>NW_016809830.1:4223538-4226894 GCF_001698545.2 Rhinopithecus bieti | reverse complement strand
GTGGAGAAATAGGAACACTTTTACACTGTTGGTGGGATTGTAAACTAGTTCAACCATTATGGAAAACAGTATGGCAATTCCTCAAGGATCTAGAACTAGATGTACCATATGACCCAGCCATCCCACTACTGGGTATATACCCAAAGGATTATAAATCATGCTGCTATAAAGAAACGTGGTCAGCCATCCCACTACTGGGTATATACCCAAAGGATTATAAATCATGCTGCTATAAAGAACCGTGGTCCTTAATGACATTGTTCAGCTTCGGAATTAACCAGCCCTGGGACTGCCCAACAAGACAGCATGTGTTGCAGGTGTGTGTGTGTGTGAGAGAGAGAGAGAGAGAAAGAGAGAAAGAGAAACAAGAAACAATTTCCTCTTTGTTGAAGACATTTTGAGTTGGGTTTTCTAATTTATATCAACTTTTTTTTTTTTTTTTTTTTTTTTGAGATGGAGTGTCGCTCTGTCGCCCAGGCTAGAGTGCAGTGGCACGATCCGTCTCACTGCAAGCTCCGCCTCCCGGGTTCACGCCATTCTCCTGCCTCAGCCTCCTGAGTAGCTGGGACTACAGGCGCCTGCCACCACACCCGGCTAATTTTTTGAATTTTCAGTAGAGATGGGGTTTCACCGTGTTAGCCAGGATGGTCTTGATCTTCTGACCTCGTGATCCACCCGCCTCGACCTCCCAAAGTGCTGGAATTACAGGCCTGAGCCACTGTGCCCAGCCCTCTAAATCAACATTTCTAATACCTCACGGTAACATTTAAATCATCCTAAGTGTCTCTGATGCTACCCTGTGAACTGCTCAAGATAAGGAAAGCACCTTGTTCATCATTATTCTCTGCACTTCACACAGTGCTCAGCAGATGCTAAAAAATTATTTATTGAATAAAGGAGAGAATGCTCAGACTGGCTCTAGAAAATGTTGTAAAGTAAGTGAATTTTCTTGGTATTTCTCTTTCTTGGTCCCCTCTTCTCCTTCATCACTCCACACCCACATCCTCCCACCACACCCACAAGGGCCCGGCAAATTCTTCTCATGCAAAATGACAGGAGATAAAAATCTTCCTTCTTTCTCTATGCCCCTTATTAAAAACACGCCTCTTTTATTCCCATCCCCATTAGCCCCATTCATTGCAAAGCTAATATTACTAATTTAATTGCACCAAAATTAATTTCTTAGATTCCTTGTGAGATCACATTTCCATTTTTGCAGCCACCTGCAAAACCCCTCAACGAAACAGGAAGCCCATGGTGGGCAGATGGAGCCCAATGGCAAAGTGAGTGGGTGAGATGTTGAGGGGTTTCAGGGTCTTCTTCTAGCACCTCCTAGCATCCACCATAGAGGCAGCCTTGCCTCTCACTGGCCGCCTTCCTGTAGAATCCATCCCAGCTGAAACTCATGAACCAGGGAGTGACACAGCCATCTCCACCAGAATCAGGTGGAGAAGGGAGTCAGGCAGCACTCACACTGCACCCGGGGATGGAACACTAGTGTGTGAAGAGAGGAACATGAAATTCATTATTCACCTCAACTGAGCCAGCATTTGAACTGTGGCTAGCCTGTTGCCCAACTGCAGGTGGCACCATTCACAGGGAGTTTTATTTCCAGAAGAGCCCATCCCAGAAAACAGGGCGTTTACAGTGCCCCCTGGAGTTGTGTGAGGACACCCTACTAGTCTGGATTCAACAAACAATTGAGATGAACATGGTGGCCTGGAGAAGATCTCTCTTCTGTTGGTGAGTGGGCAAACTCTGCAGAACCTTCCAATGCAGCCTCTTGCCCAAGAGTCTTTTTGTGGTGAGGCAGTAGAGAAATGAAAGCCATATAGGTGGAGAGCAGAGACCAGAGGCAGGAAATGTCCCTCTAAGGCGTTGTTCTCAGCCTGCCTACTGGAATCACCTGGGAAGCCTTCAAAAATACGGGTGCCTGGATGTGATGTAATTGGTCTGGGGTGGGGTTGGGGGCAGCCTGGCCAGCCAGGATCTTGACACACTCTCAGGTGCACCAGTTAGCGGCTAGCATTGCCACCACTGTTCCAAGCCTACTTTAGCAGGCACCCCAACTCCCAGTCCCACCTACCCCAAACCTTGTCTGGCAATGGAAGTGTTTTTACTGTCACCTGAGTTTATGCTTTTTAATACTTCATGCTCTTTAGTGAATCTAGTAGCTAACGTAGCACTCCTGTAGCACAAGTTAATGCTGTTTGTCCATTTTTTGATAGGAAAAAACCCAGCACTGAGAATGTAGGTGTTTATGTTTGGGATTTATAGCGTGCCTTTCTTCTTTGGTGGTTATTTTGATTCTTAAAGTGAAAATGTTCTTTCTGCCTAGTCCCTGAGGACAGAGCAAGAAGATAAGAATTTGAGTACTGTAAGAGGATATGGTAAACACTGACAAGGACTTTGAAAGTTGAAATTGTTAAACATTTAATTGGATTATCTTAGGAAAGTGTGGATCTTATTTTGTAGGGACCTTTATTTGGTATAGTCGAAGTTGTTCATATTTAAGGCAAGAGAATTAACAAAACTATCACGTAGATTTTTCCAAATCTGTGACTTGAAGGATGCTACATACAGCTTCCACTGCCCTTCGTGTTTCTCTCTGAAACTCAGCAGTCTATACGCACGTGTGTGTATTATGTATAATAAAGGCAACCAATGAGTAGATTAAGGCTGGTTCGATGAACATAAAACACCTTATCTTTTTCGTCGATCCTCCCACCTCAGCCTCCCAAGTCGCTGGGACTGCAGGCGTGTGCCACCACACCCAGCTACTTTTTCTGTTTTCTGTAGAGATGGGGTCTCAGTATGTTGCCTAGGCTGGTCTCAAACTCCTGGGTTCAGGTGATCCTCTTGCCTCAGCCTCCCAAAGTGCTGGGATTACAGGTGTAAGTCATCTAGGTGTATTCATATAGGCCTGGATGTGCTTTTAATCCTGCAAGTATAGCCATCTACAGTGAATTCAGCATCCTTTCCTCGGGATGATGCCTTTACATCACAGGTGTCCAACCTTTTATGTTTCAAAACAGATTGACAAAATCCTAGCAGGGCACAGTGGTTCATACCTGTAATCCCAGCACTTTGGGAGGCTGAAGCAGGCAGCTCACTTGAGCTCAGGAGTTCAAGACTAGCCTGGGCAACATGGCAATACACAGTCTCTATCAAAAATACAAAACATTAGCTGGGCATGGTGGTGTGTGCCTGTGGTCCCAGCTACTCAGGAGGCTGAGGTGGAAGGATCGCTTGAGCCTGGGAGGCGGAGGTTGCAGTGAGCAGAGATTGTACAACTGCACTACAGACTGGGTGACAGAGTAAGACCCCATCTCAAAAAAAAAAAAAAAAAAAAAAAA
>NW_016809830.1:4149213-4220610 GCF_001698545.2 Rhinopithecus bieti | reverse complement strand
AAAGGAAAAGAAAAGAAAAGAAAACAACCAAAATCCTGTACAACTGCACACAACAGATACATTTAATTGAGTTAATTTTTATGTATAATAAAGACAACCAATGAGTAGATTAAGGCTGGTTTGATGAACATAAAACACCTTATCTTTGTCTTCGAAAATAATGGCAAACTTACTGAAAGTTGCAAAAAGTAAAATAGCATAGAGAATTCTGGTATATCCTTTACTCAGGTTTGCCTATTGTAAACATTTTACTCACTTGCTTTAGCATTTGTGTGCACGGTATGTGTGTGTCTTTCTCTATATACACAAACAGTATTTTTCAAAGGATTTGTGACTAGGTTACATATGTCATGACTGTTTACCCCTAAATACTTCAGTGTGTACTTCCTAAGGGTAGAGATATGTTATTATGTGACCATAGTACAGTTACTAACTTGATAAATTTACATTGATTTAATAGTCTACCATCCTTGTTCCAATTCTGTCAGTTAACCTAATATGTCCTTCATGACATTTCCCCCTCCACTATAGGATCCATTCTGGAGCCAGTTATTTCATTTCATTTTTATGTCTCTTCAGCCTCCTTTAGTCTGGAGCATTTCCATAGTCTATCTCTTATGCCATTAACATCTTTAAAGAATACAGTCCTCCCTCTGCCTCTCTGTCTCTTTTTTTATTGTTGTTGTTAAAAAAAAAGAACGTTCAATTTTTGTTTTATTATTTATTTAATTTATTTAATTAATTAATGTATTATTGTTTATTTATTTTGAGATAGGATATTGCTCTCTCTCTCAGGCTGGAGTGCAGTGGCATGAACATGGCTTACTGTAGTCATGACCTTCCCGGCTCAAGTGATCCTTCCACCTCAGCCTCCCAAGTCGCTGGTACTGCAGGCATGTGCCACCATACCCAGCTACTTTTTCTATTTTCTGTAGAGATGGGGTATCGGTATGTTGCCCAGGCTGGTCTCAAACTCCTGGGCTCAAGTGATCCTCTTGCCTCAGCCTCCCAATGTGCTGGGACTACAGGTGTAAGTCACCAAGCCCAGCTGACTTTTTTTCTGCAATAGGACAGTCTTCGTTGTGTGTTTGTCTGATGTTTGCTTCTGTGTGATGAGATTGAGGTTCTGCACCCTCAGCCAGAATGCATAGGTGCTGTGGGGTCCTTCTCAGAGCATCACATCTCGAGGTACATCTGATGCCCTCATCTGATGCCTGTCTGCCGATTGTTGGGAATGTTAATTTTGAGCACTCGGCCTAGGTGTAGCCTGATTTTTCCATTAAAGAATGACTGTTTTCTTCCTCCTCTTGTAACTAAGGTGCTATCTCTGGGAAGAAACTTTAAGACTATACAAACACTCTGCTCCTCATCAAAATGTCCGCCTAGACTTAGCATCCTTTCATGATTCTCGCCTGTTCCAATTTTTACCTAATGTTTGCAAAGTGAGGATGTTTTAGCTCCAGCACCCTTTCCACATTATCAGTTCATTTGTAGCCCTGGTAAACAAGACAGCCCTCCCTCATCTTCTGTCTGTCTGCCTATCTATCTATCTATCTGTCTATCTATCTATCTATCTAAATTCGTGAATTCCTATTTTTAAATTGTTTGTATTTGGTTTTCATGCTCAATCATTTTGGTGCTCAGATTGTAGCAGCTTTGGCTAGGGGAGCCCCTTCAGGCTGGCTCACATGTCCCCCTGCTCTGCCCCATCCTTGGATGGAGCATTTCCTTACTTTCTGGCCTAGAGGACTGTCCCAGGCCAGTACTGCCTTTAAACCCAGGCCAGTTCCTGGTCCAGCATCTTAGGAGACTGAGTGCTTTAAAACCACCATCCTCTTAATTTTCAAAGTCCTCCTCTGGCTCCTGGCACTCACCAGGGCCAGCAGTTTCACCTGGCTGGGATGCTCTGTCTCCCCTTTGGGGTACTTCTCTGACCCCACTCTCTCCTCTCCTTATTTCTTTCATGGGGCCACTCAAGATTGGGCTACCAGAAAGTGCTGATGCTTATTTGGGGTGATTCTCATTCATTTGGACCCAGGATTCATTCAGAGCTTTGGGCTACCTGCTGTCTTGACTCTTGGACTTGAGCCGTTATGTGCCTGGGGATCAGGACCCACCCATCCGTGTTCTGCTCTACAGCACGTGGGCCTCACCATTTCAGCCAAGGGCTGGTGAGACCCTTGCTCTGTTCTCCGAGTTAGCCGAGCTGCAAGGCCTAGGGGAACAGTCTTATAAGGCTGCTCTCACTCTGACACTATTTGCAAGTTTAGGGTGTCCTAAAACCACCCTCAGTTCTGATGATTCACTAAAAGGGCTCACAGAACTTATTGAAAGCTGTTATACTCGGTTGTGGTTTATAAAGAGGAAAAGGCACAGATTATCATCAGCCAAGGGGAGCGACATGCAGGCAGCATCTGGGAGGGATTTGAATGCAGAGCCCTGACTGTGCTCTCCCCATGGAATCATAGACAGTGCTGCCTTCCCTTGGCTGCAGTGTGTGCCAATACAGACTGAGGATTGCCAGCCACGGAGGCTTGCTCTGAGCCTTAGGTGCCCACAGCTTTTACTGGGGCTCGTGCCTATAAGACTGACCTTTAGTCTCCAGGTTTTCCCAGAGATCAGGCTAATACCTTTAGTCTCCAGTCCCTCCAGAGATTAGGACTGATGGAGTGGCCCAAGTCTGTCTCATAAATTACATATTTGGACTGTCTGGCAGCCAAACACAAATACTACCTTCAGGCAGGACGTTCCAGGGTGATCCTGGAGATCACTTCCCAGTAGCTGATGGTGAAGGCCAGATCTCAACTTGGGTGAGGTAAATTCTCCTTCCATTCTGTCCTCTCTTGCCCTCTGGTAAGTCTGAAGTTGTCGTAGAAGAGAGATCGGCATTTCCTGTATAAGTGACACTGCCCTTCTCACACCACCCATGAGCCCCTCGTGTTTCCTTCATGCTGTTGGTGGTCTCTGCAAGGCAAGGGTGCGGCCAATATTGAAAGAGTGCAAAGTCTGGGAACGCAGTGATTAAGGCCTAAGGAGGTCAAGAAAAGTCATGGTTGGAAGACACGCCATTCTACTTTTAGGCTATAAAATTCAGATGGTAAATTTAACATGCGCAGAATGCAAGTAGTAGTTGACATTTTTCTGCATCCTTTAGGCATTTGAGAACATCGTTGACAAAGCACAGGAACAATATTTGATTGAGTCACCAGAAGCCAGCATTCACAGGTGGCTCAATGGATGATACAACATCCAATGTGAGTAAAAAGTACCAGGGAACTGCAGAGGCAAGAGTTCTATCGTTTCAATACTAATAGGATATGAAGAACCATGGCATTATGAGTAATAAGAGTTGCTCCCTTTTCTCTGGTACAAATTTAGCCAGGGACAGCACTTTTGACAATAAAGAACCAGAAGAGACAGTGCCTGGATGCTAGGAAGGATCTGCATGGGTACAGTTTGAACAATGAACATAGGTAGGAAGCTCTTCTCTATCAGTCTAAATACATTGCTATCCCTTACCTGGTCTCATGAATTTTGCAATACATTTTTAATCAAATATTGTATATAGACAGAGAATTTACAGAAACTATTTGCCTGGTGTCCCACACATGTAGGGGTAGCCACATTCTTGACCCATCTTGTACCCCAGTCCTGGAATCAGGCTTTTCTTCGTGAAGCCTGTTTCTTGCTATCAGAGACCAAGCTCTAGGTATTGGGTGAACTTGGTGAACACAAAACTTTGAACTTAGGAGTCATAGTTGATAAGACCACATGATCATTGTGGTTTTTTATCACATCATTGTCTGTATTGAATAATTGTCATTTTGGGCAGTCTAGCATGTGAGCCTCTCTTCCTCCTGCTAGTACCCCATCTGCTGTGGAGTGTCCCTGTTGTGTACAGTTAGAGGGAAGTGGTAGCTCCATCACTATGGGAATGAATGGGGCTACACGCTCCTTCTCCTTACTCTAACAGACTGTCTAACAGACTCTCCTTACTCTAACAGCCGTAGCCAACTGGAAGCTTTCCCCTAGGAATTTCAGGGTTGAGCCAGTGTCACAGGAATGTGGGTGAACCCAGTGGCAATAGTGTGCAGTAGAATTGTTGCTTGTGTTCCTACTGCCTCACCCTCTGAGCCCTTTTGGTTTCTGACCATTTCCCAAGATTCTTTTCATCTACTACCTGTTGATTTTCTAAGCCCCCAGTATTAATGCAATAAATGTCCAAAACCTTTTTGCATAAGACAGTACTGGTTTTGTTTCTTAAAACAATGAATCCTGTCTGAATCAGCATATTATTTATTTCTGGGTTTTGGTTTTGGTTTTTGTTTTAGTTTTGGTTCTGTCTTTGGTTGTTTGGTATCAAGAATATCTCTATTCACTTAGTTAAATGTTTGCAAGTGGTAATAATTTAACAGCTTGTCTTGCAATCTCAGGATGTACTTCAAGTCCTCCTGAAGCTTAAGAGTAGAGTTATAGGAAATTTCCATTTCAAAGTCAAAGCATGTGGAGTATCTACCAACAGCTCAGAATCCTTAACTGGTGATTGTTTAATTTGGAGGGTGTTAATGAACAGCTTTCCCAGCCACTTAAAATTTCTTCTGTTTTTAGAAAATACTTTCCAAATACATCTTATACCAATACGAAATGTTCAGTGGCATAAGTAAAATAAGTTCAAAATCTCTTTGCTCATTTCTGACACACTTATTCAAAGTTTCAACACAGCCAAATTTTGCAAGAAAAACTTTGAGTTAAAACAAAGGATGTTTTAAACAAAATAAAGGGATAAACTTCATGTCATTTTCCTCATTGGTACATTATTGGCATTTGTAAGCATAGTAATAAAGAGACTGAGGTCAGCACTAAACAGGTTAGCCTTTTGGCACAGGTAACACATTGCAGTCTCCATTATTATGTACATTTGTGTGCATCACATTGTTGTGTATATAAGTATGTGTTTTTACAGTCCTAAAA
Organism: Rhinopithecus bieti; assembly: GCF_001698545.2. Lineage (NCBI taxonomy): Eukaryota > Metazoa > Chordata > Mammalia > Primates > Cercopithecidae > Rhinopithecus > Rhinopithecus bieti. The sequence continues at coordinate 4,215,639 of NW_016809830.1, read as the reverse complement.
AATAGTTATTAAAAAAATGGAAGAGGCCGGGTGCGGTGGTTCACACCTGTAATCCCAGCACTTTGGGAGACCAAGACGGGTGGATCACCTGAGGTCAGGAGTTTGAGACCAGCCTGGCCAACTTGGTGAAACCCCATCTCTACTAGAAATACAAAAATTAGCTGGGCATGATTGTGAGCGCCTATCATCCCAGCTACTCAGAATGCTGAGGCAGGAGAATCGCTTGAGCCTGGGATGCAGAGGTTGCAGTGAGCAGAGATTGCGCCATTGCACTCCAGCCTGGGTGACAAGAGTGAAACTCCGTCTCAAAAAAAAAAAAAAAAAAAAAAAAAAAAAAGAACAAATAAAATAAAATTAAAATTAAAATAAATTATAAAATGGAAAAAAATAATACTTGAATTATTGGCTTCTATGCAGAATCCTTAAGAATCTGCTGGAAACCACATCCCTGCTGGTAATGTTCTGCTTCTCCTGTTTAATTTTTAAAATTGTGCTATTCTAGGCTTGGAGAAAGTCCCACATCCTTGCTGACATCTTCTCTATGCCCAGGCTAGAGGGAGCCTTCTCTCTTTAATAATCTCTTAAACTGATTATTTTCCTTTCATGGCAGAAAAAGAGGAAAGACATGCCCTTCTCTGACTGTTCATCATTTGACTTGTGATATATTTATTTTAGTTTATTGTCAGCTATGTATATGCCTTGTTTTCCCAAACTAAAATACATTTTATGCTCCTCAAAGGCATGAGCCAGGCCCTATACAAATATTTGCCACTTGATTAGGATTAAATTCTACTTTTGCCCTTCAGACCCATTTTTATCTACTTAGTACTGTGTTCTCCAAACATGTTACCTGCTACCTTTTACCAATTTTGCCTTATCTTCATACCACGTGTGCTATTTTACTAGACACATTTTATTGCAAATAAACTCATTTTTTAATCTCAATTTATTTAAAAGGAAGCTTTCAATAAATGGAAAGCCAGTATTGTTTGCCACAAATGGAAGGTAGCACAAAAATAAACATATTAAAAAAATAAACACAGCAACATTGCTGCTTATTGAACTCTAGCCAGCTACTGTTGCCTTTGGGTTTTGAGCCTAAGGGAAAAAGGGAGATCAGAGAGTGTTACAGAAATTCTTCCTTAGCTAATCAGAGAGGTTTGGAAAGAGTGTCGGAAAGGGAATACCTTTCTTTCTCAGCATGGGATTCAATGTTATTTGCATTGTCCACACCTAACTCAGACTGCCCCGGTATTATGGGTGGCAGATACTCAATGAAAAGCACTCATAGAAGATGAGCTCTCGGAGCCTGAGAAACATGTCCTGTACTCAGCGTTCTTGCTTTGCATGTCTGCACAACTCATTCTCCAAGAGCTTCTCCGCTCTCCCTTGCATATCTCCTCATGATCTGGGCCTTATTTTTCTTTTTTTTCTCTCGGCTCACTGCAACCTCCGACTCCCTGGTTCAAGCCATTCTCCTGCCTCAGCCTCCAGAGTAGGTGGAACTACAGGTGAGCACCACCACGCCCGGCTAATTTTTGTATATTTAGTAGAGATGGGGTTTCACCATGTCGGCCAGGATGGTCTTCATCTCCTGACCTTGTGATCCGCCCACCTCGGCCTCCCAAAGTGCTGGGATTACAGGCATGGGCCACCGTGCCTGCTCACTTTTCTTATCTATAAAATAAGAGAATTCTACTGGATGCCCTTTCCCGTGGCTTCCAGCCCTGACCTTATCAGGGTCTGTAATCACAAGATCCCTGGAATTAAGTGTTCCAGATCCCTGATTAACCCTAACCATCCAGCAATAGATCACGAGCCAGTGTTCACCACTGAGGTCGGATTGGTGGCTCATTCTTCTAATCCCAGCTACTCAGGAGGCTGAGGCAGGAGGATCGCTTGATCCTAGGAGTTCCAAGCTGCAGTGAGCTATGATCATAAGTGTCACCCTCCAGCCTGGGTGACAGAATGAGACCCCTTCTCAAAAAAGAAACAGTACTCAGCACTGACTCACTCATCTTCACCGTGGAAGATGACACTATCCTGTCCCTTCCCAAAGGACCAAAGGTAAACACCGGAGAGATCGTTTTCCTTATGACAGGCAAAGTGCTCAGGGAGTATAGCGAGGTTTGAGCTTGGCTCTACCCCAGAATTGCCACTGTTCTCCCAAGTGCCAATGACTTCTGACACCCTGTACATTTAATTTCCATAAAGGGAAGGGAATCATAGACAAGCTAAATATATTTTAGCGTGTAATCCCAGTTTAAGTTAGTTAAACGGCAACCGAGCTATAAAATTTTGCTGAAATCCTTAGAAATATATATATATATATATATATATTTCTAAGGATTTCAGCAAAATTTTATAGCTCGGTTGCCGTTTAACTAACTTAAACTGGGATTACACGCTAAAATATATTTAGCTTGTCTATGATTCCCTTCCCTTTATGGAAATTAAATGTACAGGGTGTCAGAAGTCATTGGCACTTGGGAGAACAGTGGCAATTCTGGGGGTAGAGCCAAGCTCAAACCTCGCTATACTCCCTGAGCACTTTGCCTGTCATAAGGAAAAACGATCTCTCCGGTGTTTACCTTTGGTCCTTTGGGAAGGGACAGGATAGTGTCATCTTCCACGGTGAAGATGAGTGAGTNGACAAGTGATTTTTTTTTTTTTTTTTTTTTCTTTAATTGAGACAGAGTCTCACTGTGTTGCCCAGGTAGGAGTGCAGTGGCACGATCACAGCTCACTGCCACCTCCACCTCCCAGGATCAAGCGATCCTCCCACCTCAGTCTCCTGAGTAGCTGGGATTACAGGTGAGTGCTACCAGGTCCAGCTAATTTGTCTTTTTTTGGTATTTTTTGCAGCAACAGGGTTTCGCCATTGTGCCCAGGTTGGTCTTGAACTCCTGGGCTCAAGCGATTTGTCGGCCTTGGCCTGCCAAAGTGCTAGTATTACAGGTCAGAGCCACCACACCTGTCCACCAGAAATAATTTTTTAAAAAACAGAATGTTAGGGACTAGTAGGATGAGTGGGAGTAAGAATATGCGGATTGTATTGCTGCTGGTCCTCCCCACTTCTGGCAACATGAACTTCTTGAAGTGCCAGCTTCCTTATCCTTCCTTGAGGGATTTGGGCTTCGCTAGAAGATTTCATTTCCTCTCCTAGCAATTACCTTAAATATTTACAGAAACTCTTGGATCTGAGAAAAAAAACTTACGAATCAAATTTGTATTTGGTCCTGAAACCACTAAGTAATACAACATGCAAATAGGAGTTAAGGTTTGGAAACTGGCCTTTATAGAGCAGTTCAAAACAATCTTAATGGGATTTACATTTTTAAAATGAGAATTTCTTATAAAATGAGAGAATAGTCAGGCACAGAAGCTCACACCTAACATCCCAGCACTTTGGGAAGCCAAGTGGGGGATGATCACTTGAGCTCAGGTGTTCAAGACCAGCCTAGGCAACGTAGACACTGTCTCTCTATTTTAAAAAAAGAAAAACAAGAAAGAAAGAAAAATGAGAGAATATATACGTCTTCAACATGATTCATATTAATATATAAAGTTATCATTTTAATGTAATGTCATTTCCGAACAAATATCTCATATTTCATTCCAAGCAATATTAATGATAAGAATGTTTGCCTGCAAATACATATTGAAAAGCCATTGACTGACAAAATATTGGCAACACATAATAGTAATTAAGCCTGTAAGCTTGTTTGAGAATGCGTCATATTTCAAAACTAAACAGTTAGGCCAAGTCATCTGGTGAGTCATTTGTTTCTTCAAAATTCAGCCATGATACAAGGATTACCTACAGACTTTAGAGACAAACTCCAAACCTAACATGCTCATCATCCTAGGAACATTATCATGTTTCAGCAAGAAGCAAACCTTTGGGTCTCTTATACTAAACAAGCTTCTGGTGAGGGGTGAAGCTGGGGTTTCTGTTTAGCCACTCCTACCATTATGGGAGCTGCAAGTCCAGGCTTGTACTGGTAGCCCTCATGTTACAATCACTTTTGAAGAAGTTGGTTAGAAAAGAGCAGAGAGTATGGTTTTATCTAAGTAAAATTTGTTCCTGCACAGGAACAAGCCCAGAGCTACCTAAGAAATGAAACAGCCATTTTTTTTTTCAACAGTCTTCTTTTTTGTGTGAACCTAAACTAAGACAATCCTCTGTTCTTTCTTGTAGCCATCACACCAATTAATTAGAGGCAAAAAAACTGATAAGAACTTTGTGTACTTTCTCTCCACTTGAAGGAAATCATACAAAACTATGCACAATCTCATTCACTCAGACCAGCATTGGGTAGAAATTTCTTTGCTCTATCTATACTGACAAGGTTTGCTAAGCAAACTAATAAACAGCACAGAGGAAGGGGAGGGGGAAGAATATTAACTACTAAGAGAAGCAACTTTTAACCACTTTAAAGCATGTTCAAACCATCTACTTCCTTAAGAAATCACTAGCACACCGATGTTTTTGTTCATTAAAGCAGATGAATTATGGAATTATTATTCTAATTACTAAAGAACTCTTCCCTTTACCAAAAATTTATGCAAAGTTCCTAGAGAGACATGACATTTGAATGGAATTCAAGTTATCAACTTTGAGCTACACACAATGGATGATGAATCTAGTTTAGATACTGAGTGACGGGCTCATGCATTTTAGATGAGATAGCAAATTGCCATTGGGGATATTAAAAAGCTTCTAGAAACACTGCAATGTCTGGGATTTCCTTCAAAGTAATCTGGCAAGAAGGAGAGGTGGAAAGAAGGGTATATTTAAAGATAAGTAAGTTTAGCCATGAGTTCATCAACATTGAAGCTGATGATGAATACTTGAGGGCTCATTATACTATACTTGATATTTCTAAAAATTGTCCACAAGAAAACATTTAGAAATGAAAGAAAGAAAGAAGAAAGAAAGAAAGGAAGGAAGGAAGGAAGGAAGGAAGGAAGGAAGGAAGAAAGAAAGAAAGAAAGAAAGAAAGAAAGAAAGAAAGAAAGAAAGAAAGAAAGAAAGAGAGAGAGACTGAGCACCATGGCTCACGCCTGTAATCCCAGCACTCTGGGAGGCCGAGATGGGAGGATCCATTGGAGCCAAGAGTTTGAAACCACCTCAGCAATGTAGTGAGACCCTGTCTCTATCAAAAAAATAAATAAATAAAAATAAAAAAATAAAAATTAGGCAGGTGTGGTGGTGTGCACATTTAGTGCCAGCTACTTGGGAGGTGAGGTAGGAGGATCACTTTTCCAGGCTGCAGTGAGTTATGATTATGCTGTTTCTCTTTGGCCTGGGTAACAGAGCAAGACCCTCTCTCTAAAGAGGAAAGAAAAGAAAATGGCCCACAGAGGGCAAATAGGCAGGTGGTCAGAAAACTGGTAGGGATTGCAGGGATGCAGGCAGTGCTATGGCTGAAGGGAAAGCTCGGGAAGAGGGAGTAGAAGGCCAGCAGAGTAGGCGTGGGCCTGTCTGGGGTCCTCTCCTTGTGTTGCAGTTTGCATTTTTATCCCTCCATAGCAAGCAGGAAGGAGCAGAAAATGCCTGCCAGAGCCTGCCCTGGGTCAAATTCTGATGAAAGCAAAAGCTGCCTGCAGTGTTCCCAATATGTTCAGCCTCTGCCTCTACCTCCCCACCAGCAATGCCATGTTTTCCTCCACACACACCTCGAGCACATCGCTTTATCAAACCCCATTCAGAAACACTGTGTTCCCAGCACTGATGTTTTTAAAAACGGTGACAGTGACTTCCTCATTTGCATTTCGTGTTTATGACCTTCTCCTATTGGCTTGACACATAGATGTGGGGCAGGGCAGGAGCACAGATGAGAGCAGCGCTGGTATTACAATGAGAGAGCAAAGACAGAAGAGATCGCATTCAGCTTCTGGCATTTAAAAGAGGATTTTGCCCAGAGATCCAATGTGACAAGCCAGCTTTGCTGAGATTTAAAAGCTGTGTAATTATGATTCACAGTTTCTTTTTATCTCCTCCCAGGGACGATCAAGAGCCAGGCCTGGCCACCCATACTGTGGAGGTTTAGGTTAGAGATGGCCCCATCCAGCCTAGGGGAATGCAGGAGAACCAGGGAGCCAGGCAAATGCAGAGCGGAAGGCAGGTGCTCAGGTTCTCATCTGCCCTCCCTGCCCCCTCAAGGAGTCAGTTGGAGGCAGCTTTGGAAATATCTACAAATGTGCTAAAAAGCTGGGAGGCAGAGAGGCATCTGTCCTGCCTCCTGTCCATGGCTCTAGGCTGCCTCTCTCCACCAAGTTGGAGGTAGCTCCGTCAAAATGGAAGCAGCAGTACAATAGGACTAAGCAGATGGAGGAAGGATGGTGCTCCATGTGGTGAACCTAGAAGTTCCCACCTGTATCTGAGGCTTTAGGGAGCTCAGAAGACAGCTGGCATGAGGCTCAGTGGCTGGCCATAGGCCTTGCAATGGCCAGGGGTGAGGGGACTCCCAGCCAAGGTCAGGTGGAGGAGGCAGCAGAAACTCAGTCAGGTCCATGGTGCAGGTAAAAGGAGACGTTAGGCTTGGCTGAAGCATAGGCATCGAGCAACCAGCCTGGATGAAGCTGAGACAGCAGTGGGTCAGTTCCCAGAGCCGTGTTGGCCAGCAGACAGGCAGAAGGAGGGGAGCAAGGAGCACCATCGCAGAGGCTGGGGGAGTTGGGAGGTTCCACCCAGATCCACCTCCTTTCCCCAGTACCTCAAGGGTTTCTGATCCAAACATGAAGTACCTTCCTGGAAAGAAAAAGAGGGGAGAGGGAGGAGAGCAAGGAGGATGGAAGAGAAGACGAAGGAGGAAAGGGAAGTGAAAGAGAGAAAGGAATGTTTCTGTGATGCTCATCATTTTTATATAAAGAAGCTGTTACAATTATTACATCATACTTAGATCAACAGATTAATCTGAAACTTATTAATTTTTTTTTGTTGTGCAGTAAGTGGGTCTCTTGAGGAAGACCCTACATTTTATCTGAACATCTGGGTGTAGCATCGGTGACTTTGGGATCCTGCACATAGATTTTATGTGAATTTGAGTGCAGTTGTTGCCCCTTGCAGACATTTCAGCTTTATAATTGAGGAAAGAACAGCTGTGACCCCTGGGGCCCCAGACACCCTGCTCTTGCTAATTATCTCCTCTGGGGTTCAGGGTTCTGTGTCTCACAGCTGCCGCCCCCCAGGGATAAACTGACTACCCACACACATGCCACTGATGTCACTCTAGCATCCTCTTTGTCTGGATCTCACCTACTGCCCCTTCATCCTCAATGAGTCTAAATGCTGCCCCTTACAGTGACCATGTCACAGCTAACATGCACTGCCACCTGCAAAGCGTCAGTCATAGGACCAAATGCTTTGCAACATCATCATCATCATCATCATCATGTTTTAATCTTCACATTTACCTTAGGTACCAATAAAATCAACATTTCCAAATGGGGAAATTAAGGCTTAGAGAGTTTAAACGGCTTGACCCCATGTAGGAAGTGGCAGAGCTGGGCTTTGAACCCAGGTCATTCGGCTTTAGATCCCGTGACTGTTAGCAGCTTCCAAAGGCTATGCTGCCACTAGACAATATGGGGCTTAGGTCTGCCAGTGACTCTGTCTTCCTGTGCTTGGAACCCGGGCTCGGGTAGCCCCTTTGTCCAGGAATGTGACCTGCTGCCCACCCAGCTGCTCTCTTGTCCCACAGCACTGGTTGTGGAGGTCCTTCATGATACCGTTTCTTCTTCACCTCCCATGCACCACTCAGACCTCTGACATCACCTCCTTGCTGGTAGGTGACTCCTCATGGCAGCAAGTCATTCCTTCCTGCATGTTCCCTTGCCACTTAGCCTGTAGGCAGTGCATTTCCCATGGAAACATAATGGCATATTTATAGGCCAGTCACCTGAGCTGAACTAGGAGCTCCTCGCAGGCAGGTGAATGCCATCTTCATCTCTGAGTTTCTAGACCAGAGAGGATGCAGCAGAGACCATGGGCTGCCTTGCTTAAGGCTCATCCAACCCCCGACTAGCTTGTCTTTCAGTACAGCAGAGGCCAAGAAGCAGAAAATGACAGGTGAAGCCAGGTCCCCATGTGCAATTTAGTTCCTGCCAATCAAATGCATTCATGTGAGACTGATTACAGACTGAGCTACAATGGACAAAAGGCAAAGGGCAAGGCATTCATTTTGCTAGAGTGGATCTTGGTTTTTAAACTGTCACAGCAATCTCCTCAGTTAGGCAGATCTATATAGTGTGTAGTCCATTTATATTTGTAATGAAAAAAGAAAAAGAATGAATGTAATAAAACTGCCCTCTTAAAGGTTGTTTGTTAATAACCTCCAAGACTCAATTTCAATTTCCATCCACTTGACTTGTTAACCATGACTCTCTCACTTTTTCAAAGATACTAGGTTGTGCATTGCCACATATTTAGATCAGAAATTCTTTTAAATTTGTCAAGAATTCCAGCTGTTAGAAAGAGAGTGGAAAATAGCAATGGAGAAAGACAATGTAATCAAAAGGAAAGATTACTGCTGGGCAGCAAAATCCAAAAATGTCCACTGAAGGGTTGGGCATGGTGGCTCATGCCTGTAATCCCAGGATTTCAGAGGCCAAGGTGGGAGGATCACTTGAGGTCAGAAGTTCAAGACCAGCATGGGCAACATAGGGAGACATTGTCTCTACAACAAAAACTAAAGAGCTAGCTGGACATAGTGGCACATGCCTGTAGTCTCAGCTACATGGGAGGCTGAGACAGAAGGTTGCTTGAGCCCAAGAGGTCAAGACTACAGTGAGCTATGATCTTGCCACTTGCATTCCAGCCTGGGAGACTGAATTATATTATGTCTCAAAAAAAAAAAAAAAAAAGGAAAGAAAAAGAAAAAAAAATCCACGGAATCCCTCAAATCAAACCAAAGAGGCAGGAATCCAGGCTTGCATGCAGCACTTGGCCTTATCTTTTACTTGCATGTTCTTTACTACGTATCTCTCCACTTCTAGGATTCTGTGCATCTACAATATCTCTGATGTACCAGAAAACTGTAAAATGCACAGGAAAGCCCCTATGGGGAGCAGAGTGAAGAGTGAGTAGGAAGTCCTGGTAGAATTTTATCAGTGAGGCAAAGGGAGGCTCAGGGATTGGTTGGAGATCTAGTGAGTTGGCAACCAAAACTCAGGCAAGTCTCCTGACACCTGCTCCATTGTTCCTTTACTGTGTTCTTTATAATTGACTTCTCAGTAACAGCTGACAATGGCCATAGCAGGTGCCCCAGAACCAAAAAGCTGAGTCTCATGAAAACTTGCCCAGCTCCAGGGGCAGTCAGATGGGGACTGGGAATGATAGAGGATGGAAAGTTTTTCATCACAAGGTTTTTGGTGCATCGTGATGGGCAGTGGTGCGGAGGATGCATCAACAGTTGAAAGAAACTTAGTTTAAGAATTGCGTAGGCTGAAAGTGATTGGTCCTTGACAGCACTATACCCACTGCTAAAAATAAAGTCTTAATTTTGAGGTGGTGCCAACAGTTTGCTCCACTAGGATGGCAGGGAGTGTCCTTTGGTTTAAATATTTACATTGCATTTTCGGCACCACTCTCAGCCTTACTGTAGCAGGCAACCACTTAGTGGGTGTTTGAAGATGACAGTGCCCCCACACTCAGCCCTTCTTTAGCATTAATGGACAAAAGCAGGCTGTATAGCTTCTTAAATAAAACAGCAGCCTTTTGTGACCTCCCCTTTCGCAGGCAGCACCAACTCAATTATTCATTCAGAATTGCAAGGAACATTTCAGATGTTACTCAAGTATTCATCATCCACCCCACCCCACAAATGATAGAAAGGGAAAATAATCAAAACATTTAAATAATCACAATTTTTTAAAAGTATAAAACAGAACAGACAGTTTTATTTTAGATCTTAAGTGAAAGTGGATTAAGGTTTTCCTTAGAAAACATTTATTGGAGAATTTCGGGTGAATTTCAGTTTTGCCGCCTGGTGTCAAATCCTGCTTTTTAAACCTTGTCTCTGCAGAGTCACCCCTTTTTCTCCAGTCCCACTCCCACTGCTGTTGGTCTGACCCTGTATGTCTGTGATTGTATAGACAGCAACTGTCCCTAGGGAAGGCGTAGCGTGGGAAAGTGTGGATGTCTCAGTGTCCCTCCTGAGATTTACCTCTGTGACAACGACTGCATAGCCACCGTCATGGCCAAACTGCACCCATCCTGCAACACCCAGCCTCTTCCCAGGCCCTCCCATCAGCAACTGGGGCTGCCCATTCTCCATTCATGGCTTCCCCATTGCCTGGGTCTTTGCTCCAAGGTCTTTGCTTTTCTTACTAAGGACTTTGCTTTTCTTAGGTGCATCCACATTTTGAAAGCAGGATTCTTACCCAAATAAATAAAAGGGAACTATCCAGAAATGTATTGAATTATGAAAGTAATGAGTTGGTATAAAACAAAAGTTCAAATGTTGTAGAAGGCTTTTATATAAAATAAAATGCCCTCCTCCCTTTGTCCCTCCCAATCTCACTCCTTAGGCAGCTATTAATACTTTTGACCATTTTTTTGGTAAATTATAAGAAAGTACCCCATAACTCTAAATAATATGATATGCCCTATTCCTTGATTTCTCTCTTTAAATAGTATCTATCCACTTTTTACCATGAAACTGAAGAGTTTGGTTCATCTTCTCCCTTTTCCCTCCTTCATTCAATTTTTGTTTATTATATTTTTATCTTTTGGTCCTTCTATGAGTCAACTATAAAAATAAATAAAGACCAATCACATGAGCAAAGTAAAGGCTATTTATTCTGAGCTTGCTGTAGCAAGGGAGTCAGCCACCCACTGTCACTTACATTTTGGCAGAGACTCAAAGGCAGGCAGAGGAGTAGGAAAGCTTTAGATTAGAGAACAAGAAAGGCTTCAGCTACGGTTGGATTGAAGGCTGCTGGAGTGCAGAAGCTATAGGTGGACTAATTAGAAGTAGGGTGTCCTATGTGTTTAGTTAGGGGTGCATATTTGGCTTCCTCTGGGTGGTCCTAAGTTGGAAGCAAGGATAAAAATTCGGGAAGCTGTCAGTTATTAAACAAGTCCTGGCCATTTGGGGCTGACTTATGCTGGCTGACTTCTGTGTTGTTTATGGTAGAAAAGGACATTGGTTTCCTGGGCAGGTTGCTGCAGATCATGGGTCAAAGTTCATCTACATATATGTGGCCTGGCCATTGCCTGCTTGGATATTCAGTCTCTTACAACTTCGCAACTTTAAACAATAGAGTTAAACTTCTATTTTGTGATCTTCCAAATGTAAACAGTATTTCTTTCTCCCCATTCTGTAAGACACCCACCACCACCAGCTAATCTCCCTCCCTCTACCTCTCAACTTCTTCCAGCCATACCATTATTTTTATATATGAAAATTTGCAATCATATTATCCCTTTGGCATGTGTAAATATTCCATGATGTGTCTATAGGTCAATTTTGAAAATCAAGAGCCAGTAAGCAGCATTTACAATATCATAATTGTATAATATAAATATAAGTAATAACATAATTTTTTAAATTTTATTTTATTTTAAGTTCTAGGATACATACATATGCAGGACATGCGGGTTTGTTACATAGGTAAATGTTTCGTGGTGGCTTGCTGCACCTATCAACCCATCACCTAGGCATTAAGCCCCTCATGCATTAGTAATAATGTAATTAAATCATGTAAGTGTTATTTACTAGTTGAAAAAAGTAATGAGATTTCATCCATAGTTGAACTTAGTGAAAGTAATTTTTTGTCTGTAAGCCTGTACCACTGGAAGCATAATATTTTAAACATCAATGTAAAATTGGTTCTCCTTTATGATACATTTTTTTTTTTTTCTCAAAGGCCTACATGTCAGATAAACTGTCTTGGTCTTGAATAGCTGAAAATGTCAGTGTTTCTATTTCACATCTGATTGATAGTCTGGTTGGATATTTAATTCTAAGTTCCAGGTGTAGGACTTTGAAGACATGGCTTGATTGACATCTACTATCCAATATTTTGGATCAAGTCATCTGATATCAATCTGATTTTCATTCTTTTATAAGAAATTCACATTTTTCTTTCTAGAAGCTCTCAGGATTGTCTTTTTATCCTGTTGTTCTAGAATTTCACGTGGATGTATCCTATGGACTAAATCTTTGTGTCCACCCACCTCACCCCAAGTTCACATGTGGAAATCCTAATGCCCAGTGGGACACAATTTGGATGTAGTATTTGGGAGGTAATTAGGTCTTGCAGGTAGAGTCCTCCTTAGGGCCCTTATTAAAAAAGACATCGGAGAGCTTGCTCTCTGCCGTCTGCCATGTGAGGAATCAGTGAGAAGGCAGGTGTTTATGAACTAGAAGGAAGGCCTTTGCCATGAGCTGACCATGCTGGCACCCTAAGCTCAGACTTCAAGAACCATGAGAAATACATGTTTGCTTTTTAAGCCACCCAGTCTTTGGTATTCAATTATAGCATCCCAAATTGGCAAAGACAAGGTATCTAGGAAATTATTTTGGATAAAGCCCTGAAATCCTCCTACCAGTTATTCCACCTGTGACTGAGGTTGGCTCTCTCACCAGCATTGCTATAATCTCCTCCCCTCAGACAAGGAATCTTCAGATATTAATTGGCAAGCTTGTCTTCTAACTCCACGCTTCGACTATGCCAATCCTGTTTTAAGTAACTCTTTGAGAGACAGCTTGTTATATCAGAACGAGAACCCTGTGTGATCTCGAGGGAAGGTTATTCAACCTCCTAAAACCTCAATTTTATTATCCATTGGATCAGCAGTCCCCAACCTTTTTGGCACCAGGGACTGGTTTTGTGGAAGACAATTTTTCCACCGATGGGATGGCAAGGGAATGATGGTTTGTGGATGAAACTGTTCCAGCTCAGATCATCAGGCATTAGTTAGGTTCTCATGAGGAGTACATAACCTAGATTCCTCACATGTGCAGTTCACAATAGGGTTCAAGCTCCTGTGACACTCTAATGCTGCTACTGATCTCTCAGGAGGCAGAGCTCAGGTGGTAATGCTTGCTCACCCCACTGCTCACCTCCTGCTGTGCAGACAGGTTCCTAACAGACCACGGACCAGCACTGGTCCATGGCCCAGGGGCTGGGACTCCTGGGTTAGATGGACATAATAGTACTACCTCTTAAGATGTTTGTGAAGCATAAATTAGAGTAAAATTTGAATACAACTCACCACAAATGATAGGAGTTATTAGGAGTTAAGGAAGTAAGACAACATATAAATAGATATGTATATATAGATGGTAACTGTGGTGTGTGTGTGTGTGTGCGTGTGTAATAAATGTTTGTAAACTACCATCATATACACTTTCCCCAAAACAATGTACATATAAGAAGAAAAACTGGCCTTGTCCCTATATAAATGGAAGAAAACTTAAATACAGCATTTTTAAAGTGTAGAAGAAGCTTATTAGAGTGGTTTTCAAAAACATAAATGAGGCCAGACATGGTGGCTCATGCTTGAAATCCCAGCATTTTGGGAGGCCAAAGCTGGGAGGATTGCTTGAGCCCAGGAGGTCAAGGTGGCAGTGAGCCATGATAGCACCACTGCACTCCAGCCTAGGCAATGAAACACACACACACACACACACACACACACACACACACGAAGATTGTGGAGCTCCAAAGCAGATATAAATAGACAACAGAGCCACATACAGGCTAAGCCACAGAAAATATTATCTGGGCCAAGTGTGAGCAGATAGTGTCTGGAAGGATGTGTGGACCCTCTCTAGGAATAAAACAAGTGCAAGAAGATGAGGGAAGGGGGCGTTGAGAAAGAAAGTGACCTGGGAGAGCAATAACAACTTCTAAGCTGACAACAGCTAAGATAGGGAACATAGCATGTTTGTGTGTGCACTTGTGTGTGTGTTTATCAGTATGTCACAGGCCACATCAAGGCAGGAGAGAAAGAAAATAGGAATGCAAGTAGTAATGCAGTAAAATAAACGATGGCAGATAAAATGTGAAATAGATTAGGTGTTTTTGAAACATTGTTGACAAAACAAAAATGACTAGTAGCCTCTAAAAATTTTGTGTAAAGGAACATTTTCAGGCCGGGAGCAGTGGCTCAAGCCTATAATCTCAGCACTTTGAGAAGCTGAGGTGGGCGGATCACCTGAGGTCAGGAGTTTAAGACCAGCCTGGCCAACATGGTGAAACCCTGTCTCTACTAAAAATACAAAATTAGCCAGGTGTGGTGGCACACACCTGTAATCCCAGCTACTTGGGAGGCTGAGGCAGGAGACTCACTTGAATCTGGGAGGCGGAGGTTGCAATAAACCAAGACTGCACCACTGCACTCCAGCCTGGGCAACAGAGTGAGACTGTCAAAAAAAAAAAAAGGAACATTTTCAGCATATACAGAATTATAGAGAACAGTTCACCACATATATTCACCACTGAGCTTCAAAAACTATCAACTCATGTCCTGTGTCAGCCATCATCCAATATTTGGTCTTTTGTGACTGATTTATTTTACTTAATTTAGGGTTATTGAGGTTCATCCATATCATAGCCTGTGTCTGCATTTTATTCCATTTTAATTGGTGAATAGTATTCCATTGTATGGAGCTACCAAATTGTGTTTATCCATTCATCACTTGATAGATCTTTGGGCTGTGCCTGGTGTTCGGCTGTTACGAATAATGCTACTATGCACATTCATGTATAAGTCATTCCTGTGGACATATGTTTTCATTTCTCTTGGGTGGATTTTTTGGGTGGATTCTTGGGTAGATTTGTTGGGTATGTTTGTGTTTAACATTTCAACAAGCTGTCACGCTGTTTTCCAAAGTGGCTGTACTCTTCAATATCCCTGCCAGCCATCTATGAGGGTTGTAGTTTCTCTCTGTGCACTTTGCATTCTCTCTTTTATTGTAACCATCCTAGAGAGTGCAAAGTGGTATCTCAATGTGGTTTTAATGTTCGTATTTCTAATAATCGATGATGTTGAGCATATCTTAATGTGTTGATTAGCCATTCCTAGGCTGTCCTTGGTGAAATGTTCACTCAAGGATTTGGGTCATTTTTAATTGGGTTGATTGTCTTCTTATGGAGTTGTAGAAGTTCTTTTTAGATTCTTGATACAAGCCCTTTATCAGATATATGATTTGTAAATAGTTTCTCCCAGCCAGCGGTCCATTTTCTTCATGATATTTTTTGAAGTCAAAGTTTTTTAATGTATTCAACTTCAATTTATCAATATTTTTATGGTTCATGCTTTTATTGCTGAATCCAAGGATCCTTTGCCTAAAGGTCACAAAGATTTCCTCCTATGTTTTTTTCTAGAAGTTTTTACTTTTAGCTTTTACATTTTGGGCTATTATCCTTTGTGTATGGTGGAGGTACTTTTTTGTTGTTGTTGTTGGCATATGGATATATAATTGTGCCATTTGCTGAAAAGAAATCCCATGGAAATGTTTCGACACCTTTGTCAAAAATCAATCAACCATAAATGCCATGAATGCAAGGATTTAGTTCTAGACTCTAATCTGTTTCATTGACCTATTTGTCTGTCTTTACATAAATACCACACTGTCTTAATTAACAGGGCTTTGTAGTAACTTTTGAAATGGGGCAGTATTGCTGGGCACCGTGGGTCACGCCTGTAATCCCAGCACTTTGGGAGGCCGAGGTGGGCAGATCACAAGGTCAGGAGTTCGAGACCAGCCTGGCCAATATGGTGAAACCCTGTCTCTACTAAAATTACAAAAATCATCCAGGCATGGTGGTGGGTGCCTGTAATCCCAGCTACTTGGGATTACTTGGGAGGCTGAGGCAGGAGAATTGTTTGAACCTGGGAGGCAGAGGTTGCAGTGAGCCAAGATCGTGCCATTGCACTCTAGGGTGGGTGACAGAGCAAGATTCCGACTCAAAAAAAAGAAAAAAGAAATGGAGTACTATACGTCCTCTAATATTGGTTGTTTTTTTTTTTCCCCAAAATTGTTGTTTTGTGATAAAGTGATCATTTACACCAGAATTTCAACTTGCTTTTAAAATTTGGATGCCTTCTCTGAGACAAGCACCATGTCTATCATGATTATAATTCAGTCTATTACCTCAGGCAGAGACATACATGTTCACAAATAGCACGGCCCTGGTTCAGCCCTAAAGTTCAAGTGCACACAAGTCATACATACAAGATGCCATGGCAGACAGGGCTAAGAACAACTCAATCTGCTGGAGTTCATTTTAGGAGACTTCACATAGGAGACGGAGGCGACAGGGGCCTTGAAAAATGGGTCAGCTTCATTAAGATGAGCTGAAGAAACTGATCCAGGGCTGGGAAGGAAATGGGAAGAGGCAGGAGGGTTTGAAAGCAGATCAGAGGGGTGATTTTGGAGAAGTGGCTAGGGGGAGAACACAAGACTGGAAAAGTGAGGTGTGCGCTTCAGGCTCAGAAACCTCAGGCAATATTTGGAGCAGCTGAGGGAAGCAGGGACCCAAGGGGGTGAAAAGGCAGCCAGGCCATTTTTCTGCTCTATGCAAAGGATACATCTTGCCAGGTGCAGTGGCTCATGCTTATAATCCCAGCACTTTGGAAGGCTGAGGTGGGAGGATTGCTTGAGTCCAGGACTTCAAGACCAGCCTGGATAATGTAGTAAGACTCCATCTCTACAAAAAATAAGAAAATTCACTAGGTATGGTGGTACATGCCTGTAGTCCCAGCTACTCGGGAGGCTGAGGCAGGAGGATCTCTTGAGCCCAGGAGTTGGAGTCTGCAGTGAGATATGATAGCCTCGCTGCACTCCAACCTGGGTGACAGGGTAAGACACTGTCAAAAAAAGAAAAAGAAAACAAAAACAAAAACACATTCTTTGCCCCTAACCCTGTTCAATCCTCTCAAAGAACACTGTATTCCGGTAGGAAGGGGACAAGGAGGGAGCGTGAGCCACCCACACAAATCTTCTGCTCCTACAGGAAGAATAAATAAAACCCTACCGATGTGAGTCACCAATACCATCTTCAGCCGTAAATGACAAAGCATTTTTATTGTTCTTTACCCTGCATGCTTGAAACCCGGCAGGTCTGAGGATTAACACGAGCCACTGTCCTGCCTGAGCAGAGGATGATCTTTGTACCACCCTGGCAACTCCTATTAAAGCCTCAAAGCTTATGCCCTTCTCTTGCTCCTTTTCCAAGTTGGCTGGGTATTTTTAAAAACTTGCCTTTGCCTCTAGAGCCTTCCTGTCAACCACTGGTATGGGCCAAAATGACCACCATAAATGTGATGTCTCCTTTTTGCTAAATTTTCAGACTCTAATCTAAAACGGAATTGATTTGTGTAATGTCTGAACCCTTGAGACTATTTCTGCTTGGAATGGAGATTGACTCTTTTCACGTTTTGGGAATGGCAGGCTCCCAGAAATCCAACAGTGTCCTCGTCACAGATTCCTGCCAACATGGCTCTGCCTAATAAATACAAACCCAAGCACTGGAGACCATTGATCACCATTTCAGCCTTCTGGGAGTCTCAGAACATATGTACAAGCAAAGCACCCACATCCTGGTGGCTCTGGGTGCATTGTGTCGAGATGGGATTTGAGTGAGATGTGTAGGGAGAGGAAGTGGGGCAAAGACAGAGAAATCCTTTCTCCATTTTTATCAGATCTGCTACCTTTTGCTCCCTTGGAGATTCTGAGAAGATATAGTTAAACATTTTTGAGTAGTCAAGAGTTATTCATACACATGGTCAATTGGCCAACACACAGCCATGCCAGCCTCTTTCTCTCATGAGTGGCATCCTGTAGCAAAGCTGAAAAAGTGAGTCCTTCCTCACCCAGCCTTCCTTGCAGCTAAAGACAGCTATGTGACCCAGTTCTAGCCAATGAGATGTAAGAGGAAGGGTGACAGAATCTTTTGCAAAAAATGTTTTCTTTACTGATGAAAGAAAAGACGCATTTGAGGAAAAGTTATTTTGTTGTTAGTTCATGCCCCTCTCCCACTACTTCCTGTCTTGGAATTCTGTTGCAATGTCTGAAGCTGTAGCAGCCATTCTGTAATCAAGAGGCCTTAAGCACAAAGATGAAAAACCAACACACGGAAGATGGTGGAGAAGGAAAGATAGAAAGAGCCCTGCTCTTTGATGCCATCCCTGAGCTGCTAGTCCAGTGCTGGTCTGGATTCCTCCAGACTTCTTGTTTGGTCAAATAACAAGATGCCATCATTGTTTAAGCCATGGTTAACAGAGTTTTCTATGGCTGAGAGCCAAATATATTCAAGATAGTGTAGATTCTATTACCTTCTCTCTCGTAACCTCTGGAAGTTGCCTTTACTTACACTAAAATGTACAGAACTGTCCTGGTCCCTGCCCAGAAAATCAATTTAGTAAAAAGAATGGCTGGACTTCCAGTAAAATGCCCTAGCAATAGATGACTATTAGATGGATGATGATATAGTGGTGGTAGTGAAAAGGGCAGGTGCATAGCTCAGGGCCTCTGTGTGATAAGCAGCCCTTGCCTTGCCCTGACTGTTTCACGAGAGATACAGGAAGACCAGTGTTTTCTTTTTCTTGGTCCCTATCTGGTTAATGAGTGGGTTTAATAGTGACTACCCAGAAATATACACCCCATGTGGAGCTGAAAATCAATAATTCTAGAGGGAAAGGAAGAGGAGTGAGGAAGGAAGGGAGGAGAGAAGGAAAGGAGGAAGGATGGGGGGAGGGAAGAAGGAAGGTGATAGGTTCAATACAACATTGAAGATATGGGGGACAGTCGGGGATAGAAGAGCTGTGGAACAATAAACAATACCAGGATTAAAATCAGAAGCTGAGGAGCAACATTTGGCTGATGTGAAAGCAGCCACATGAAGGGGCAGGAGGGCTGTCTGAAGTGAAATTTGTCCTGCGGGGTTTGAGGATGAGAATAAAACAATGTCTTTTGTTGTTGTTGTTGTTGTTGTTGTTGTTGTTAACAGAGTCTTGCCCTGTCACCCAAGCTGGAGTGCAGTGGCATAATCAGCACGCTGCAAACTCTGCCTCCCAGGTTTAATCAATTCTCATGCCTCAGCCTCCCAAGTAGCTGAGATTACAGGCATGCACCACCAGGCCCAGCTAATTTTTGCATTTTTAGTAGAGATGGGGTTTTGCCATGTTGGCCAGGCTGGTCTTAAACTCCTGACCTCAGGTGATCTGCTCACCTTGGCCTCCCAGAGTGCTGGGATTACAGGCATGAGTCACTGTGCCCAGCCTAAAACAATGTCTTGAAAACTAGTTCACAAAATCTTATTTCTTCAGGGTTCGAGGGCTTTGAAGAGAAAAGCTCTAGCTTGTTTGGGAACGAGGCAGGCAGAACCAGAGAAAACAAATACCCTAAGAGAAAGTCAGCAGGCAAAATCTAAGCCCAGGAAGGAGCGGCAGTCCAGGAAAGTGAGTGCCTGCGAGGTGCACGGCTAGCAGGGTGTCCCCCAGAGTCTCAGCCGTAGTGCCTCCCACAGACTGTGTTTGGAGGGTGAATGGGTGGGTAATAGTGTAGCACTAGGAAAGGCCAAGTGCAAGTGGAGTTACAGACAACGTGGTCCATGATTCAGAGCTCAGGAGAAGACACTGAAAAATAAAATGGCATTAACTATGTCAGCGGCAGGCCAAGGGGGAGCTTTGGGGAGGGGCCTAGCACCTCCACAGTCCCCACCACTTTGCTTTTGTTTTGTTTTGTTTTGTGTTCTTTTTTTTTTTTTTTTTTTTAAGCCAGTGTCTTGCTCTGTCACTCAGGCTGGAGTGCAGTGGCACAATCTCAGCTCACTGCAACCTCTGCCTCCCAGGCTCAAGCGATTCTCATGCCTCAGCCTCCTGAGTACTTGGGACTGCAGGCGCCCACAACCACGCCCAGCTAATTTTTGTGTTTTTAGTAGAGACGGCGTTTCACCATATTGGTCAGGCTGGCTCAAACTCCTGACCTCAGGTGATCTGCCCGCCTCGGTCTCCCAAAGTGCTGTGATTACAGGCGTGACTCACCATGCCTGGCCACTTTATTTTGATACGGACAGTTGACAGATGTCTCACATCATGTAAAATGATCTATATATTCAGCCTACAACCTTGAGGTACAGCTGGTTTTCTTGGAGCAACCTGTATTCCAATCTGTATGCCAGAGCTTCCATAGAAAAATTCCACAGACTGGGTAGCTTAAACAACAGAAATAAACTTTCTCACTGTTCTAGAGACTGCAAGTTCAAGAGCAATGTGTCAACCAGTTTGGTTTCTTCTGAGGTCACTCTCCTTGGCTTGCAGATGACCACTTTCTTGCTGCGTCCTCACATTCCCTTTCCTCTGTGCACACACATGTCTATGCCCTAACTTTTTCTTCTAACAAGGTCACCAGTTGTGTTGGACCCGTTGAAGTCACCATGTGACCTCATTTTACCTTAATGACCTCTGGAAAGGCCCTGTCTACGAATCTAGTCACATTCTGAGGTAGCAGGGGTCAGGACTTAAACATGTGAACTGGGGCGGGACACAATTCAACCCATAACACCCCTGTAACAAATTGCCACACACAGTGTCTTAAAGCAACACAAATTATTCTTCCAGTCCTGGAGAACTGTATTAGTCTGTTTTCATGCTGCTGGTAAAGACATATCCAAGACTGGGCAATTTAAGAAAGAAAGGTTTATCGGACTTACAGTTCCGTATGGCTGGGGAGGCCTTACAATCACAGTGGAAGGCAAGGAGGAGCAAGTCACATCTTACATGGATGGTGGCAGGGAAAGAAAGAGAGCTTGTGTAGGGAAACTCCCATTTTTAAAACTATCAGATCTTGTGAGACTTCCTATCACAAGAACAGCACAGGAAAGACCCACCCTCGTAATTCGTTTATCTCTCACTGCATTCCTCCCACAATTATGGAATTATAGGAGCTCTAAGATGAGATTTGGATGGGGACACAGAGCCAAACCATATCAAGGACAGAAGTCCAAAATCGGTTTCACCAAGCCAAAATCAAGGTGTCAGCAGGGCTGCACTGCTTCTGCAGGCTCTCAGAGAGATCTGCTTTCCTGGATTTTTCCAGCTTTGAGAAGCCTCCTGCATTATTTGACCCGGGACCCTTCTTCCATCTTTTAAGCCAGCAGTGGTTGGTCAAGTTTTTCTCACTCCATGTTACTCTAACACTCCTATTCTGTAGTCAAATCTCCCTCCGCTTCTCTCATTTAAGGACGACATTTAAGGCCCACCCAGAGAACCCAACAGATTCTGCCCATCTCAAAATCCATAATTTAATCCCATCAGGAAAGTCTTTTTTGTCATAAAATAATATATTCACAAGTTCTGGGGATTCAGAAATGAAACTTTTGGAGGCCATTATTCAGCCTATCATGTGTCATAAATCCACATCTGCCCCCAACACCCCACAGCCAATCTGCTTCCTTCCCCTAAGGACCGTCCACACCTTCCAAAGCTGCCACTGGCATGTTTTTGAAGACTGACCCAAATGAGGACCTTCAGAACGTGGCAGCCAAAGAGATGATGTTTAGAGCCGAGAGGTGTGGGTCCAATGACTCGGATGTTTCCTTAAACCCCATTTGGCGCTGTGCACACTGTAGCTGCACCCCTGAGCTGGCCTGGTGACACCAGAGCTGGTGCCGATGGTGCTTTCCCAATCATGAAGAGAAGAATCTGATGAGTGTGTGTCATGTTCTGGCGGGGTAAGGCTGAGACTAGTTAATAAACTCGATTCCTCTAGTTCTGTAATCCCCATACACCTTGTGAATTAAGTGGTTTAAGAAACTCCTTTAGGTCCCTGGAGCCCACTAAATGGCACTCTCCTGAGGACCCCGGAGATTAAAAAGTACTGAGGAAAAACAGTGAGGAGAGGGGGGTTTGCTTGTCCTTAAAGAATCAGTCACACAGCTCAGCAGTCGTAATGGAACACCGAGAATGTAGCACTTTGCTGAGTCAGCATCCGCAAATCTGAGCTGAACTGCTTCTCCAGCAAAGACCAGTTCCCAGGGTCCATCCATCCACACACTTGTTTCAGGACCTCATTCCTAGGTGTGCCCAGGACCAAGGGCAAGCCACATGGAACGATCCTATATGCATCTTTATGTTGATGAAATTGGGTAAAATGAGAGAAGATTGGGAGATGCTGAAGGTAGAGGAATAGGCCTGTTTGCTTTTCTTTGATGATAGAGAACTTTTGAAATCAAATGTATATATAAAACCCCCATGTATTTTTTTAACAGTCTCACCTAAGAGATACCTATGATCTTTTTCTATTTTAAAATATTTTAAGCATTCAGAAAATTTTAGAGAATTGATTATTAAGCACAGATACACTCAGTCCAGCTGTCAGACCTTAACATTTTGCCATACACAACTCATATCTCTCTTCTTTTTAATAAATAAAGTATAACAGAAGATTTTTGGAGTAAACTATTCTATATGATACTATACTAATGGATACATGTCATGATGCATTTGCCAAAACCCATTGATTATATGACTTTAAGATTGATGCTAATGTAAATTATGGACTTTGAATGCTAATGAGTCAATATAGATTCCTCAGTTACAACAAATGTACTACTCTGGGGCAGGATGTAGATAGTAGCGAAGGCTGTGAGTACCTGGGGGCAGGGAATATATGGGAAATCTCTGTACCTTCTACTCTATTGTTCTGTGAACCTAAAAATACTCAAAAATAAACTTTATTTAAAATATACATGTAGACCGATCATGGTGGCTCACACCTAAAATTCGAGCACTTTGGGAGGCCGAGGCAGGAGGATCGCTTGAGGCAGGAGTGGGAGGCTGCAGTATGATCATGCCACTGCACTCCAGCCTGGGCAACAGAGTGAGACCCTGTTTCAAAAAATAAAATAAGATAAAATAAAATTATATATATATATGTATTTATATATAGTGCATACACACACATATAAGACAGTTGAAGTACCTTGTTTACCTTTCTGTGATATCATATTCCCCTGGAAGTATCTGAATTTGAAGTTTATTATCCCTATTTCTGTCTTTATACTTTTACCTTATGTATAAATATCTGTAAATAATTAATTGTATGTATACATATACACTTACATTGTATATTTATGTTTTATTTATTGTATAATTATGTTTTGCATCTTGTTAACTTTGTTTCAATGGTATACTGTACTTCACTGTCTGACAAAACCACAGCTTATTTATCCACTTCCCTATTGAGGGAAATCTAGGTTGTTTCTAGCTTTTGTGCTATCGCCAACCACACTGCAAAAAACAATGCCGTACATTTCCGCTTCTCTGACACAGACTCTTAGGAGTGAAAATGCTGGGTTGTAGGAAATGCACATCTTCAACATTAAAGATGTGACCAAATTCCTTTCCAAAGTGATTGTACCAATTTACAGTCCCACTACCAGTGCATGATAATCACCATTGCTCCACCAATAGACCAACACTTGCTGTTGGCACTCATTTTAATATTTACCAATCTGTTCAAAATAGAATGACAGGCGGTTTTAACAACCATTACCTTGGGTGTTAGTGAGAGTGAGCATCATTGCTATGTGTTGACTACTCATGTTTCTTCTGTGAATTCCCTGTTCTTGTCCTTTGACCATTTTCCCCCATTGGGTTGTTTTCCTTTTTCTTATTGATTTGTAGGAGTTCTTTATATAATCTGGATATTAATCCTGTATTAATTATATTCATTTTAAATATTGTATTCTATTTTAAGGCTTGTTTGTTAATTTTATTGGTCCTTTGTTGCACAGAAGCGTTATTTTTTTATGCATTGAATTTTATCAGCAAGTTTATTTATTTATATATTTATTTATTTATTTTTAATAATAGAGGTGGGGATTTTACTATGTTGCCCAGGCTGATCTTGAACGTCTGGCCTCAAGGGATCATCTTGCCTCAGCCTCCCAAAGGGCTGGGATTACAAGCAGGAGCCACCTCGCCCAGCCATGTTTATATTTTTTTTAAGGATTATTTAAGAAAGCCCTCTTGGCTAGCATGTCTTAATGATGTCCTTTTTTTTTTTTTTTTTTTTTTTTTGAGACGGAGTCTCGCTCTGTCGCCTAGCTGGAGTGCAAGTGGTCCGGATCTCGCTCAGCAAGCTCCGCTCCCGGGTTCAGCCATTCTCCTGCTCGCCTTCCTGAGTAGCTGGGGACTACACGGCGCCCGCCACCGACGGCCCGGCTTAGTTTTTTGTATTTTGTAGGAGACGGGGTTCACCATGTTAGCCAGATGGTCTCGATCTCCTGACCTCGTGATCTGCCCGTCTCGTCGCCTCCCAAAGTGCTGGGATTACAGGCTTGAGCCACCGCGCCCAGCCAATGATGTCCTTTTAATTTTGAAATGATTTTTGCTTTTTTCATTTAGATGTGAATCTCCTTGGATTGATTTTGGTGTAGGGTTAGGGACCTAGTTGTATTATTTTCCTTGTGGAAAACCAATTGTCTCAGCATCATTTATTAATTTTAAAAAATATTTCTCCAGTACTATTTATTAATTTTTTAAAATCCCCCAATTACTTTAATGCTCTGCCTCTGCCATTTATCAAGTGGCCAGAGCGAGCCTATTTCCATGCTGATTCTGTTCCATTGGTCTATTTGCCTGTCCCTGCCATCACGTCTTTTATTTATTGCTGTGGCTTTTTAATGTCTTATCTGATAGAGCAAATCTCTCTACCTTGTTCTTCTACATTTGTCTTTCTTTTTTTGACCCTTGCTTTATCAAATAAATTTTGGAGTTGGTTTGTTAAGTTCCAGAGAGAGAAAAATTCTCTGTTGGGATTTTAAAATTAATTTGGGGAAATGTATCGATAAATTAGGGGAACTGTGATAGCTGTACAATACTGAGTCTTTGCCATACTATCTTACTCTTTAATTTTAAATTGTCTTTTTATTAAGATGAGTACCATAACCCTTAACTGAAACTCTTAGGGTAAGCATGTTTCAGAATTCAGAAATTTTCAGATTTAAAAAAGGCAAAAGGCAGTATTATCTCTGTATAATATGTTACGTATTATCTCCCAGTGTCAATGCTATTTACAATTTTCCTCTTTTATTTATTTATTTTTTTTGAGACGGCGTCTTGCTCTATCGCCCAGGCTGGAGTGCAGTGGCCGGATCCCAGCTCACTGCAAGCTCCGCCTCCCGGGTTTACGCCATTCTCCTGCCTCAGCCTCCCCAGTAGCTGGGACTACAGGCGCCCGCCACCTCGTCCGGCTAGTTTTTTGTATTTTTTAGTAGAGACGGGGTTTCACGGTGTTAGCCAGGATGATCTCGATTTCCTGACCTCGTGATCCACCCGTCTCGGCCTCCCAAAGTGCTGGGATTACAGGCTTGAGCCACCGCACCCGGCCACAATTTTCCCCTTATTTTGGTTGAGCACATTCTCAGGTATAGTGCTGTGCAATAGAAATTCTGCAGTAATAGAAATGTTCTGTATCTGCACAATCAAATCAATGCTCGGGCTGAGCGCAGTGCTCACACCTGTAATCCCAACACTCTGGGAGGCCAAGGTGGGTGAATCACTTGAGCTTAGAAGTTGGAGATCAGTCTGACAAAAATGGTGAAACCCCATCTCTACTAAAAATACAAAAATTAGCTGGGCATGGTAGCATACACCTGTAATCCCAGCTACTCGGGAGACTAAGGCACAAGAATCTCTTGAACCCAGGAGCTGGAGGCTGCAGTGAGCCAAGATCTCACCACTACACTCCAGCCTGGGCAACAGAGCAAGACTGTCTCAAAACATAAACATAAAAATAAAAAAATTTGATGCTCACTAGCCACATGTGGCTATGGAGCATTTGAAATGTGGGTAATGTGACTAAGGAATACAATTTTAAATTTTATTTAACTGTAATAAATGTAAATTTAAATAAGCATCTATGACAAATGCCTACCATATTAGACATCACGGCACTAGTAGTTTCCAGAGAAAGGGTTCATAGGAGGGAATGTTTTGAGTCCTTACACTCCAAAAATATATTTATTCTACCCTCACACTTAATTGATGGTTTGGCTGAGAATAAAATTCTAGGCTAAAAATAATTTTACCTTAAAATTGTGAAGGTATTGCTTCATATCTCCCTAGCTTCCAGTATTGCTTTCTGCATTTTTTTTATTTTTTATTTTTTATTTTTTATTTTTTGACAGGGTCTCTGTCACCCCCAGGCTGGAGTACAATGGTGTGATTATAGCTGGCTGCACTATTAACTCCTGGGCTCAAGTGATCCTTCTGCCTCAGCCTCTGGGGTAGCTAGGACCACAGGTGCATGCCACCACACCCAGCTAATTTTTCTAAATTTTTTGTAGAGATGGGGATGTTGTTACGTTGCCCAGGTTGGTCTCAAACTCCTGGGCTCAAACATACCTCCCACCTTGGCCTCCTAGAGTGCTGGGATTACAGGCATGAGCCACTGTAACCAGCCTAGTATTGCTTTTGAGGAATCGAAAGAACATCCTAATTCCCTGTTGCAGGATTGTGATCTGCTTTTGGCCTCTGAAAGTTTTAAGGTTTTATCTTTGTCCCAAGCATTTTGGGGTTCCTGATGCCATGCTTTCGTTGTGGGTTTATTCTCAATCAGTGTCCAGGGCATTTGGTGGGCCTTTTCAGTCTGGAAATTCATATCCTTCAGTTCTGAGAAATTTCCTTGAATTATCTCATTGATGATTTCTTTCCTTTGTTATCTTCTGTTCTCCTTCTCTAGAACTTCTGTTATTCAAATGGTGGACATTCTGTATCAATCTTTTAATTTTCTTATATTTTCCTCTTCTTTCCATCTATTTGTTTTACTCTTCTTTCTGGGAAAATTTTCAGCTATATTTTCCCAGACTTTCTATTGAGTCTTAAATTTGTGTCCTCATATTTTGAATTTCTAACAGGTATTATTTTTGTTCCCCAAGAGCTCTCTTTTTATAACATTTTTTTCTTGTTTCATGGTTGCGATGTTTTCTTACCTCTCTAAGAATATTGGTAGATTTTTAAATGTTTTCTTCTACCTGTTTCCTCCTTTTCTGTTTATCTGCACTGGTTTCCATACGTCTAGCTTGAGGCTTTCCTTGACAGCTGGTAATCCTTGGTTGTCAACTCATATACAGAAGAGTTGGGGAAGGCAATGTTCTTAGAAAGCTCTGGGTATGTGCCTGGGGTTTGTCACCCATTAACCTCACTGTGGAATGATCTGGCTACACAATTTAGTTGGGAAACCTGATGTCATCTGTGTCTTTAGGTGTTTCCTCCTTGCCTGGTGAGATTCTTCACAGCCGATGGTTCCAGTCTCATGCCAGGGAGGCATTGGCCCAGCTGCTATTTTTCTGTTACTCCAGAGAAGAACGAGGACAGAGGGCTTCAGCATCCAGTACATATGGCTTACTAAGTCCTCCCTCCCCTTTCCATTCGATACTTCTGTACTTACTCCAGAGACTATCTTGAGTGGAAAAACCTTGAATCTTCTGCCAGCATGAGGGGATTGTAGGGGAAGATCTATGGATCTGACTTTTTCTTTTCTTTTCTTTTCTTTTCCTTTCTTTTTGAGACAGGCTGTCACTTTGTTGCCCAGGCTGGAGTGTAGTGATGCAACCATGACTCACTGCAGCCTCCACCTCCCAGGCTCAACAAATCCTCCCATCTCACCCTCCTGAGTTCCTAGGACCACAGGCATGTGCCACCATGCCTGGCTAATTTTTAAAACTTTTTCTAGAGATGGAGTCTCACCAAGTTGCCCAGGCTGGTCTCGAGCTGCTGGGCTCAAGTGATCCTGCCACCTCAGCCTCTCAAAGTGCTGGGATTACAGGTGTGAGCCACCATGCCTGGACACTGATTTTTAAACAGCCTTTCAGATAAACCTCCATTCTTTAGCAATCTTTTTTTTATTCCATATTCTCAAAGGTGCCTGATGCCACCTATTTTGGGGTCATTGGGTCATTTCTTCTGTGTTAGAGACCAGGTCTCAATTTTCTCCAGTGCCAGCTTTGAATTCAGTTTTTTGTTTTGTTGTTTTATTTTTTTGAGACAGTCTTGCTCTGTTGCCCAGGCTGGAGTGCAGTGGCACGATCTTGGCTCACTGCAACCTCCGCCTCCCAGGTTCAAGAGTGAATTCAGTTTTTTCGGCTCTGCTAAGCCCCTTTATAAGCATTTCTCCAATTTCCAAAATTTGGAAATTGTTATTTTCTATTGTTGTCTGTTATCTTCTCTTCCATGCTCTTCATCCTTATGGGTTTATGTCTTTTGAAAACAATCTCTTTATTGCCATTTTTGCAAAGTTTTGAGAGGAAGAAAAAGTCAATGCATTTGTTTTCCATTTTGTAAATGCCAGATGGCAAACCAGTTTTCTTTCTTCCTCCGCCCTGCAAAATTGGCTGATTCCACAGCACAGCATCTTTAAATGCACAAACATTATTATTAAACAGCTACTATGGGTCAGTCCTGTGCTTGTCACTCATCAGGGACAAATGAATAGACATTGAATAAAAGGTTGCTGCCTCATGAAAGTTCTAAAGCAAGACATTTAAGCTGACTATCTGGAGTCTCCCGACTCTTGAGGTCCTCCTGACTCTTGTCCACTACCCTACGTGGCCATGATTAGCTCTTCTGGGATAGCAGCCTGTTCCAGGTTCTGGGCTGGTAGGGATCAGACACATTTGATCTAAATCTTATTAGCACTCTGCTCTGACCAAGTGTTCCAATGAAAAAGCATAGACTTTTAATTTTTGCTCACCACAAATATTTCCCACAAACATCAAATGAAAGAAAAAGGCAGAAGCAAAGTATGTTAAATATAAGTCTATTGAGTCACTCTCATTAGTCACCCTGTTTTTTGTTTTTTGTTTTTTTTCATTTCAAACCCTATTGAATTGAACTGAGTCTTTCTAAACCAAGGTAAGCCATAGGGTCCTAAGGACCCAGTGTGTGTAATTAATATGAAATGTTGACGATTCACTTGTTGAAATGGCATATTCAATGTGACATAAAATATAAATGAACTTGAAACTAGATCGATTGCTGCAGACTATAGGCCACTCTGAATGGGTGTTGTCTGAAGTCTATTTTTAATATATTTACCATATATCAGGCAGTATTTAAGTACTTTACAAGTATTGTATTACCTGATTCAATCTCTGTAACATTATGAGAGAAGTACAACCAATATCCTCATTTTACATATTTAAAAAACCAGGCCCAGAAAGGTTAAGTAACTGCTCAAGGTCACACAATTAGTAAGAGAAAGAGCTGGGTGCAGTGGCTCATGCCTATAATCCCAGCACTTTAGGAGGTTGTGAGGTGTGAGGCTCACTTAAGGCCAGGAGTTTGAGACCAGGCTGGGCAACATAGAGAGACCCTGTCTCTACAAAATAATTTAAAAATCAGCTGGGTATGGATACACATGTCTGTAGTCTCAGCTCCTCAGGAGGCTGAGGTGGGAGGATCACTTGAGCCCAGGAATTGGAAGCTGCAGTGAGTCATGATCATGCCACTGCACTCCAGCCAGATGATAGAGAGACCCTGTCTCTAAAAATAAAATAAAATAAAATAAAATAAAATAAAATAAAATGAAATGAAAGAGCTGAGATTCAAACCTTAGCAGTCTAACTCCAAAGCCTAGAAATGGATGGACTCATGTGCATTACTCTAAGCTAATAGTTCTCAACTGGGGACAATTTTGTCCCCCAGGGAACCTTTGGCAATGTCTGGAGAAATTTTTGGTTGTCACAACTTGTGGGAGGGGATTCTACTTGCATCTAGTGGGTAGATACCAGAAATGCTGCTAAACATCCTATAATGCCCAGGATAGTTCCCCACAACAAAGTGTCTGGCCCAGATGTCAGTAGCACCAAGGATGGGACAGCATGCTGGTGTGCTAGTCACTGATGCTCTTCTCCCAGTTTTACAAGTTCTTCTTCCAGGTATATGGTATAATTTACATTTCTTAAAGTTGGTATAGGAATATATCTTGCTTTGGCTAATGTAAAGTCACTGCACTTCTAGACAAAAAATTTAAAAGCCAGGGCATAACACTATGTATCCTTTTTTTTGACTTTGGCCACTTTGGAAATCTTGGAAACACAGAGATGGGACTTCCGCCTGCCTTCATCCTTATGTGAGGATAGAGCAGAACAGAACCTTAAGAATGACCCATGACAGAGAAGTTGCCTGAACTATAAATACATTGTATTAATAGTTTTAAGCCATTGGGATTTGGAGTTGTTTCTGCAGCACAACTCAGGCTACCCTGACTGATGAGGACTCCATCCTCATATAAGTACATATGTCCCTGTCTCATGTAACCTGACTCACGTCTTTCTACTCACTTCCCAGGTTCCGCACAAAGGTGAATGATTTCCTGCTATAAAGCCTGCGAGGCATCATTTTTCCAGTTAGAAGTGTTGCTTTGTCATTGGACTACATATATCTAGATACCATGATGATAATGGACTTGCTTCCCTTTTAATTTCATGGTAAGCCTCCGATGGAAGTTGCATAGTACTTGTTGTCATAACAACCATGCAACTCAGATTTTCCAAATTAAAGCACACACTTGCTAGTCTCACTATACTTCAACCAGAATTATTGGCATCAGAATTATTGAGGTCAGAATTATTAATATCATCAAACCTAAGATTACATGAACCTTAAATCCCAGGAGGTGTGGGCAGCCATTAGTCACAGTATTCAACTTTATTCACAAATGTTCCAAATGCTTAAGAAATCTAAGTGTTCTGGCTGGTCGCAGTGGCTCATGCCTGCAATCCTAGCACTTTGGGAGGCCAAGGTGGGTGGATTGCCTTAGGTCAGGAGTTCGAGACCAGCCTGGCCAACATGGTAAAACCCTGTCTCTATTAAAAATACAAAAAAAAAAAAAAAAAAAAAATAGCCAGGTGTGGTGGCACACACCTGTAATCCCAGCTACTCGGGAGGCCGAGGCAGGGGAATGGCTTGAACCTGGGAGGCGGAGGTTGCAGTGAGCTGAGATTGCACCACTGCACTCCAGCCTGAGTGACAGAGCAAGACTCCATCTCAAACAAACGAAAGAAAGAAAGAAAGAAAGAAAGAAAGAAAGAAAGGAAACCTAAGTGTTCTGACTTTACAATTTGTAGAGCTTACTTCATATATCAAATGAATCTACCTAGTGATGAATTGGAATTTCACTGGAGTTTCACCCAGTATGATTGATGTGAAATGAATGTATGGCAAGCTGGCAACATAAATTAATAAATAATCCACGTAACAGTTTATTGTTTCAACTAATGAAAAATCTGGATACTCAACATAAAATGTATCTAAATTATAAAATTGGTATCAAATGGATATACAAGATTTGTGGAATCCAGTAGCCATGGAAAGATAGTAGAAGAAAAAGACCATTGTTACTACTTCTCCATGGAAAAAAAGCTTCTGCCAGGGGTGTCTCATTAAGGTTCTTAAAATGCCAGTCTTCTCCTCCCTCCAACCTCTACATAATTTTGTCATACTGTTCTTCTAGTTTGAAATGCCATCCTGTCACCTCTTCTCTCACCCAAATCCAGCAAATCCCCCCTTAATGTCAAGTTCACGTTTCTCCTCTTCTGTGAAGCCTTCCAAGCCAATACTACAACCTTTCCTTTCTTAGCATTTATAATATGGACCATGTATTTTAGTACTGGACTGCAAGTTCTTTAAGGGAAGAGTTCTTAGCATATAAATCTTTAATTTCCACACAGCAAGATAACTTATATTCATTCATTCAACATATTGAGCATTTATACCCTGAGTTAGACCCAGACTGACAAAGGCACTGACATAGAGGAGCTCATGGTCTGATGGGGCTAACAGGTATGGAGGTGCATAAATACATTATGGCAAGTATATAAAAGAGCTAAGGCTGTCTTGTGGCTGCCTGAATTTTACTTGTGTTCCAAGCATAGTTCTGTTGGGTCAAAGTGGGAACAGCATGCAAAGTATGGGACACCACAGGGAAGCCTGACAAACATAACCAAGGGGTCCTGAAGCCAAAAAGCAAGAGCTGATGAGTGATCAGTGTCAAGAGGATAAAAGCCATCATCAAAAGTTATAGAAAGTCAAGGAAATACACCAGGAAAGGCAGGTCAAGGTGGAAGCAGGTCTGGGAGCTTACCTATACCTGTTCCAGTTACTGTGGCTGCGTAACAAATTACTTTCAAAATTTAGTGACTTCAAACAACAGATTTAATTTTGCTCATGAGTCTGCAATTCAGACATGGCTTGGTGGGGATAGCTTGTCTCTGCTCTACTTAACATCATATGAGAGGGCTTGAAGGCTGGGAACTGGAATCATCCGAAGGCCCATTTACAAGCCTAATGGTTGATGCTGTGGAGACTCAAACAGCTGGGGGCTGGAACAGCTTGGACTCCTGGAGCTGTCTCTTTGTCACAATGTGGCCTTTCCAGTGTGGTCTCTCCAGCATGGCACCATCAGGGTAGCCAGGTGTTTTGGTTCCCTGTCGCTGCACAGCAAATCACCACAAACTCAGTGGTAAACCATGCACACTCATGTCACAGGTCCCGTGAGTCAAGCTTAAGCCATATCTTTTAACTGGATCTTCTGCTTAAGGTGTCACGAGGCTGCCATTGAGGTATTGGCTGGGCTGCATTCTCATCTGGAGACTCAAATGGGGGAAACCTGCTCCTAAGCTTTTTCAGGTGTTTGGCAGAATTTGTTTCCTTGTGTTGTAAGAGTGAAATGCCCAGCTTTTGGCTGGTTGTCAGCTGGAGGTCGTGCTCAGTTTCTGCCCAGATTCAAGAGAATGGACTATAGATCTCACCTTTCAGTGGAAGGAGTATCCATCGTGTCATAGGAAAAGCATATGGCAGTGGGAATCTACTGGTTTAGTTACCTTTGGAAAAGACAACCAGTCACTGTTTGCCCTTTGGCCACAACAATCCACATAACTCCCACATGCAAAATACATTTATTTCCTCTCCCTCTGTCTTTGATTTGTCTACCAAGATATGGTGCAAGGGAGTGCTGCTATAAGTTAAGAGTCAAGTGGAAAAGTTTTACTACTACAGTCTGGGAGAAAACATTTCAAAAGAGGATTTTTCACCTGAGTTTAATTCAGTTAGTGCTATATAGGAAGGAGTTTGTTGAATGAGTGATATTAACTTTAGCACCATTGTTTGTAAGGTCTGGTATTGCTCTCTGCTTTATTTGTGTCTGTTTTATCTCCCTGACAAGACTATATACTTTTAGAAAATACAGACATTGCATTTTGTGTCTTCTGTACTCCTTGAGTAGTGCTAGTCCCAAGGGAGAGACTCAGCTCATTCCTACAAAATACATGAATTCCTCAATTCCCTGAGGCCCCAGTGTATAAATTACTGCCAATCCTTGGAAAAGTCTAACTTGAAAAGGCCTCTATTTATCAAGTCCATTAATCACAACAGCCCTGTACATCAAGAAATGCAGTGTGATTTTTCAGGTGTCTGTATGTCCAATGAAATTTCTTCCTTTTTGAATGTCTCCACAAGGAGAAGAAGGAAAAAAGACAAACATAACAAGGAATTTGACTGTGCTCACACAACATTTGGATAGCTGAGAGAAGGTTTAGTCTTGCAAAATGTCTTCAAGGACCTCCCTCCTCCCATCCCACCCCATCCCCAGTGGAGATAATTTGCAGTTTGAGGAGTTGAGCTGGTGAGGTGACTTAAAGAACAATTCCATTTGTTCATTGTACAGAAACATCTTAAAAGGGATGTTTAGAGTCTTAGGTATCTTTAAAGAAGATTTCAAATAAAAGCTAACCAACCCTGAGCAGAGCTTTGATGAAAAAATTTTCCCAGCTGCCGTGGTGGCTTACGCCTGTAATCCAAGCACTTTAGGAGGCTGAGACAGGAGGACTGCTTGAGTCCAGGAGTTGGATATAAGCCTGGCAAAACCCCATCTCTACAAAAAATACAAAAATTAACGAGGTGTGGTAGTGTGCATCTGTAGTCCCAGCTACTCGGGAGGCTGAGGTGGGGGGATCACTTGAGCCCAGGAGGTCAAGGCTGCAGTGAGCCGAGGTAGCACCGCTGCATTCCATCCAGCCTGGGTGACAGAGCAAGATCTTGTCTTTCCTCAGTGCATTCTATGTTCTCACTTGTGTTATTTTTTTAAAAACTCACCTCTCCCCAAAGTCACCTCTTCCCAGACCATTACAAAATACCCTTCTGACTGAACGCAGTGGCTCATACCTGTAATCCCAGAATTTCAGAAGTTCAAGGTGGGAGCTTGAGGCCAGGAGTTTGAGACCAACCTGGCCAATATAGTGAGATCCTGTCTCTACAAAGAAAAAAATAAATAAAGTTAGCCAGTCTTGGTGGTGCATACCTGTAGTCCTAGCTACTCCTGAGGCTGAGACAAGAGGATTGCTTCATCCCAGGAGTTCAAGGCTGCGGTGAGCTATGATTGCACCACTGCACTCCAGCTGGGGCAACAGAGTGAGATTCCATCTCTAAAACAAAACCAAAGCAATCAAAACATTCTCCTATATTTAACCATAAGTTCTCTTCTTGCTTCCTCTTAAATACGTACAATCTACAGTAAGGAAAGAACTTGAATTTTATTCAGGTGAATGTGGGAATGACTGCAAATTGCCCTAAGTTATATTCTCAAACTCAAGAGTGTCTAAGAATCATCTAGGCAGCTTGGTAAAATCACGGGTCCCTGACCCTACCCCAAACCCCTGAAGGAGAATGTGTGCATGAAGGACCTGAGGAATATGTGTTTGTTGCTGTTGTTTTTGAGATAGAATCTCACTCTGTCGCCCAGGCTGGAGTGCAGTGGCACGATATCGGCTCACTGCAACCTCCTCCTCCTTGGTTCAAGTGATTCTCCTGCCTCAGCCTCCTGAGTAGCTTTGATTACAGGTGTGCACCACCACATTCAGCTAATTTTTATATTTTTAGTAGAAACAGCATTTCACCATGTTGGTCAGGCTGGTCTCAAACTCCTGACCTCAAGTGATCCGCCTGCCTTGGCCTCCCAAAGTGCAGGGATTACAGGCGTAAGCCACAGCACCCAACCAGGGATATGTGTTTTTAATGAGCACTGATCTAGAGGTGGTCTTCTCTGTGTTTTCTCAGGGTCACCACTAAGTCTGAGGGGAGTAGCTTCCAATGCTTGCATAGCTAATTTTCTTTTCCCTCCTCCACATCCCAAGTTTGCCTATGAGAAGAACAGAAAACAAAGGGTGAACTAATTGACAAGGATTCCTGCTCTAACAGCTATGATTCTATTAATTACATCTGCCCACAATTCCCAGATGTTCATAGTCTCCCCAAAAGAAGGGATTTTTCTCTTGAAACCAAGCTAGGCAGGTACAAATATGTTCTAAATTTCACAGGCCCTGTTCCCGATGGAAACACTTCTGATTAAACCCAATTCCCAATTCAAATTAAAATTAGCATTAGGGATTGAAATGAAAACTAAAGAGAATGATCTCAAAATTGCTGATTTTTCTTCCCTCCCAGGGTCCTTAATACCATTGCAGTTTTGCTAATAACATCCTTTCCTGACTTATCTTGCATCCTGGGTAATCTTGGCCCTATAAGCATCCAGGGGATAAAAACACTTTTCACTGCCCCTCTGGTCAATAGCTTCTGTGCTGTCCACTATAGACCCATGTGTTACAGCTCCTGGGCAATCTCATCGACAGCACTGACCTCAATGGATCTGGCTGTTTCCTATTATTCCTGTGGTACAATAGCTCATTCATTCATTCATTGTGCCAACTATTCAAAGGATGATGAGGGAAGGCTGGAATAGCAGACATGTCTCTGTTCTTCAGGAGTTAATAAGTCCTCTATCCATAAGAATAGGGGGCATGGTTGGGGACCCACTCCTTTCATCATGGGTAAAAATCAGGGACAAATGAGAAAGGAAAACCAGGTTCAAGAAATTCGTTAACTGTTTCCATTTATTATATGGATCCTTAGTACTAAAATAGAGCATCAATCTCATCATTTTGCAGATGATGAAACTGAGACTCAGAGAGATGGAGTAATTTGCCCAATATTACATAGCATGTATCCGCAGTCTCCTAATCCAGGACTGCTTCTGCTATAGCAACAGGCTAAGAGAAGCCAATAATTGGCTTATATTTGCCAGCTGTTTTCATCAAAATCTTCCTGGTTACCCAAAGGGAAAAATGGCTTTCTACATTTTGTTGTAGGTCAATCTAGAAAAGAAAGATGCTAATCATCACCAACCATAAAACAAGAAAGTAATAAGCCTTCCAGATTATCTCTTCCAACAATTCTCCTATAGATCTGGACCATGAGGCCTAGAGGGCTGGAGCTTCAGCTCTCAACGCTATGTGGGAGAGGCAGAGAGATGGGATTCCAGGATCCCGATCCTCAGCAAATGACCACTACCACACTGCTGCATCTCTGAAAAACATATCTTGGTGTTGACCCAAAAGCTTTGTCACATTTTTTAAATGTCTGTATGTGTACGCCAATGATTGCACAATCAATGCTGTGCTTTGATCGGTCACACTTTGGTCCTTAGTGCTGGTACATATCTCAATGGTGACAGGAGTGACATTCAAGGAAAAATGACTCAAAGATGCTTTAAAGTTTCCTAAGAAGATACTCTATAGATGAATTGCTTTAGCATTACTTCAGAACTCAAGAACTTTAGCAGATTTCATATTTAATATAATGTCACCACTAGTTCAAAATCTCTATATCATAAGATAGAAAAGGGCACCACCGGTGCTGAAAATGTCACGTTGAAGAGAACAATGAAAAATACGCAATCATCTACAGCCTTCTCACTCAGTGCAGTCAGGAACCAACAGCACTGGCACTACCAGGAGCTTGTTGGAAATGCAAAATCTGGGTTCATCCCAGATCTGCTCAATCAAATCTTTATTTTCACAAGATCCCTGGGGACTTGCATGCAGGTAAGGTTTGAGAAACACAGGTTGAAGGTATTTCTCTATCAATGAATGGAGCTGGGGGTAGAGCAGATGAGAGGCCCAGAAACTCAGAGTTCTGATGTTCCATGCATGGCCATTGAAAACTGTCCCTCACCTCTCTGGGTAGCAGCTTCCTCAAGTATAAACTGAGGCTCTGGTTGAAAAGGCTGTTGTCATAAGCTACTGGCACAGAGCTTTTTTCAGTCCCAATTGTGTAGGACAGCTTGTGTGATGAGAATTGAATGACAGGCATATCACACACTTGGTATGCTCAATGAATGCTGTTAATAAAATTGTGAATCACAAATGTTACTCCCATTTCCTTCCCAGCTCAGGGAAGAAACGGTATGCATGACATGATTCATTGAACGGGGCAGCCTACATCTAGTTTGCCTCCTGAGAATATCCTGAGCATCAGGCCAGTGTTAGCTTCGCCAGGAATCCTGACTCAGGTTTTGAAAACAAAATTGTTGCTGTTAAAAAGGTGACATGGGATTTTTCTGTTTCTTCATTACATTGCTTTAGTTTCTCCCTGCCCAAAGCTTCTTTAATCTGTAGGCTTTGGGCACCACCTTTAAAGTTTTGACTCACATTATCTATCCCAAAGTAAATAATGACTAAGGTGGTGGCAAAGTCAACACATTCTTTGAAAGACAATGAATCTGGGTGTTGAATGAAATCAAATGGCAGGAATATATACATTATTGTTATGATGCTATTATACAACAGGCCTTGGAAGAATTCCCTTTCTCCAGGTAACAACTACCCCCATACCAGTTACTCTGAGTGAGGAAAGGCGTCTATGTTTGGAAAGGACTAAGGAATATTTGACTTCATGAATCAGTAACTATTCTCAAAGCTGCTATTGACCTCTGATCTGTAAATCTGTCAGCAAAGAGAGATTATGGTAACCATACCACTAGTAAAACGCAAACCTGTTGGTTAAACATTTGCTGAGAGCCCTGCTAGTGACCCCTGTTAAAGTGAACCAAATTTGGCCATGTGTTCTTGCAATGTTCTGGAACATCAGAGAAAAATAACTGCCTGACCCAGCACAGCTTAGCTCCTGGAGAGCTAAGAGATTTCTTTGGGCCAGAAGGGTTGGCAGGGATCATCCCTTTCTCAGTCTCTCTCTTCTACCACTGGGCCCAAGGTAGCGGGATCTGTTAGGAGGTTTTTGAATAATGATGACTGTTCTTAATCCTTCTGAAGATTCTCAAAATTAATTTCTTCTCAAGAGTGCTTCTACCCCACACAAAGAAAAGGTACAAGAATGTTTTTTCTTATTTCTTCATCTCCCTCAATGCCTATCATAGTGTTTGGCACACAGTAGGTCTTAAACACTTTAAAAATGAACAAAGTATTCTTTCCACTGTGCTACACCTGTACATTGTACAACCATCTACTTGAACACTTGCCATACTGAATTATGTGGTTTATTTATATGGCTATTTCACTTTTTATTTTTATTTCTCAAGATAGATTCTTGCTCTGTCACCCATGCTGGAGTGCAGTGGCACGATTATAGATCACTGTAATTGCAAACTCCTGGGCTTAAGTGATCCTCCCACCTCAGCCTCCCAAAGTGTTGGGATTACAAGTATGAGCCACCATGCCAAGCCAGCTATTAACCTTTCTGTGTTATGTCTTTCAAAAGAAAGATTCTTTGTCCTATTCATCATTGTTTCTCCATCACTTGGTACAGAACCCAAGGGCTGTGGGCTTGGTTCATCCTTTCTGAGGAAGTGGGGTAGCAGATGATAGCAAGACAACCCTGGTTTATAAATACCTTAGTGATGGACTTAACAATCTCTTCTTTAAAAATATAAGTGCAATAAGACCTTGACTAAAAGAGTAAGGTTCAGAATTTCCTCATAAAAGGTTCAGCTACATGTTAAAAGGAGAATTGGATTCCAAAGTTTAAAGTAATCTATGAAAGCCTTTATTAATATTTTCTGTGTTCACTGAAGGAAAATGAGCAGCTGAGAGCATACTAAATAAGAAGATACCAATGATGCATTACACATCTTTAATTAGTACTAATGCATACTATGTAATTAATCCAATTTAGCATCCCTTCTCCACTAGAAACATCTCTCTTCCCTGCAGTCTCCACAGAATGGTATAAATGTGTCCTGATTTACTACAAATAAGGTGCTTCCATTTCCTCACAGTGGTTCCCTGTCATGTAAATGCTTGCCACCTTCTGTTCTTATGAGCTGGGGCTGGTCCCCTGGGTCACCTACAGGAGACCCAGATGATTTGGGGTAACTTTGGTTTCCTCTAGTTGGCCTAGCTCAGAAGACATTTCTCAAGTTCCTTTTCCAAGATTATGCAGATTCAACTCCATCCCTGCTAACTTAAAAGTCCAACTACAGAGGCCACCCGTTCCCCACTCGTATCTCGGCTCCTGCCTCATAATAGACACCAGAGTACACTCCAACTTCTGGCCTCATTTTCCTTCAATATAATTAGCCCCACATAAGTACCCTTCTTTATTTTCTTCCACTAGTTCCCATTCTGAGAGTTGTAAATGATCCCAGCTCGAATTGCCCCTCTTTCATAATATTTCAAGTTGAGCTATTAACCAACTACCATCCCTTATTCTCTAAAACCCAGGCAATATAACATGACAGTTGATGATATAGTGAATTGCTCGTTTGATCAGGGACTTCAGATAATACAGCATACAAAGTTGAGCAGTGACTATCTTTTGGATATAGTAGTTTAAAAAATCACTTCCATGCTTCAGAATGCAAAGCAATGTGCATATTGCATTACATATTCCGTTAAGATAAAAAAGAAGATGAAATTCCCTTTTCCACCCCAAAACGTATTCAGGAAGGAAGAGAAAAGAACAAAAATGACTATAGAAGAAGACAATAGCAGAGTCTAGATCAAGGACTAAAATTGGCTATAATCAATCTCACATGAAACAAAAACAAATATATGTTAATTGTTTCTTAGGAGCATGACCTTTTGGTTGCATATGGAGAGAAAAGTCTGGAAATCTGACCTTTGGCAGAAAAGATGAAAACTGATCTAACACCATTTTCTTTGAGAAAAGCTCTTCTCTATACTACATCTGAAGAGCAAAACTTGAACTCACCTATGTCAGGGCCAGGGCTATGACTAGCCATATAACTTTTCTGTGGGAATTTTTTAAAAAACATTGCTTTCTTTCTTCCAGCCAGATGCAACCCCTCACCAGGCATGTGGCCTGCTAGATTGAACACAAGCCACATTTTAGCCCGTTTATCCCCTCAGCCAAAAACCTTTGAGCAGTGACTAAAATGCACCATCTTTCATAACAATCCCCATTAATGTCCTACTCAAATTCTTTCAATTTTTTTTACTGCTCTCAAGATAAAATTCAGGTTTCGTATTGCAGCCCCAGTCTCACTCTCCTCACTTCTGGAACTCTGACAGACAAATGTGAGACTTTTTAATTCTGTGTTTTGTATCTTGTCATGCCCCCTTTATATTTTTCATCTCTATGTGCTGCATTCTGCATAATTTCTCCAGCCCTGTCTTCCAGTTCATTAATTCTCTCATTAGCATGCCTAATGCTTAATATACCCACTGAGTTTTAAATTTCAATCATTTAATTTTTTATCTCTGTAAATTCAAATTTTAAAATCTGCTATATCATTTTTATTATTTTCTATACCCTGAAGATATTTTCCAGCTTGTCTATTTGTTTATCTGTTTCTGAAGTAGTAGGTTTCGTATTGTAAGAAATCTGTTTTCTTCTTCTTCTTCTTTTTTTATTTCTTTGAGACAGGATCTTGCTCTGTCACTCAGGCTGGAGTGCAGTGACATGATCACAACTCACTGTAGCCTTGACCTCCCTGGACTCAAGTGATCGTCCCACCTCAGCCTCCTGAGTAGCTGTGACTACAGGGGAGCACCACCATGCCCAGCTAATTTTTTAATTTTTTGTAGACAGAGGGTTTCACCAATGTTGCCCAGGCTGGTATCAAACTTCTGGGCTCAAGCCATCCACTCACCTTGGCCTTCCAAAGTGCTGGGATTACAGGCACGAGCCACCATGCCTGGCCTTAGGTAATTTCAATATCTAAAATTTTGTGAGTCTGTTCTGCTGTGGGTTGTTTGTTTTTCTTTTTAGTGTTTATTCATTCATTAATTTATTACTGTGAGCTATGCATTTTCCTTAGAAAATTATTTGAGGGAATTGCTTGAGGCCTCAGGTGAAGGTAGGGTTCTCTGATATTTACATTTGCTTCTGCCAGGTTCCTGAAACTATTACCAGTCTGGGACAACTCTAAAATAAGTTTATAGCTTGAGGTTTTCTGGACTGCCTGAGTGATGTGAATTTGGGCTTTTAACCCATGAAAAGACTTGTTTTCCATTATAGCGTCCTTGGGTCAGAGGATTAATTCCTCCTGTTGTGCTCAGGTGTGAGAAGACTTTCCTGGAAGGCAAGGCTTTTTCTGGTTCATCATTAGACATGAAGGGTATAGTCCTTTAGGACCTCAAGGTTTTGTGTGGAAGATCTTATATTAGATTCTTTGCCTGAGCAAGCCCTGGGCTTTGTTTTTTTGTGCTCCTTCATCCAAGGGACCTTGACAACTGAAGTTCAAGTTCAGAAAGCACTCTCCATGTTCTATATATTTTGGAGGGTTTCTCCCTTTATGTAGATTGTTAAACTACTAGTTTTTTGTTATCATGTCAGCTCTTCATGCTTTCAAGAAGGAAATCTCAAAGTGAGACCTTGGGCAAGTTACTTAACCCAGCACTGCTCAGTTTGCTTCTCTGTAAAATGACAATAATAGCACTAGCTCAAAGAACTGTTGTGAAGAATATAAAAAAATGGCAAATCTGAAGTGCTTAGAACACTGCCTGGCACATAGTAAGCACTCATCTTGGGTTGACTTCTACTTTTTCAACCTGCAGTAAGCCCCTCACCACTGTCAGCTGCTCTTACTTGTCACTCTACTTTCCTTCTTGGCTCTTTGTCACAGTTGAACTTAAATAGTGATCTCAACAGCAATTATAGAACACCTGTCTTCTTTCCAGCTGGACTGTAATCTTCAGGAAGAAGGGACTGTAACTGTCTTATTCAATCCTGTACCCTAGTTTCTTCATATGTGATATGACATGTGTTAGGTACTCAACAAACATTTGCTGAATGAGTGGTTGTGTATATCTACATTTTTAAGAGAGCACAAGCAGAATGTGGACTCTCTTTAGGTGGAGAGGGCTCAGTGGGTAATTCCTAAGCAAATAAGTTCTGGAGTTGGGTCAGGTGCAAAGATACTAAGCTTTTATATCTCAGTTTTCTTTTCTATAAAATGGGGACAACAATAGCACCTACTCAAGGTGTCTAGTTAACAACTTGCCCAAGGTCTCATTTTGAGATTTCCTTGCTGATACTAAGGCTAGCTAGAGGTTCTGACTGCCCTCCTGGTGAAAACAACCAAAAAATACACTGGATTAAATTATACAATTTAAATAATAGGTTAAATAAGAAAAAACTACAAACCACTTAGTACAGTATCCAGCATGTGGTAAGAACTCAATAAATGCTAGCTGGGCCTGGCACAGTGGCTCATGCCTGTAATCCCAGCAGCTTGGGAGGCGAAGGCGGGAGGATCTCCTGAAGTCAGGAGTTTGAGACCAACCTGGCCAACATGGTGAAACCGCATCTCTACTAAAAATACAAAAATTAGCCAGGTGTGGTGGTGGATGCCTGTAATCCCAACTACTCGGGAGGCTGAGGCAGGAGAATCGCTTGAACCCGGGAAGCAGCAATTGCAGTGAGCCAAGATTGTGCCTCTATACTCCAGCCTGGGCGACAGAGCGATACTCTGTCTCAAAAAGAAAGAAAGAAAAGAAAAGAAAATAATAAAATAAATGCTGGCTGCAATTATTTCTACTATCTTTTTTTGGTTACTCATGAACACAGTCTACTTTTAAAAAGCACAGGCTAAAAAAAGAGGGGCTAGAGACTATCTGGAACAGTAAAGTATGTCGATGTTTTAGCTTTTCTTATTTCTGAAAATGTGTGTGATGTGTTTAGATGAGAACCAGAAAAAGGCTTTTCACTGTGTCTGTACTGTTATTCTTTTCATTCCATGGGGTGTTACTTTAGCACTTAACTGGAGAAAATGTACACACAGTTATAGAAAGAGCTCGGGGCTCCTCATAGCCCATCAGATTCCACCATTTGATTTACACTGAGTGAAATGGAGTATAAACATTTATAAAAGTCACCAGAGCAAAGGAATAAAGTGTCCTGAGGAGCACCAGGAAAGGAATCAACCTTTTAGACGGGAAATATGCTCATGAAGCATCTGGGCAGTAAAATGCAAACCACAGTATGTACAGTTTGGAAATATCGTATTTGTTTTATATATCGGCCTTTACACAGGTCTTCCAAACTTGCCGACCTAGGCTTTAGTTGATTTCCACTCATGCAGGCCTCATTCATCATCATTTCACATATTGCCATCACTATATATTACCATCTTCCACTACGGCTTATACATCATGCTGCCTGGATCAGGGATGTTATAGAAGTGAGTTTGCTCCTTCAGTGGATTTCAGGCCAACTTTTCCTATCTCATGTCTAAAGCCAAAAAAAAAAAAAAAGGAAATAATGTTATAAAATGGGTAACACTTCCCTATACCGATGCTGCAGTATGGTAGTTATACGCATGGGAAAAAACAAAAACAAAAACAAAAAAAAACTGCAACAAAACAAAACAAAAAAATGAAAACCTGTTTTGTTCCTAGTGAGATCATGTCCCTGGGCTGTGTCAGTCAACCATGGCATAACTGCCAATGTGCTGTCAGTCACATCTGCAGGGAGAAAGAGCATGCCTTTGTTTATCTGCATGACTTGACTATTTTTTAAGTCTCCTCAGGTTATTGTAACATGCTGGAAAGGCTGAGAACTGCTAACATAGACTCTCATTA
Organism: Rhinopithecus bieti; assembly: GCF_001698545.2. Classification (NCBI taxonomy): domain Eukaryota; kingdom Metazoa; phylum Chordata; class Mammalia; order Primates; family Cercopithecidae; genus Rhinopithecus; species Rhinopithecus bieti. Next base: position 4,171,776 of record NW_016809830.1, on the reverse strand, counting down.
TTGTGGAGTAAATTTTAATAGCCCTTAGGCTTGACAAATCATTTTTCTAGCTGATAATAGGAGAGATATTATTAGCCCCAACTTACAGATGGCAAAGCCAAGGCTCAAGTTATTTAAAGGCCTATTAAGCTTAAGATTAATCACTGCTTAAGTACCAAATGAAATTAATGCCTTTGAGGAGAGCACACTTCCTTAACTTTTCCTTCATCTTAAATAAAGGGCCCTGGAATCAGATATACCTAGAATAGGGAAGGACTTCAGCTGTAATGAGGAAACTGGGAATTAGAGAGCCAGACCTTATCTTGCCCATCTTTATGTTCCCTGCACTCCCTTGTCCCATGAACTCAATAAATATTTGATACACTAAATGAAATGAGGTGACCAAGGTCACACAGCCCCCACACCTAGCTTCCAGTCACCAATGGCGCTATACCTGCTCCATACCTGCTCCCCCTGCAGAGGTCATCTGTCCCTGTGTAGCTGTGGAGACCATACCTCCTACCTTGTGTGGATGAGCCAAGGTTTTAAATGGTCTGTCTCTTCCTTCCCAAAGTACACTTGTTTTGCTTTTCCAGCATGTGCAATGATTTTTTTATTCCAGAACTATAGTAGCTGTCCATGACAGAAATACCTGTCACTAAGTCAGGGTCTAGAGTGCCCACACATCACCCTCTCCTTCCATTATAGCACTTTTTAAATATGTAAGAAAAGCAAGCTGGCTCATGCTTGTAATCCCAGAACTTTGGGAGGCTGAGGTGAAGGATAGCTTGAGCCCAGGAGTTTGAAGCCAGCCTGGGCAACATAGCAAGACCTCATCTCTACAAAAATATTAAAAAAAAAAATTGCTGGGCATGATGGTGCATGCCTGTAGTCCCAGCTACTCAAGAGGCTGGGTGGGAGAACAGCTTGAGTCCAGGAGGTTGAGGCTGCAGTGAGCCAAGACTGCACCACTGCACTCCAGCCTGGGCAACAGAGTGAGACCCTGGCTCTAAAATAAACAAATAAATGAAAATTAAAAAAAAAAAAAAAAGAAAAGCAAGTTCATAAATACTCTTGGTTTTGTGCAGGAATTGTTTACTCATTCACACGGACCTGTCACTGCACCCGTGGCAAAGAGCCATGACCGGGAATATCTCTGCAGTTTTCTCATGTACTGTCAACTTTTTGGTTTCTTATGAGTTGCGCTTCTCCTCAGGTTTCACATGTTATTCTGTTTCTCCAGCCCTGTCTGTGAGCAATGTTATCTCTCATTCACACTTTTGGGCCCTTAGGCACTGTGCAACATCATCCACTGCCTCCTCCCATACCTACCACCACGTTCATCCCCTACCCAGTCCACCTAGTTCACCTCCAAAGGTGATGGGAGTGAAGCTGGCCTGGGGTTTTCACTGTAGTAGACTGGAGGGTCTCTGGAATTTGGGCCACAGGAAGAGTGAGGAGTGGGGCAGACAGAAACCAAAGATGAGGCGAGAGATGGAGACTGTTTCCTAAGCTGTGGGGAGCTGCCAGGGCTTTGGGAATGTAAGGAGAGCTAGAATATTCTGTTGCTGTTGTCCTTGAGTGCAGCGCCCTGGGTAGGAGAGCCATGGGGGCATCATAGGTCTGGATGACCCTGCCACCATCAACTAGAGAAGAGTCAGCCTATCGAGGAATCCAAAAGAAAGTGGATTAGCAGACTGCAGACAGACCAGTCTTGAAGAGAGGGAGGTCTCTCAACACCGAGATGGCATTCATGGATGGTGTGTGTGCCGCCACTCACCCTCCAACACAAACTCCCAGAAGACGACCACTGTCTTGGTGCTGGGCACACAAGTTCAGAATGTATGGGGGATGTATGTGGCATGGAGTGCAGACACTCTATTGTATAGACACGGAGATAAAAACAATCACAGTGTAGATTGCATTAAGAGTACGGAGTCAGGCTTGCTTGGGTTCTAATCCAGGCCGTGCGACCTCAAGCAAGCTCCTTAATTTCTCCGGGCCTCAGCTTCCTTCTCTGTAAAATACTGCCTGCTGTAGAGGGTGATTGCTGCTGCTATGATTTTATACAAAAATATATTAAATTCCCCAGGTATAGATTTTTGTATTTGGTACTAAGATAAACAAAAGAGATTTACAAAAAATATCACATTCTGTGCATGTAACAAAAACTTACATGTACCCCATAAATAAGTAAAATATTGGCCAGGCGCGGTGGCTCAAGCCTTGTAATCCCAGCACTTTGGGAGGCCGGACACGGAGCGGATCACCGAGGTCAGGAGATCGGAGACCATCCTGGCTAACCACAGTGAAACCCCCGTATCTACTTAAAAATAACAAAAAAACTCGCCGGCGAGGTGACGGGCGGCCTGTAGTCCCAGTACTCTTGGAGGCTGGAGGCAGGAGAATGGCGTGAACCCAGGAGGCGGAGGCTTGCAGTGAGCTGAGATCCGGCCACTGCATCCAGCCTGGATGGACAGAGCGAGACTTCCATCTCAAAAAAAAAAAAAAAAAAAAATAAGTAAAATATTTATATATCAATTTAAAAAAGACAAAGTAAATGTTCTTTCACTGTCCATTTTGTTATCTGGAAATCCATAATAGAATATGAAGATATTTACTATTAACTATAACCCTTAAGAATACTTTCTGCCAGGTGTGTTGGCTCATGCCTGTAATCCCAGCACTTTGGGAGGCCAAGGTAAGAGGCTCACTTGAGATCAAGAGTTCAAGAGCAGCCTGGTCAACATAGTGATATCCTATCTCTACAAACATTTTAAAAAATTAGCCAGGCATGGTGGTACATGCCTGTAGTCTCAGCTACTCAAGAGGCTAAGTTGGGAGGATCGCTTGAGACCAGGAGGTCAAGGCTGCATGCGGTGAGGCATAATTGCACAACTGCATGCCAGCCTGGGTGACAGAGCAGCTCTATCTCAAAAAAAAAAAAAAAAAAATTCTGAATTGTTAATATAAAGAGTAATGTGGCCGAGATGGGTGGATCACGAGGTCAGGAGATCGAGACCATCCTGGCTAACACTGTGAAACCCTGTCTCTACTAAAAAAATACAAAAAAAACTAGCTGGGCGAGGTCACGGGCGCCTGTAGTCCCAGCTACTCGGGAGGCTGAGGCAGGAGAATGGCGTGAACCCAGGAGGTGGAGCTTGCAGTGAGCTGAAATCCGGCCACTGCACTCCAGCCCGGGCGACAGAGTGAGACTCCGTCTCAAAAAAAAAAAAAAGAGTAATGTATTCAGTATAGTTTACTAATTGTTACATTTCTACTGAATTCTCATTTTTAGAAAATTAATAATTTGAATATGTTATCTAATGTGTTTCTGCTTATCTAAGTGGTTAACCAGAAAGTCAAATTTTGGAGCTATGCTGAAGAATTCATAGTTGCACATGTGGTATTATGTCCTAAATAAGTAAAAAATTGAGTGGGAGCAAGAACTGGTATCAGACCAGGGATTCCGGTCATCTCCCTGGATGACTTATTATGTACTGTGGCTTTGTGACTGATGGAGTGTGTATATGTATGTGTGAGTTGCTTAAGCTGGGATTCAGGAGATACGAATAAAATAAATTCAAAATGACCTTACGGCTACTAAATGTTAGAAGTAAGAGCTAAAACCTATAAATTTCAGGCACAATGGAGACAAATAAAATTTTGTAATTTTTTTATTTTACTACTTCAAAACACCCTTTACTAACATGATCTAATTAATCCTAAAATAATTCCTACATGAAGTTTACTATTATTATCTCTATTTCCTGCTGGTAGAATGGAAGATAGAGTGATTAAATGATATATTTAATTAGGATCCAGGAATTTTTTATATTAGTCCACAATTTTAACTAATAATTAGAGAATTATTTTGGTTTTAAAAAAGTTATTGAATAACCTTTTGACCACTATTTGTTTCAGAATGGCCTGATCATAAAAAGAATTCTAGCGTTTTCTTGTCTTAATAAAAAACTGTTGTCATGGAAATATTTCAGATCCCTCCTTCCTCCAATTGGCTGAATCTGAACAGTACATAAACAAGCAGATTAACTGAGGCTCAGTGAAGTCTTTCATGGTGGAAGTGAGGTCTGGAACCGGCTATATTACAAGCCTTTCCAAAGTCCATCTCCCAGGATAGGGAAGAGAGAATAAAAGAACTCTTTTGGAGGCTCAGCTGTACTAACAATGGCTTCTTATCCCAACTGGCTAAGTTCTCTCACACTCTCTAAATCGAATACACTAAATCAATTACTGCTTCTTGTGCAGAAGTCTTGTCTATTTTGATTGGCAAATAAAAATGAAGTTGTTTACTAGGAATGCTGTGGTATGATAATATTTTCCAGGCAGTTTGGGCCTGGGGCTTGCATTTAATTTAGTCAAGTGATTTTGTGAACTGATAGTGCCATTCATTTCAGTCAGGTTGGGGGACCTGACCATGACTTTATATTCACAACAAAAATATTCTCCTTCATTCCCTCAATGCAGGAACTCTGCATCAAATCGCATGCCATGAATTTCTTTCCATGCAGTGGTGTGGAAGAGCAATTATACAACTTAATTCAGAGCAGGAATGTTTTATATCCTGAATGAAGAAGAAAGGGGAGATTGGAGGTGCTACGTTAATGTGTGCCTGGATCCATCATTCCTGAACATAGTGCTGTTTTACTTCATTCTGATGTGGTGTTTCTCCAAGCTTCTAAGCTCCTTTTGGCATATATCTTTTTGCAGAACTGGAAAAGCTTGCAATGAGAAAAAATGAGTTGTGGGTGTTTTTTGTTTTGGTTTTTGTTTTGGTCGAAATGGGGTTTTAGCATATTGCCCAGGCTGGTCTAGAACTCCTGAGCTCAAGGGATCCGCCGGCCTCAGCCTCCCAAAGTGCTGGGATTACAGGCGTGAGCCGCCACACCCAGCCTAAGAAATGGGTTTTGTTTTTAGATTTCCACAACCACACTAGAAGTGGCTGACATCCTAGGAGTGAGTGTGGAAACTTCAAGATTAGCTTTTGAGACCCTGAGTCTAGGAAGTGTATCTGGTGCTTCTTATGTTTTCATGCTGGCTTGTGTGGGAAGACAAGATATAAGACAAAAAGACACACATAGCTGCAGACACACACACACATGTGCATACACTTTGCTGGTTTAGAAGGCCTTGAGCCTTTGGGAGACTGAGGCCAGAGGATCACTTGAGCTCAGGAGTTTGAAATCAGCTTGTGCAACATAGTGAGACCCTATCTTTACAAAAAATCTTTACAAAATTAGCTGGGCAAGGTGGTGCACAGCTGTGGTCCCAGCTACTTGTGAGGCTAAGGTAAGGGGATCTCTTGAGCCTGGGAGATGGAGGTTGCAGTAAGCTATGATCATGCCACTGCGCTACAGCCTAGGCAATATCCTGTTTTTTGTTTGTTTGTTTGTTTAAAAAAAAAAAAAAAAACAAGAAGAAAGCAGCCTGGAGTAACATAGGAAAAGGATTATATTAATTCTTCAAGAGAGAGACAAGGACAGTTTGTCTAAACTTGGAGCACTTATAACTAATACGAAAAATCATTCATATAATTTCCTTTATAATGCTGGAGTTGAAGAACTAGAACAAACAGCTCATCCTATGAGGCCAGGCTGGTGGTGAATCAAGTCAGTATTCTGCCAGCAGCATGAAAGGGGTATGTCCTGGGACATAATTACCCTCATGCTAAAACCTCAAAAGGTTAAAGGGCCCTAAGTGAAATCCCCAACACCTGTGGCTCTTAATAAGGGTTTGCTGTAATGATAAATGATAAAAGCTATCTCTAAATCTGTTGCTCACTGACTTAACTAAACTTTTCCTAATTTATTTTCATGCTGAGGCTTTTATCCGGGACTAAGTTTCATAAGCTTGCAGTCCATGGTGTAAAGTATAAAATAACTTATTTTAAGCTTCAAAGGATGTTCTCAAACTTGGGTGTTCAAGAATTTAATGAACAGACTGAGCCTGTCCCTCATGTGTGTTTATGAACGGATAGGCTTGCTTTATTTTAACCTGATAAACCTGGAGACTCATCATTTTCAAGAGTTTGTCTTCTGTGAAAACACATCTATATCAAGCTTTTACGCAATGCAGTTATTACATTTTGGGGAATGTGGTTGTATGTGTATTATTAAGCATATCCTAAAGTCTACCAAGTATTTGGAATTTATAAATACAGTCAGCCTTCAGAAATATCATCTAATTTATTCACATACCCACTTCGTGAGGCAGGAAAGGGTAGGCTTATGTGAATATCCTCATTTTCCTTACTGAAGTGGGAAATTCATCCTGGAGGAAGGATCTACATGAGAGAGACATTCATTGCCTTCCAGTGAGTATCTTTGAGTCATAGAAGAGTTATTTGCCTTGAGGGACCTTATATTGACTGAGAAATGGTGGTGGAGGGATGAGGCATGCTGACTTGAAGCAAGACAAAGACAATAATAAACTCATTGACTTTCGTGATTTTCAGGCCTGTTTTGCTGCCGAGAGAGGACATCAGAATACTGTTTGGAAACCCCTTAATAAGTGCAAACTGGATCAGAATTTCAGAATGACATTTGCCACATCAGTTGCCAACATAATAATCACTTATTGTGTGATTATTTAATAGGTACTTCTTATGTACAAGGCAGAAGCTCTAAGCCGGGGCTACAGTGGGAAACTTAATCTCCACAGTCCCTGCCTCCTGGAGCTTACACACTGATGTTCCAGGGCACAACGAAAACTAGTATATATGTGCAGCTTAATCTCTATGCAAAGAGGTTCTTCTTTAACAACTACCAGTTTTCCCCTGCAATCCCAGCAATTTGGGAAGCCAAGCCAGGAGGATCACTGAGGCTAGGAGTTTGAGACCAGCCTGGGCAACATAGTGAGACCCCTGCCTCTACAAAATATATATATATCTTTTAAATTAGCCAAGTGTGTTGGCTCATGCCTGTCATCTTAGCTACTCATGAGGTTGAGGTGGGAGAATTGCTTGAATCCAGGAGTTTGAGAGCAGCTTTGTCAACAAAGCGAGACTCTAGCTCTACAAAAAATTTTAAAAATTAGCCAGGCATGGTGGTGCACAACTGTAGTCTCAGGTGGGAGGATCGCTTGAGCCCAGGAGGTTGAGGCTGCAGTGAGCCAAGATCACATCACTACACTGCAGCCTGGGCGACATAGTGAGATCCTGTCTCTTAAAAGGACAAAACAAAACAAAACAAAACAAAAACAAAAACAAAAAACCCTGCCCCTCTGTGGTCTGATCTAAGGCCAACCCTTTCCCTTGACAATCTCAACTGGGAGATCCTGGGAGAGAAGAAGAAGTGGGGCCAGCAGGCGATGTGTTTATACCATGTAGCTAAATGCTGCCTCTCCCACGCTCTCTCCTCGAACTCTACTCTTCATTTGTCTACTGGCAAACAAGACCAAGGACATCTCAAGTAACTCCTTGAGTCCAGTAGAGCAGGCCAGAAGAGCTCAGAATCCAGGATTCCACAAGCACATGATCATGGAGGGTGGGCGGGGGGAGCTATATCTGTGTTTCCTCTTTTGAGAAACTACAGGAATTGTGATAAGAGATGAAGTACTAGGACAGTGTCAATAGAGCAAGGGAGAAGGGTATAAAGAGAAGATAAACATCACGGGAATTTTTGTGGGGGATAAGGAAGGTGAAGGATCTAAAAGGATTCGTTGCTTTCCATGCAACCATAAAATAATGGAACTGATTCATAAGGACACAGGTTTTGGGTATGGAAAATGCTTGATTTATTCTGGCTATGTTTGCATTCACATGGAAATGTCTAATGAATGTTGATATATGAGTCCGGAGCTTCTAAGAAAAGCTTGGGCTGGAGATTACAAATTGGAGATCACATACTTCTTGCTTCTCCCTACCGAACTTCTGTGATACCTGCTATTTATGGTTTTTCTTCTATCTCACTGGCCACTGCTTTTCATTTTCTTTCATGAATGCATCTTCTAACACCTTCACTTACATGTTCCTCAGGCACCAAAACCCTTCAAACCCATCTATCCAAAATTAAACCAAATCATCCTCCACACCACTCCCAGGCCACTGCTACTGGCCATCTACTGCTTCCATGCTCCCTGTCCTGAGAATGACATAATAATCTGCTTAGCCAGCTGATCCAGAAAACTGGAAAGGGTCCTCATTCTTCCTTCTCTCATCTCCAACTACTAGCTCCTTACTCTTGAGAGCTTACCACTCAGATTACCTTTCAGATATTTCCTCCTCTTTCTGGATCTTCTATAGCGATCTTAGTTCAAAGTCCTTACCTGGGTCACTGCATCAGTCTATTGCTTTCACTGTCTTCAGTGCTGATCTTTCTAAAATGCAAATAGAATCTTATCACACTGATATTGCCTTCTTAGGTAGGTCATTCCATGTGGTGGTAAAGATGACCGCCAGTAACACTAGACTTGCAACCTATGTCATCTTTGGAACCTCAGTGGAAAAACCAAGCTATTTAAACCGTATTCCAGTAAAAAGTTCAGCATATGACTCTTACTGACCCACTTGGGTCATGTGCCCATTCCTGAACCCATTACTGTGGCTGGGGGTCTGGAGCTCTGATTGGCCATCCCTGGGTCCAGTACCTTTCTTCAGGGAATGCAGTCGGCCCCATCTAAATCAAATGGATGGAGAGAGAGGAAGGGTTGACTCCCTCTAAATAAAGAGCGATCTGGCTATGGAAGAAATAATGAATGAAGGGTGGGCCCAAATCACAGAGGTTTCAAAAATCTTTTATTTCACTTTTAAGAAAACCATTCCCCACATGTCTACCCTAATAGAGTCACATATGGCTCCTAAATTAGGCTTCTCACTCAGACTCTATGTGTCTGATTATACTACTTGTTCTGTCTGGAGTTCATTTGGGGGATAGGTGGGTGGGAAAGAGAGGATAGTTTCAATTGAGGACACACTGAATTTGAAATGTCCAGGAGTGGCTATGTGGTCAGTTAGATACATACACACCAACTTGGAGGTCTGGGACAGAGACATATATTTCAGAGTCTTTGGTGAAGACATAGTTGTTAAAGACAGAAGAGAGAAGATTCTCACAGGAGATATGTAAAAGATAGGAAGAGAGAAGAATCTAGCAATGAGGTCCTCGGAGCTCATTGGACAGAGGAGAAGAGTCTATGATGGAAACCGAATAGAAGAAGCCAAAAGGGCAGAAGTGAAAGCAGGCAAGTGTGGCATCAGTGAGTGTAGGGAATACAATAGAAAGTTTCCAGAGAAAAGAGATCTCTGTGGTGGATACCATTAAGAGAACAAATCAAATAAATAGTAAAAAGCATCCCCTGGCTGAAGCGGCATATGTATTTTCATTGAAGTTAATGAAAGAAATGTCAGGGGAGTATGAGAACCAGACTGAAAGTGAGGGGATAAATGGCAGTGAGGAAGTATAGACATTCGATTGTGAAGAGAAGAAGCAAAATAAGGTGATTATTAGAAGAGGATGTGAAGTCCAAAGAGGGCTTTTAAAATTTATTTTTTTAGGTTGGAAGTACATATCTTTATTTTCAGTTTTAAAATTTAATCTTTGCAAACTAGGGAGGCACAGCCTTCCATGTGAAATGAAGGTGAGTTCGCGATTAGAAGAACATTTAAATGCTGATGGAAAGGATCCAGTGGGCAAGAGAGAGGATGCCTGGGAGAGAATGCGTTCTAGGTTTCCTTGGGATGACTGATCTCTAATAGGAAAAGGACAAAAAAGGAAGGAGTACAGGGTGTGGATGAGGATGCTTTCTGGGTGTGGCTGTGGAGATCTGTGTGACGGTTTCTGTTTTCTCCTGGAACTAGGAAGCAGAGTGAACTGTTGAGAGTGCAGAGAAGGGGAGGGAGCTAGGGATGATGGAAGCCTAGGTGAGGTTGGCAATTGGGAACTCACAGGGAGTGGAAACTGCTGAAATCCTTTACTTTCTTCAGTGAGTCTCAGCTACTCAGATTCAAGCTTGGATAAAGCAGAAACAGCAGAGGACAGAGGTAAAGGTCATTTGGGAGTAATTTCAAGAGAAAGACTGGAACACAAGACTGGAATAAAAGCTCTACAAGAAAGGTAGTGAAGTTAAAACCAAAAGGTCTCAAAATTAGGAGAAAATGGAAGGGATCGTGCTTGTGGTGAAGTCAAAGACCATGTAACACTGGTTGGGGCATGAGGAATCTGTGGTGAGTAAGCTGCTATTTAAATCCCCCAGTTTGGGCTGGGCGCGGTGGCTCACGTCTGTAATCCCAGCACTGTGGGAGGTCAAGGTGGGTGGATCACGAGGTCAGAAGTTTGAGACCAGTCTGGCCAACATAGTGAAACCCCATCTCTACTAAAAATACAAAAAATTAGCCAGGTGTGGTGGTGGGCACCTGTAATCTCAGCTACTCAGGAGGCTGAGGCAGGAGAATCGCGTGAACCAGGGAGGCAGAGGTTGCAGTGAACCGAGATCACACCATTGCACTCCAGCCTGGGCAACAGTGTGAGACTCCGTCTCTAAATAAATAAATAAATAAAAATAAATCCCTGAGTTTGAAGGTAGAGCAGTTTGGAGTGTTGATAAGGTCCAGGGCATAGAGAAAGAGAGAGAAGGTCGTTAGACATAAGGAGGTCAAGGATCCGAGAAGCCAGGAGGGTTCATTATATCATAGGTGGATTCTATGCCAGAATTTGAGGTCGATAGAACCTCATGGTGAACCAAGTACCAGTCTTCACCCAGTATAGCTGTGTTGAGGGAGAGGGATCTGTGGATGCCAGTGGCAAGAAAGAAAAAGCATACATGACATGAGTCTCCAAGAAGTACCTTACAGTGTCAAACAAACTTTAATGATAAACTTAAAATTAAAAAGAAAGGAAATGAATTTTCAGTGTGCTGCAGTTTTAATATAGGGTAATCAATGCTATAAAATAACAGACAATTTCTGATTAAAAACATTTTTTTAGAAACAAGTGTTCTAGCCTGGAGCGCAGTGGCTATTCACAGGCTAAATCATGGGACTCTACAGCCTGGAACTCCTGGGCTCAAGTGACCCTTCTACTTCAGCCTCCCAAACAGCTGGGACTACAGGTGCACACCACCACACTTGGCCAAGATATCTGAGTTTTTAAAAAGTATGAGTTTGCACGATTATGAGAAATTTCTGCTATCAAAAAGCATAGGAGTTTTGCCGGGCACAGTGGCTCACACCCGTAATCCCAGCATTTTTTGAGGCCACAGCAGCTGGATCACTTGAGCTCAGGAGTTCAAGATCAGCCTGGGCAACATTGTGAGACCCCATCTCTATTAAAACACAAAAAATTAGCCAGACATGGTTGTATGCACCTGTAGTCCCAGCTACTCCAGAGGCTGAGGCAGGAGAATTGCTTTAACCCGGGAGGAGGAGATTGCAGTGAGCCGAGATGGTGCCACTGTACTTCACCTGGGTGACAGAGGGTGACTCTGCCTCAAAAAACAAACAAACAAAAAACAGGAGTTTTGTTTGTTGTATATTAATTGGAGTTGAGGTTTCAATTAGCAGATCTTGGGGACCATACAGAATAAGAGGTCATTAGCTAGCAGGGCTTACTGGAATGATCTATGAAAAGGTAACAAGGCCATTTCCCCAGGCTCAGTTTCAATCATGGGAGACAGAAGATGTCTCTAGCCATGGTCCAAAGATGTCCAGTTTTAGGATAAAGAGAAAGAAAGGAGGAGATATTATATTTGTAACAATTTATAACAGTAGTTGGTCTTAGAAGTCTTCATGCTGAAACAGGCAGGAAAAATGTATTATTATAGAAGCCTTCATATTGGCTGGGCATGATGGCTCATACCTGTAATCCCAGTGCTTTGGGAGGCCAAGGCCAGAGGATCGCTTGAGGACAGGAGTTCAAAACCAGCTTGAGCAACATAGTGAGACCCTGTTTTTTTTTTTTTTTTTTTTTTTTTTTTTTTTAAGAAGAGGTTTTTATACTAAAACAGGTGGGAGCCTCCAGAAAAATTAGACTTTCTTAGCCATCACAGCCTTTTGGTGCCCAGAAATTTGCTTTCATTTGGATGCTTTTGCCCATCTTCGAAAATTCTAAGATTGAGCAGGTGGCCTGGGTGGACAAGTCCAATGGATGCATCTCTGCCTCTCCCAAAATGCTTCTAAGGCCATTACTCTCCTTCCAATAAGCCATACTCACTGCTTCCTGGCAGATCTTCATTACAGCTGACCCTGGGGAATTCCAGAGGCAACCATGCTGGGGGAAGCAAAGGCTGAGCTCTCTGGGCATGAAACATAACACTGAAAGCTTTTTGTCCTAGTACAGGCATGCGTCCTGATGTTTTTATTGCACCTTTACAGTTCAGAATTCACTTTCTAAAACTCCTGCTTTGTTTCCTGAGGAGGGACTTCACATTCCCTTAAAAATCTAGTAGGCACATTGGAAAACCCAGAAACAAATTATAATGCAGCCCCTAAATTAATTCAATATATTGCAATGAGTCATTGGATATGAAGGATTAAGAAATGTTGACAGCTGCTTCCATCTGATACCCTGAGATAAGGAGGCTCATGGTGCCTAATATCTTACATATTTTATGTAGAAACGCAATGTCTGGACAAATGCAATAATCTCTTCCTATTGTCTCATTCTCAGAGGTCTCAGCCTGGACTGGGCATCTGTTGCCCTTGTGTGTTCAGTGCCCTCATTTTATCTGGAGACCTTTTCTTCCCTCATGCTATATGATCCCTGTGGGGCTGTCAGCTACTCTACCCTGTTCTCTTCTCCCTCATGCACAGGAGTAGGCCGGTGACCCAGTCTACACTTTCCTTGTTTGGTAGAATAATTTGGGAGGAACCGGTTCTTCCCAGCACCCCCAGCTTTATTAAGGCATACTTGACAAAAAAACAGGTTTTGTTTGTTTGTTTATGTTTTTGTTTTTTTTCAGGGAGTGGGGGTAGCTTGGGGTGCAAGTAGTCTCCTTATTTACTATATGGAAAGAACCAGACTGCTGAATGAAGTCAAACAGAAACACACAGAGCTGAGAGACACAGCTGTGATGATATCAGCTGTATTTCTAGACTCAGCCATGCTTTTCCACTTGTATACACATGGTAGCCCAGGATAAACGTGGTTCTGCACCTTGCTTTTAAAAAATTATTATTTAACTTGATATACCCTCAAGATTACTCTACATCAGTGCAGAGTGAGCGTCCTCATGGAGTTACACAGTGCTTCACTGGCTGGCTATACCAATAATTGATTCAACTACTTCTCTGTGGGTGGGCATTTAGGGTTGTTTCCAATCTTTTGATATTTCAAATGCACATGTCACTTCATATTTTGCCAGTGCAGATAGTCTTAGAAGTGGGATTGCTGTATTAATTAGGAATTACCAGTGTAATTTGCTAGACACAGACAAATGTCTCTTCACAGGGGTTGCTTTGCATTCTCACCAGCAAGGTGTCTTTTTTCCCCACGAATTTGCCAACTAAGTATGTTGTCAAACCTCTGGTTTTTTAAAATCTCCTGTATTTTAACCCTGTTCTCTTAAGTTTTCCCTTCTTGAAAAGGCAAAGAAGCAGCTCAGCTACAGCCACAGTACCACCGTGATAAGATGGGAGCGCTCCCAGGGAATATGTTCAAGAGACGTTGGTGAACAGAATCTAGAGTCTATGGAGGAATAATTTTGACGTAGTCAGTGATACTGAAAGAATAGTTCATAGAACTAGAAGATTATTATTCCAAAAGGGGTAGGAGTGGAGGGCGGACAGTGAGCACGATGGGGTTGCTTTGGGGACGGGCGTTGGAAAAATTGTAAGGAAAACATAGGATGTTTGTTTGCCACTATTAGCTGAAGGAGCTGGTTTTGTTACCTCAACTGCTAACTCATAAATTGTGAAGTCGCTACTGATCATTAAAGAGATTTTCCATTATGTGAATCCTCTTTCTCTTTTCCAATATGCACCCCCACCCACTCCTGGCACACACACAGCAGAAAGTGAATTCAATATTGTTGGAGACATCTTTGGAATTGCTAGTTGAGTCATTTAATAACTTTTTCTGGGTCTTCCTGCTTTTAAACAAACCATAAATTTAGAGAAAATCATCAGGAAGCATGCTTTGAAATTTTATTAGTGGAATACTAAAAGAGTTTTAAAATGAGAAGACACATTGGTCACCTTTTAAATTAAGTAGAGATTTTTCAGACTACTAAAGACATTGTTATTTTAAAAATAAATAATCATTAAACTTGTCAAAATTGTTTATTAAAGCTGCTGTTTTAGAATGTCTACCCTAGAGTTGAAGAACATCATTTATTTTGCTTTTGGAAAATAAAATGCAAAGGAAGTAGAAAAAAACCCAAATCATTTCCCTTATCTTGCAAAAATTGAACTCATATAATTGAGCATTTCTGTGGTATCTAGAAAAGTATAGACTAAAATTTGCCATCACACTTCTTGTAATTAGTTGAATAATGGCCTCCAAAGATATCCAAGTCTTCATCCTTGGAACCTGTGAATGTTATTATGTGGCAAAAGAGAGTTCGTATATGTAATTAAGGATCTTGAGGGGAGAAGGTATCCTAGATTATGTGGATGGATTCCAAATATAATCATGTGTCCTTATTAGAGGGAGGCAGAAAGATATTTGACTGCAGACAGAAGAAAGAAGGCGATATCATGACTTCAGCAGAGAGAGGGCTTTGAAGATGGTACCACCTTTAAGATGCAGGGAGGGGCTATTAGCCAGGGAATACAAGGAATCCAGCTCTAGAAAGCAAGGATACTGATTCTCCCCTACAACCTCCAGAGAGGGCCTTGTACCTTGGCCTGGTGACATTGATTTTGAATTTCTGGGCTCCAGATGCATAAAAGAAAAAAATTATGTTCTTTTATGCCACCAAATGTGTGGTATTATGTTACAGGGGCCAGCCATATGAATTAATTAATGCTCTTCCCAATTTCTAGGAAATAGGAATTTGATGTTTGACTTCAAAGTTCAGTACATGTGTTAATAGGGATGAATTAGAATGTAAAGGTATGATTTTAAAAAATGATAAAAACAAAAAAACAAATTTTAGGCTAGGCACTGTGGCTAACACCTATAATCCCAGCACTTTGGGAGGCCAAGGCAGGTGGATCACTTGACATCAGGAGTTCGAGGCCAGCCTGGCCAACATGGTCAAAACCCATCTCTACTAAAAATACAAAAATTAGCCAGGCATGGTGGTACATGCCTGTAGTCTCAGCTACTTGGGAGGCTGAGGCAGGAGAATCACTTGAACATAGAAGGCAGAGGTTGCAGTGAGCCAAGATCATGCCTCTGCACTCCAGCCTGGGCAACAGAGTGAGACTCTGTCTAAAAAAAAAAACAACCAACCAACAAACAAAAAACAAATTTGGCTGTGCCTCTTTTAGGAAAAAAGACTTAACTGCATTAAATCTCAAATGCATCATTAATAAAGAACATCAACTGAGTTTCCTCAGCTGGCATTGTGGTGGTCTAGCTGTACTGAAGGGTCTCCCTGTTACAAGCCAACCTAACTTTTTAAATGTGTTGCTAGGCTTGCAGTTCATAAGGGAATTCATCCCTTGAGGTCCCATATATAACTCAGCTTTGGCTGCGACAATGATGTACAGCAAAAATCTCAAAATATGAATGTCTACAACAGTAAGCATTTATTTCTAATTTGCATTGTATGTTGGCAGCTGTTAAGCTGGATAACCCTGCTCCAGGCTCCAGGCCAGGTTCAGGTCTGTTTCATGGTTCTCCTCATTGATACTTAAGGAGAAATGCTCATCTAGGATGTGATGTTCTCATGGTGGAGGGCAGGAGCACAAAAGAGGTCGCAGAATCTTGCAAACCTCGTATGATGTCTGTTTTGAACTGGCCACGCTGCCATTTCTGCTAAGATTCCATTGGCCAAAATAGGTGCAATATTACTGGGGCAGGGACATTTACTGGGGGTGAGGAAGTGAATATTTGCCAAATAGTAATACGGTCTATCACATTCCTCCAACCTGAAAAAAGTTAGCTAAAACCAAAGAATGATGCCGTAAGCAGCAAGTAAATGCTATTAATATATCAATATTGCAGTTGAAGGGAGACTACCCCTCTGGCTGGTGGCTGACCCTGAGACTTCTGCACTAAATTGAGACTCTCAAATGGGGCTACAGTGGTCCTAGAGTGGTAGGGTCCCCTGCTTCTTAGCAGAAAGAAACACAAATCCACTATGGATTCCCATAGACTAAGACTAACCAAATAAAATCTCAACCAAATGAATTCCCAATCAACACACATGGAACGAAGTTACTATGAGTAAGAGTCAGTGGAAACAATGGAAGACATACCCCAAGCTTTTGGATACGAGAATTAACAAAATAGAAAATAACTAGTTATGAAATGTTTAATGAAACAAAATTTGGAGACATAAGAAACTCAAGAATTGAGAGGCTGATTTGAAAAAGAATTAAATAAAACTTTTATTTATAATTCATTCATTCATTAAATTTTTTGAGACACTCAGGCTAGAGTGTAGTGGTGTGATCATAGCTCAGACAACCTCAAACTCCCGGGCTCAAGTGATCCTCCTGCCTCAGCCTTCTGAGTAGCTGGGACTATAGTCATGCACCACCACGTCCGGCTAAAAACCTTGAGATACAATTACCGAGTCTAATTGTTGTATTAAAAAAACTCAACTGATGGGCCAAACAGAACATTAGACTAAACTAAATAGTTATTTATCAAAGTAGACGAGAGGTTTGAAGAAATCACCCAGAGTGTAGCAGACAGGGAAACAGAACATGAAAAAAGTTAACAGATACAGAGAATAGAATGAGAATGTCTAACATATAATTAATTGGAGCCCTGGAAGAATGGAATATAGACAATGGGGAAAACAGAATATATGAATAGATTAGTTGCTGAGCATTTTCCAGAAATGAGATTTAAATCCGAAATAGAAAAAACACAAAATACATTAGGCAGGATGGAAGAAAGGAAAGCCACATGTAGACAAATTATAGAACGTTTAGAACACTGAAAACAAAAAGCAGCTAAAGATAAGGCAAATGACTTAAAAAGGGCAATAATTAGACTAAGAGCTGACTGTTCATCATCAACAATGGAAGGCAGAAATCAGAGGAGCAACATCTTCAGAGTGCTGAGAATGAAACAACATTGTACCTGGGATAAGACTACCATTTTTTTTCCTGAAGGGTTGTTCTGTCCTCCAGAACACCGCCTCCCCCCCCTCCACCGCCAAAATAAGTTGATTATAAACCTGAGACTTCAGAGTGATAGGGGTTGGGTAAAACCAATCAAGGACACGAATCACATTAAGAACATTTATTTACATCCAACCGTGTTCCACAACAGCTTTGAGTCTATTTCTAATATATAATTTCACCCTCTCTCATGGATGTGGATAGACATTTTCAGGTAAACAAAAACTGCAAGTTTATTACCAATGGATCTTTACTAAAGGAACTTAAAAGGATGTTCCTAGGAAGAAGGAAAATGATCCCAAAGGAACATCTAAGAAGCAACAAGGAATCCTTAGAAAAGAAACTGCAAAACATATTGGTAATGCTAGAAGAACTTGTATAATATAATAATAGCATCTAATTTGGTGGTTTTAAAAAAAAGACAGGAGCCAGGCATGGTAGCTCACACTCGTAATCCCAAAACTTTGGGAGGCCTAGGCAGGAGGATTGCTTGAAGCTAGGAGTTTGAGACCAGCCTGGGCAACATAGCAAGACCTTGTCTCTACAAAATTTTCTTAAAATAAAGAAAAAACTAAAACAAACAAACAAACAAACAAAACAAGGCAGAACAAAATTAGACCTTGATCAAAATAGTTTTTAAGCTTCATGTTCAGATAGGGGATTAAGATACGAACTTTTGGTTTGCTACATTAGGCACTGTTAAAAAAAAGAAAAAACAAAACAAAAAAACTTCAGGCATATTAAATTTAACAGATTTTAATTGAGCAAAGAACAGTTTGAGAATCCAGCAACACTACGCTTCCCTGGAACCAGAATAGATTCAGAGACCCTGATGCTGCTGTGTGGCCAAAGACGGTTTATGGACAGAAAACAGGAAGTGACTTACAGAAAACAGAAGTGAGGTACAGAAATAGCTAGATTGGTAACTGCTCAGTGTTTGCCTTATTTGAGCACAATTTGAAGAGTTGGCCCCTTTGATTGGCCGAAAGTCAGTGACTGATACAAGAGTAAGTTACAGTCTGTTTACACCTCTAGTTAGGTTATAGTTCATCATGTATGAAGAAACCTTTAGGCTGTTAAACTTAATTTAACAGCATGCATGTAAAATGTCAAGTGTAACCAGTAAAAGCACAGAAATACAGTGATTAACATCCCAACCAAGAGGAGGAAATAAATGCAATAAGAAAACAAAGAATATTTTCATTACTCAATCAGAAGACTAATTAAAAGGCATAAAAAAGTGCGTAGTAAAAACGTGAAAACAAAGCCAGGTATTTTAGAAATGATGATTTTTAAAAGGTAAATCACTATTAGTAATAAACTAATAAATGATATTTTATTAGTTTTAGAGCTCTAGAATAAAGAGCACATAGGTATTCAAAATGTATTTCTTTTTTTCTTTCTTTCTTTTCTTTTTTTGAGACAGTCTTGCTCTGTTGTCCAGGCTGGAGTGCAGTGGCATGATCTTGGCTCACTGCAAGCTCCGCCTCCTGGGTTCACGTCGTTCTCCTGCCTCAGCCTCCCGAGTAGCTGGGACTACAGGTGCCCGCCACCACACCCGGCTAATTTTTTTTTGTATTTTTAGTAGAGATGGGGTTTCACCGTGTTAGCCAGGATGGTCTTGATCTCCTGACCTTGTGATCCACCTGCCTCAGCCTCCCAAAGTGCTGGGATTACAGGCCAAAATGTATTTCTTAAAAAGCTTGGCTATTGATATGATTTGGATGTTTGTCCCCTTCATATCTCTTGTTGAAATGTGACTTGCAGTGTTGGAGGTGGGGTCTGGTGGGAGGTGACTGGATCATGAGGGTAGATCCCTCATGAACGGCTTAGCACCAACCCCTTGGGGATAAGTAAATTCTAGCTCAGTTAGTTCATGTGAGATCTGGTTATTTGAAAGTGTGTGGCACCTCCCCACCCACTCTTGCTCCTGCTCTCACCATGTGAAGTGTTAGCTGCTCATCGCCTTCTACCATGATTGTGAGCTTCCTGAGGCCTCCCCAGAAGCAAATGGCAGCACCATGCTTCCTGTACAGCCTACAGAACCATGAGCCCATTAAACCCCTTTTCTTTATAAATTACCCAGCCTCAGGTCTTTCTTTTCTTTCTTTCCTTTCTTCCTTTCTTTCTTTCCTTTCTTCCTTTCTTTCTCTTTCTTTCTTTTTTCAGGGTTTGGCTCCATGCCCAGACTGGAGTGCAGTGGCGCGATCTTGGCACACCTCAGCCTCAGCCTCCCAGGCTCAAGGGATCCTCCTGCCTCAGCTCCCTGAGTAGCTGAGACTACAGCCCCAAGCCACCAGGGCCAGCTAATTCTTGTATTTTTTGTTTTTAGAGACAAGGTCTCACTATGTTGCCCAGCTGGTCTCGAACTCCTGGACTCGTGGGATCCACCCACCTTGGCCTCCCAAAGTATTGGGATTACAGGTGTGAGCCACTGTGCTTGGCCTCAGGTATTTCTTCATTAATAGCATTGTAAGAATGGCCTAATATAGCTATTTTATGCAAAAGATGAACTATTTACACGTCATTCTTTGCTACCCACCTCTATATTTGTCAAAAATTTGAAGCATAATATAGCTTTCTTACATAATCATAAATGGCTTAAATTTGTTACATTTCTGTGCGTCAAGGAATGGTACTAAGTTCCAAGTTGATACCAGTTTTTACAGGTTCATGGCCATCTTCAAAGTGTCTGCTTAATAGGCCTTCTTTTTAAAGAAGACAAATCATCACTGAAAATTGAAGAGAAAAATCGAGTGTTATTTATATGAAACTTAAACATGTGACATTATGTATTCTTCTTCTTTGGGTACTTCCCAGATGTGATTACCATCTACATAGTTTTGCTAAGACAACTCAATAATTTGTAAAGAGGCTTAGCATTAAAATGTTCTCTATTTGTGATTACCCATTGTACTTTAAAATTGTTCTTGCTAATTTTTTGTTTCTGATGATCCAAGTGAAGAGTATTTGCCAAACACCCACAGTAACAAATCTAAGATGCTAAAATAAAGGCAGCCTGCAAAGGGAACAAAGGAAAATGAATTCTAGAGGAGACTCTACAAGTTAAGGTTCTATGTAATTGTTGGGTAGATGCAAAATGGACTGGAGGAAACATTGCTTTTGATACACCTGCTGAATAGTTTCCTTTAAGGGTTGTCCTCCCTCACCCCCAAAGAAATTGGATTACTCATCTGAGACTTGAGAGTAGATGATGGGTAAACTGATTGATGATGCTAGTCACCTAAGTATGTTTGTTTACATTCTACCTCACTCCCCAAAAGGTTTGAGTGTGTTTATAACCTGTAATTTCCTCTAAGTTGAAAAAAAAAAAAAAAGAATGAGAAAACAGAGTGGTGGAAAATATATAAGGAAAACGAATATAGGCTGGACTCAGTAGCTCATATCTGTAATCCCAACACTTTGGGAGGCCAAGGCGGGAGGATCACTTGAAGCCAAGAATTCAAGACCAGCCTGGGCAAGGGAGACCCCATCTCTACAAAAAATAAAAAACCTTAGCCGGGTACAGTGGTGTGCTCCTGTAGTCCCAGCTACTTGGGAGGCTGAGGTGGGAGGATCACTTGAGTCCTGGAGTTTGAGGGTACAGTGAGCTGTGATCATGCCACTGATCTCCAGTCTGGACAACAGAGCAAGACCTTGTCTCTCGGGGAAAAGGAAAAGGAAAAGGAAAAGAAAAAGAAAAGAAAAGGAAAAGAATAGTAATACAAATCTAGGCCAGATGTCTCTAAACTTGGCAGTGGTGCATTAGGATCACCTGGGGAACTTTTAAAGCTCCTGATGCCCACGTGGCACTCTGTACTAATTAAATCATAATGCTTAGGAGTGGGAGGCAGAGAGGAGTAGTAGTAAAATTTCCCAAATGTTTCTACGTGTAGCAAAATTTGGAAACTACTGGCCTAAGCTGACGTTCTTAGCCTTAAATGCACATTAGCATCACCTGGGAGGCTGTTGCACCTACTGATGTCACAATCCATTTAAATCATAGCCTCTGATGCTGGTTACTGGGCACTTAGTCTATTTGAAAGCTCCCCAGGTGATTACAATGTACATGCAGCGTAGCGAACCACAGCACTGGGGAAAAGTTGGTATATAGTTACAAAAGGGATTCATTTTTTTTTAATGGGTTCTTTCATGGCTTAAGACCATGAAACTGGTTCTGAGCTTCCTGGTGGCCAAAGTAGATAGAAAACCACAGTCAGTTTTAATAATCTTGGTCATCTGCCATTCAAAAGCTTACCAGTTTCTTGAAAGCAAAAGATCTTTTCTTCATAGATCTGAAATAAATGTCTAGTTTATTAGTCTTCTTACAGAGGATGTTGATGTAATGGATCACGATTTTATAAACACCCCACAATAAGTGACATATGGCAAGCTTCATATTATAGTTCCTAATAACCATCCCTCAGGGAAAGACAAGGACATGACCTGGAGCGCAGGGTTATAGGCTGTTGTGGTGGGTGTGTGGGAGTAGATGATAAAGGACAGGAAGAGAAACTGCCACACCCCTCTACAGTTTCAAGATAACGTAGCCTTACCCAAAGGCGAAGCCTGGAATTGCGTACCTTCAGGATGTGGAAGGAGTGTCCTGTGTAATTAGAAATTATAATTTTCTACCAGTACATTTTAAGAATTGATTATTTATTTATGTATGTATTTATTTAGAGACACAGGGTCTTGCTCTGTCACCCAGGCTGGAGTGCAATGGCACGATCATAGCTCACTGTAACCTTGAACTTCTGGGCTCAAGTGATCCTCTAGTCTCAGCCTCCTGAGTAGCTAGGACTATGGGCCCATGCCACCACACCTGGCTAATTTTTAAATTTTTTTTATTTATTTTTTTGTAGAGACGGGGTCTCACTATATTGCCCAGGCTGGTCTCAAACTCCTGGCCTCAAATGATCCTCCTGCCTCTGCCTCCCAAAATGCTAGCATTATTATTCAATTACTTTTCTTCCTTTATAATATAAACTGTACACACTTTACAAAGGCTTGGCTAGTGAGGGTAGGTAGAGAAGCACTGACTCCTATCCATGAGGGTCACAGGCTAGGGAAGGGCATCTGAGAATGTGTGTGTGTGTGTGTGTGTGTGTGTGTGTGAGAGAGAGAGAGAGAGAGAGAGAGAGAGAGAGAGAGAGAGCACGTGTACCTTTTGTTTATCAAAATACTTTAGGGTTTTTTTTTTTTTTGAGACGGAGTTCGGCTCTGTTGCCCAGGCTGGAGTGCAGTGACGCCATCTCGGCTCACTGCAAGCTCCACCTCCTGGGTTAACGCCATT
This sequence comes from Rhinopithecus bieti, assembly GCF_001698545.2. NCBI lineage: Eukaryota > Metazoa > Chordata > Mammalia > Primates > Cercopithecidae > Rhinopithecus > Rhinopithecus bieti. The sequence goes on along the minus strand of NW_016809830.1, from coordinate 4,149,304 downwards.
CTCCTGCCTCAGCCTCCCAAGTAGCTGGGACTACAGGCGCCCGCCACCACACCCGGCTAATTTTTTTGTCTTTTTTAGTAGAGATGGGGGT
>NW_016809830.1:4144947-4146838 GCF_001698545.2 Rhinopithecus bieti | reverse complement strand
GGCGTGCGCAGGGCAGGGTGCGGGACCGGGGGGGACCTGGAGGCAGAGGGGAGACCCGGCCGCCCGCGCCGCAGCGCAGCCGCCGGGAGCGCCCCCGACCCCGCGCGGGGCGCCGGCTCCATGGCGACCGGGCTCGGGGAGCCGGTCTATGGACTTTCCGAAGACGAGGTGAGTGGCACCCCATTCCTGCCCGGGACTCACCAGGGAGTTCCTGTCCCGCGCCGGCAGGGGGAGGGGAAAGGGGCCGCTCCCGGGGTGCTCGTGCCCGGCGTCTGCAGGAGCCCCAAAGCGGGAAGGCCCCGGAGCGGGATCGAGGAGAGCTTGGGTCCTTCCGCATCCCCCACCTTCCGCAAGCCTAGCGCATTGTTTGTAAATAAAGCGGCGCGGCGCCCTTGGACCTGGGGGTTCACTCCGCCGCTCCTCGCTTTTGGGAGGGGGCAAGCGCGCCTCTCTTCCCCCTTCCTGTCGTCCCCCTTCCTCTCCAAGCAGCGTCTCCTGGGGCCGTTGGGCAACTTTCCGCCTCTCGCCCCTGCAGCCCGGGAGTCCATGATGCATGTCACGTCTGGGTCGCGCGGCTGGAGACCCAGGGCTGCGGAGGAGCCGGATCATTTCCCCCTGGAACTTTCTGTCTCATGATTGTGTGGATCAGCAGGCGCTCAGAAGCCTGTGCGTGCTTATCCCGCCGGGAATGGGGGACACGCTGCGTGTGTCCCTCCCCTCGTTGTGCAAAGTCTACGGCCAGGATTGTGGATTTCGGAGCCTCGGTGGGGGAGGTGTTCAAGGCTGGTGGCAGGTGCTCCTGGAAACTTGGGGAGGAAGCTTGCAGCCCTGCCATTTTTTTCCTCCCGAGGATTCAAAGCCCGGCACCTCCGGGGTGGGTGGGGCGAGGAAAGCTCAATTGATCTCTTTTATTAATAAAGCGAATGAATAAGCCACGCCTTCCAGGCGGTCGGTTTCACTGGAAAGGGCTTTGTTTTTACCTTCACTCTCTCTTCCATGTCTCCCACTCCCCCCTTTTGAAACAGTCCTTCTAAATCACTGCCTAGTCCTCTTTCGACCAGCCACGCTCGGCCCTTACTGGTATGTTGCTCTGCCAAAAAGGGGGGTGGGACCCTTGTCGCGGGCGCGGCGTGACAGGCAGGCTGGATGGAGCAGGTAGGAGTGGTTTGCCATCTGGCGGGGTGCGCGCTCAGGTCTGGCTACCCTTTCGAGAGGTGAATTTACAACCCAAGAAGCATTACTCAGCAGGGAGGTATTTCCTATCCTGGTTGTGTATTTCATGAAAAGTTGATGCCTGGAAATTCAGGCTTTCTCGATTTCTCTTTCTTTCCCTCCCTCCTTTCTTTTCAGAGGTTCCCTCTTTCTCTCGTGATGGGGGTGGGATTGGAAGAAAGGCTATTATCTGAGACAGGCTCGCGTTATGGCTCCGCTCTCTGCAGCTCTCCTACCCTGGCATGGTGTGTGTGTGCCTGTGTGCTACGTAAGTGTGGAATGAAAGGTATTTTGGGGTGGGAAGGGTGTTTGGGGTATGAATTGTTTTCTTAGAGGTGCTAGGCAAAGCTTGATGTATTTATTTGATCAAAGAATGATCACAGTGCAAATAATGTGTGATTTGTGTGTTTGATTACTTTGCCTCGCTGTGCTTTTGTAAAATAATTTCCCGTTTTGTGTAACTACCTGGGGATAGGTGAAAAATAGCATTGTTTCATTGACCCCGGGGGATTCTCCTCTCCCTCTTGGCTTCTCTGAGGAGCTTTCCCTTGCATCCTTTACTTCTCCATTTAATTAGTGGCAGTAGAGGGCAGGCCCTGAGCTCTTAGAGTTGCAGAGACACGGACATTCCTAAACAAAGGGACTGCTTGGGTTGACGTATTGCGGGGAGGGGTGGGGG
>NW_016809830.1:4094960-4143538 GCF_001698545.2 Rhinopithecus bieti | reverse complement strand
GGGGGGGCGTGAGGACAGCTGCATTTCATCCTAGGTTCTTTTAAAAATGTTTTAATAACATGATTACTTGTAAAAACTCCCCGAAAAAAGGATTTTAAGAGTGTTTTGGAAAGTGTAACTGTATAAATAAAACACGTTAATGTCACTATTGTTTTTTGCTTTATCTACATTGGCAGTGAGTGTCAGAATCTACCTAGAGCACATCTTGCCACTTTTGTCTACAGGAGTCACTATAATCATAACTAGTGTCTAGTGTGAAAGTGAAGCTTGGAATGTAAACAGAGTCCGAGTGTGTGTTGGCATGTGACTGGGTTCACTCCTGCATGTTGCTAGAAGGGAATTTGGGGCTGTATAGGAAATAGCAAGAGGTGATGAAGACACCTTTTATTATCTATTTATTGCCATGTCGCTGGTAATATTTAGTTCCACACACATTGTATTACACAAGATGAGTCTCATCTGTCTTCCTTTTTCAACTTTCTCCTACCAGTGAAAAAATAAGCGAGGGCAGTTTTGGTGACTTCAGATTTCAGTCGTATTTGTTTTTCATGGGCGGTTTCATGCTGTCAGGTTGCCCTTCAGAGAATCAGGGAATGCCTTCGTAGAATATTAACGACAAATTGTTGAATTTGCACAGCTTGTTTTGTGTCCCTGAATTAGTATGTGTAAGAAAAACCAATGGAAGGTTTTAGCAGGCTCTGAAAGTAGAATGCCCGCTGAAGCAAACGGCAGGGTTGTTCTTGCAAGGCGTATTCAATATGGGTGCACTTCAGTTCGTAGACCTGGTGTGCTGCAGAATATCCCATATGAAGATATTTTGACCGCTATTTAGACGAGTGACCTCATAAACCTTTTAGCAAAGTAGACACTCATACCTACCACATTTTTTAAAAGTAGATTTGTATTTTGATTTGAGATTGATGAAAAGCATGATATGTTTGGAGTGCACCTAGTTGTGTCCCAGCTCATAAAGACTGTTGAGCTCTCTGCACTGCTGTTGATGAAGCACTGCATGAACCCAGCAAATGGGGATGCCAAAGCAGAGGCTTTGGTGCTGTTCCTTGCATCATCAGCAGATGTCTGTCCACTTTGTAGAAGGTAAGGGGTTGAGATGTGGGCTGTGTGTGTGTGAATGTATGTGCTATTTAATTTTTGCTGTGTGTTTCAGGCGGAGGTTTCTCTGGTGAGTTATAATTCATATTTATTCTGATTTAAATCATGTCATTTTAGGTAGCCAGATTTAAAACCATCAGATGAAGTACTTTTGGTGTTGGAGGGATTAGCAGTTTACAAAACTTCTGATCCATGGCCCAAAATCACATTTGGTTTGGAATCAGAACACTTTCGACTAGTTTCTGCATCTGGCTTGAGTCCTTGGTGGATTTTTTGTTTTGTTTTATTTATTTATTTTTGTCAATCTGTAGTGCATTTTGGCATAGTTTACTTATGAATGTTACTGCTAACTTTCTGAAATCTTTTATTCCATTTTAGAAAGGTATCATTTATTGGAAATATTTTTCTACTGATCAAAATACTGGGATTGAATGGCAGCTTCTTATCACATTAGATATGACATTAAGTAATTTCATTAGTAGTTAAAATGAAGCAAATGGCATACAAATGAAGGCCAGGCTGACTTAGAATAAATGACACCTTCTTTCCTTATCCTATACAAACACGATAGTTGGCTACTTTTGAATGCCTCTTCTATACCAATGGTAAAAATCCGGCTTAATTGAGGCCACATTCTAGCCTAGTCACAATCAGTGGCTTGCATTATGTCCTTTGAGATGTGGCAGATCTGCTTATAGGTGCCAGTCACCACGGCTCCCTGCTGGCTTGCTGGCTTAGGGGTCTTTTTACTCATTTGCATATAATTATCTACTTCATAATCAACCTTTGAGGTTAACTTTTGGCATGGATACCATATGTTTTTCACTTTAAGATACTGTCACTTCTAAGATGCGCCATGAGAGCAAAGTGCTGAGGCTTGTGCACATACTGTGTCGCTTGATTCTCATGAGAACTGTATGAGCTAGGCTGTGATTTACAGGTGAGGAATGAAAGCTCAAAGAGGTTACATGACCTGGATAAGGACACAAAACAAATAAGTTATGGAGCCAGGTATTTTGAATAGAAAGGCCTAGTTTTTAACATGCTGAATAATCCTCCCTTTCTGCCAAATGCCTGGAAAGGCCTTAATATCTAAATTATTCAAAATAATGTAAGAGAAATAAACACCACTGGTTGCAAACTGATGGCTACTGGACCAGATTTGACCAGGAGCCGTCCTTAATGTGGTCTCCAGAGTGTTTTAAAGCTTGGAAATTTCATGAAAACGGTAAAAATCTGGCTTAATTGGGGCCACATTCTAACCTAGTTACAGTCAGTGGCTTGCATTATGTCCTTTGAGATGTGGCAGCTAGTTGTGCTATGGTTGCAGTCACCACTACTTTCTATTGTTTTAGGGGTCTTTCTACTCATTTACATATAATTATCCACTTCATAACAAACCTTTAAGGCTAACCTTTGGCGTGGATACCATATTTCTTTCACTTTAAGATGCTGTCACTTTTAAGATAATGCCTCTATTTCATGTACCACTAAGAGAAAAAATTGCTGTCAAGTTATGACATACTGTTCATCTTATGAAGCATCCTTATTTCAGAGAAGTTGAAATATGAAAACAAGGATATTTTAGAATTGATGAATTACAGTGACTAGAAACCTAGGAAAACTCCAAGCCATCAGTTTCAATAGCTCCAATCATTCAATACTTTTAAGTCAATGAGTAGTCAGATTTCTGCTTTTCTGTGTTTGAGAAAACTGCTAGGAAAAGAGAAGTGCTCTTAAGTAGGCATTAGCAAAGAAGGAACTGGGGTCCTAGATGATAGCCAACTGGATAGCCATCTGTAAGTGATTAAGAATAGTTGTTAGTTTTAAAAAGGGGGCCTGTGTGTATTTTCAAGAGATGACTTGGGAAACCCTGTGTGCCATCTTTGTAGCTGTGCAAAACGGTAAGGACAAGATTGCTTTCAGAAATTGTGGTTTAGATTTTGCTTGGATCTCAAGGTGAATGCTGACAGGCTGTTTTCTGTAGAGAGAGAAGGCTTGCCCAGTCATGCCAAGTCCAAGGCCTGTCTCGGGCCTAGATGCTGGATGGTAGACTGTATACCCAGGACATATAGGTAAAGTTTGAGAAACAAATTTTTTTTTTTTTTTGAGACGGAGTCTCACTCTGTCGCCCAGGCTGGAGTGCAGTGGCCGGATCTCAGCTCACTGCAAGCTCCGCCTCCCGGGTTTATGCCATTCTCCTGCCTCAGCCTCTGAGTAGCTGGGACTACAGGCGCCCGCCACCTCGCCCGGCTAGTTTTTTGTATTTTTTAGTAGAGACGGGGTTTCACCCTGTTAGCCAGGATGGTCTCGATCTCCTGACCTTGTGATCTGCCCGTCTTGGCCTCCCAAAGTGCTGGGATTACAGGCTTGAGCCACTGTGCCTGGCCGAGAAACAAATCTTAAAAGGGCCTAGTTTTCATGGTGACATTTAAAATCAGTTTTTAAAATTCTGGAATATAATGTGTTGTTTTAAAATTTGATTCTAGGGACCGGGTGCAGTGCTCACTCCTGTAATCCTAGCATTTTGGGAGACCGAGGCAGGTGAATCACTTTAGCTTGGGAGTTTGAGGCCAGGCTGGGCAACATAGTGAAACCCCATGTCTACAAAAAATAGAAAAGTTAGCTAAACATGGCGGCATGTGCATGTAGTCCCAGCTACTTGAGAGGCTGAGGTGGGAGGATCACTTAAACCTGGAGGCAGAAGTTGCAGTAACCAAGATCGTGCCACTGCACTCTAACCTGGGCAACAGAGTGAGACCCTGTTTCAAAAAAAAAAAAAAAAAACTACTGAATGTAATTTATTTTCTTCACAGATGTAGTGTCTGTGGAATTTGTAGACATTGACATTTTAATTTTCATTATATTTAGTTTTATTAAATCAGAATGTTATGATTGTTTATTTCATTATTGAACATCAGTTTCCTTAATTTAAGGAATAAAAATAATTTTGCTTAGGCCAGGCATAGTGGGTCACATCTGTAATCCTAGCATGTTGAAGGCCAAGGCTGGTGGATCACTTGAGGTCAGGAGTTTGAGACCAGCCTGGCCAACATGGTGAAACCCTGTCTCTACAAAAAGAAAAAAAAAAGAAAAGAAAAGAAAAGAAAAAAAATTAGCTGGGCGTGGTGGTGGACACCTGTAATCCCAGCTACTCTGGAGGCTGAGGCAGGAAAATAGCTTGAACCCTGGAAGCAGAGATTATAGTGAGCCGAGATCGCGCACCATTGCACTCCAGATTGGGTGACAGAGTGAGACTCTGTCGCAATAATAATAGTCTGGGGCAGTGGCTCATGCCTGTAATCCCAGCACTTTGGGAGGCCGAGGCTGGAGGATCACCTGAGGTCAGGAGTTTGAGACCAGCCTGGCCAACATGGTGAAACTCCGTCTTTACTAAAAATACAAAAATTAGCTGGGCATGATGGCAGGCAACTGTAATCCCAGTTACTCAGAAGGCTGAGGCAGGAGACTTGCCCGGAGGCAGAGAAGTTTGGGCCATTGCACTCCAGCCTGGGCAACAAGAGCGAAACTCAAAAATAAAGAATAGTAATAGTTTTGCTCCTATTAGGGTAAGGACGGTGACAAATGGTGATCCTCAGATGACTGCAGTTTATTTACCATTACAGAATGCAATTCAAATGAAAACCATTGCACAGTATTCAGGCGTTTCTTCAGTGCAGCGTGTGTCCACATCACCAGGAAGCTTACTTGGGAAAGCTTGTTTTGAGATTCTGGGGTACCTCAATATATCTGGTATATTTTCCCAAGAGAAATGAGTGATCTTGGGGGGCTGAAGTGGATAGATTGCTTGAGCCCAGGAGTTTAAGACCAGCCTGGGCAACGTGGTGAAACCCCGCCTCTACAAAAAATACAAAAACTTAGCTGGGTGTGGTGGCACACACTTGTGGTCCCGGCTGCTGGGGAGGCTGAGGTGGGAGGATGGCTTGAACCTGGGAGGTTGAGGCTGCAGTGAGCCATGACCATGCCACTGCACTCCAGCCTGGGTGACAGAGCAAGACACTGTCTCAGAAAACAAAGGCAAACAAGCCAAGATCACCCCAAAGAAGAACTCCCAACATATTAAAAGTCATTGAGTTTTGTACCCTTTAAATGGATGAATTGTGTTGTATGTGAATTACATCTCAATAAAACTGTTTAAAAATATTAAGAATGATCGACTAGCACCTTTGGGAGGCCAAGGCGGGCAGATCACGAGGTCAGGAGATTGAGACCATCCTGGCTAACATGGTGAAACCCTGTCTCTACTAAAAATACAAAAAATTAGCGCGGGCGTGGTGGCGGGCACCTGTAAGTCCCAGCGACCTCTGGAGCTGAGGCAGAGAATGGGGTGAACCGGGAGGTGGAGCTTGCAAGTGAGCTGCAGATCGAACCACTGCATGCTCCAACGCCTGGGCACAGAGGGAGAACTCCGTATCAAAAATAAATAAAAAAATAAATAAATAATAAATAAATAAATAAATAAATGATTGAAGTGTGACATTATTGCAGCAGTACTTTGGAGTTTCTGCTAAATTACTTTTGCACTCATTTCAAAAGGAAGCAACTGTGCTCATTGCAAATTTAATCACCTGTCTGCTTGTGCAGTGTTTAAAATGGCATCATGAAAACATGGCAGTGTATGATAGATTAACAGCCAATTAAATTTTTTATTTTGAGTTACAACATCTGTAAAAACAGATTTTATTGTTGCTCTTAAATTTCCAGTCTTAGATGAGTAGCAGCAGTGAAAAAAAGAGATCCTAACTTAAGAGTTTTCAAGCTTTTTGATGCTGCAGGTATTTGAATAAGTGGGTCTGTCTTACTGAAATATTTGTTAACTGGCGATAAAGAAAACTATGTGTTGATCTTTTGGTAGTCCATGCTAAGGAGGATTAGAATAATACATAAATAATATAATGGTGGCAATAAGTATTAGGGCAGAAGGATTAAAGAAGGGTGGGAGAAGTATGACAAAATGTTACTTTCTGTATTTACATTGTTTCTCTTCCAGGTCACAATATAAACAAATGTATTTCATTTTCAGACTATAGGTGGCAATGTTTGTACTGTTCACTGTTTAATGTTACTGTTGGCTTGAGTGTTGCTTGTTGCTGGAATATGGAAATGAGAGCATAATTTAGAGTTGAGAATAAACTAGATTTAGAAAACTAGAAACTAGATTTAGATTTAGTAGAGACTTCCTAAATAGTCCTAGTTCTGCTGTGTGGACCCTTCCGTAACTTGCTGTTACTGACTCTGAGAAGGAGCTGATAATTGTGACAACTACTGATATTTGATTAGCAGAGACATTCTTGATTCCTTATGCAAGATTGTGGCTGAAGTTTTAGCAGGACGTTTGGTGGTTGGTGGTGTAAAGATCTGGGCCTCTTATTTCATGAATAGTAGAATCTCACTATGATTGTAATACTTTGTTTTGAACCTGAGTGGTGATTATTGTAATGCCTTTAGGTGAGAAAAGCCTTATTATGTAAGTGTATCTGGGGTAACTAGCTTAAATTTGACACCCCAGTCGACTTTTTGTCCCTGACTTCAGTCCTGTATTGATTCAAAACTCACCAAGTTAAACGGCAAGGCTCTCAGATTCCCTTGCTGTCATCACATTCAGTGTTTGGTGACTTCTTGGCAGGCAGACATCTACCAAGAGATTTTGTATTCTTTTTATACCTCCTATTCGTCAAAAGAAAAGGGCCATTCAAAAGTGAGTTTTCTTTTTTTTAAGTTTAAAAGCTGTGATGTGGCCACCCATGGTGGCTCATGCCTGTAATCCTAGCACTTTGGGAGGCCAGGGCAGGCAGATCAGTTCAGGCTGGGAGTTCAAGACCAGCCTGACCAACATGGCAAAACCCCATTTCTACTAAAAATACAAAAATTAGCTGGGCGTGGTGGCATGCCCCTATAATCCCAGCTACCTGGGAGGCTGAGGCAGGAGAATCGCTTGAACCTGGGAGATGGAGGTTGTGGTGAGCCGAGATTGCACCTCTGCACTCCAGCCTGGGTGACAGAGTAAAACTCTGTCTCAAAAAAAAAAAAAAAAAAAAAAGCTGTGATGTGAAATCTATCCTGTGAAGGTAGAACTTGGAAGGGCTTGTAAGGATAGTGGTCCCATGAGGAGGATGAACAAACTGAGGGAACTGTCCTTTTGCTGGTTTGGGTGACGTCCCATCACCCATCACTTTGGGCTGCAGTGGACCAGTGGTTTCCCAGGCACACTGAAGTGACATGTAGATGGCTTGTTTAAGTGGCTCTGGCATGTTTCCACCTCCTGTCTACCAGGCAGACACCATGTGCCCTGTCTTGAGGGGACCCAGTGGTGTGGTGACAAGGGCCTGATTTGCATCTCCACCCCCTGGACTTGCCTGTGTTAGCAGTTTTTTTTTGTTTTTTTTTTTTTTTTGAGATGAAGTCTCGCTCTGTCGCCCAGGCTGGAGTGCAGTGGCACGATCTTGGCTCACTGCAAGCTCTGCCTCCCGGGTTCATGCCATTCTCCTGCCTCAGCCTCCCGAGTAGTTGGGACTACAGGCGCCCACCACCATGCCCGGCTAATTTTTTTGTATTTTTAGTAGAGACGGGGTTTCACCGTGTTAGGCAGAGTGGTCTCGAACTCCTGACCATGTGATCCGCCTGCCTCGGCCTCCCAAAGTGCTGGGATTACAGGTGTGAGCCACTGCGCCCGGCCAACAATTTTTACATTCTAATTAATTTCCAGTTTCCACCCTGAATCAAGGCTTAGCTCTTGGTCTCCTTGGGTGCAATTTTGGATCATGTCTTATAATGTATATTTAAAAGCGTGTTGTAAAGCTGGAATTCCCATTGTGGGTAAGTGCTGAGATTGTTGTAACAGTGAGAAGTGCACTTGGGAACCATGGCCAACACTTCCCTAGCTGACTGGAGGTTGCACTGAGTTGCCTCTGTTGAACTTCTGTTATGAATGAATGTTGGGAAATGCAAAGCTAATCACTTTTTTTAACTTGATCTCTGTGATGTTAAGTTTTAGATTTATGTTTTGGCAAGTGAGTGTTGGAACTAATGTGAGGAAGCCTATGAGGGCAGACTTTGGGTCAGAGGTAATGTAGGAGAGAAAGACCCTTTCTATCAATTTTTCTTGTTTAATTGAAGATGTTTGTGTTGAATGGGTTAGTTTTATTTACATGTGTTAAGTTCTTTTTTTCTTAATGCTGGAAGTTACTTTGGTTTTTCAGAAAATGCAAGTAATCCTAATCTATTTAGAAAATTACTTTGCTTAGTAAGCACTCAGTACTATTTAGTAATGGGGAAACATGTGTTTGTGTCCCACAGCGTGACAGGCTCCACAAACTTACTTACGAATCTCCTAACTACCCCGAGAACCTGAAGAACGGGACTTTGTGGAGAATCTTCTACTTTCTTTGCTAGTCTCTATTTTTCCTTCTCAGTTATTAAGTGAGTTGTCTTTGGGTGTCCTCATCATGCTGACTTCATCTTGCCCAGTTTGTTTTGGGTAGAGGAAGGAGTGCAAGGTTTCAAGAAAAAGCAAAGCCTATATAACATGGTGAGACCCCATCTGTACTAAAAATAAACAAAATTATCTGGATATGGTGGCACATGCCTGTGGTCCCAGCTACTTGAGAGGCCCAGGTGGAAAGATCATTTGAGCACAGGAGTTCAAGGCTGCGATGAGTAATGATTGCACCACCGCACTCCAGTCTGGGCAACCAAATGAGACATCATTTCAAAAGAAAAAGAAAAAAGAGACAATCAGTTCACTTCCTATTATTCTTCTTGCTCTCATTCCTTTTGTGCTTCATGCATTGTGTGTGACAATTGGATGTAGCCATAACTATTGTCAGTAACTTGGTTTTTAAGTTTCAAACTGTCTGTATTTCCTCCCCACTTGTTAACACCAGAAGATAAATGAACATGGCTCTTGGATTGAGCTACATCTACAGGGAGCTGAACTTCCCATGTTGACTTTGAATTCTAGAGTATGCTTATGCTGATTCTTGAGAAATTGGTATGTGCCGTGCCTTTGGAATCGATACCTTGATTTTCAGTGAATATTATTCGTATTATTATTTAAGAGAACACTTTAAGCCAGGAGTAAGAGCTTTTCCTCCTTTCGAGAAGTGAGGTACAGAAGAGTATACTGTAGCTGTGGGAGTGATGGGTGGGGTGGGGCAGTGTTGAAGAATAATACCATGAAGATGTCAGCAGTATCATATTAAATAGAAAAAGTAGGTTATAAGACAGTGGATGGAGTAGAATCCTATTGTGAGTAAAAGCGTTTACATATAGAGAAAATGACTAGGGACTGGGTGCAGTGGCTCACGCCTGTAATCTGAACCACTTTGGGAGATAGAGGTGGGAGGATCACTTGAACCCAGGAGTTCAAGACCAGCCCGGGCAACGTAGTGAGACTCTGTCTCTATAAAACAGGAAAAAGGAAAAACTGACTAGGGATATATTCCAGCATGTTAATGGAGGTTATCTTTGAGCAAAGAGGATTATTGGTAGTTTTTTATTGTCTCATGTTTTGCTTACATGTGTTTTCTATATTTCTACAATAAATCTTTTTTTCTTTTTCTTTTTTTTTTTTTTGAGACAGAGTCTTGCTCTGCCGCCCAGGCTGGAGTGCAGGGGCCGGGTCTCTGCTCACTGCCAGCCCCGCCTCCCGGGTTACCGCCATTCTCCTGTCTCAGCCTCCCGAGTAGCTGGGACTACAGGCGCCCACCTCGTCGCCCGGCTAGTTTTTTGTATTTTTTAGTAGAGACGGGGTTTCACCGTATTAGCCAGGATGGTCTCGATCTCCTGACCTCATGATCCGCCCGTCTCGGCCTCCCAAAGTGCTGGGATTACAGGCTTGAGCCACCGCGCCCGGCCTAAATCTTTTTTTCTTAATAGAAAAGTTTAAAAGTGAGTTTAAAAATCCCCGAAAGGCATGTACTTCAAGCTTCAAGTGAAAGGTTGTAGTTCTGGATCAGTACAAATCTTGATACAGTGTCTGTTCAGTGGAACATTTATTTATTTAGGGTCCACCTTGTGTTTCGTATCTAAGGATCACAAGGTCATTTTCGTGTTCGGAGCTCACCGCTACGTTGGGAGTTGGAGGGATAAAGTAAGGATTATTTTAAGAAAAAAATGACTGGTAAATTGTATTTCTTTTTCCCCACTTGCAGTTTGCAAAATAGATGTTTCATTTCTCTCCGCTGTGGACACTTGAAGTTTGAATTTCTATCCTTCTGTGCACTTCAGTTGCGTGAAAGTAATTTACATTGCTAGTAGTGTTTTGGGTTCTCTGAAATTTTTTGTGTGTGCTATGGAAATTGTCTCCTATGATCAGACTCAAATCCGTTTCTCCTTATTTTTGTTTTCTTAGGTTTTGAGTTAAGAGACCTTCTCATTACCCTATTAGGTGTTGAGTAGTTTTAGGTGTCAGAGTGATAGCTATGCATAGCAATACTCACCTGTGAGCGGTCAGCTCTTCTTTGTTTCTTTCCACTGACTTGTAATATCCAGCCACTGTTGGGTGTGACCTAGAGTATATCTCTTCCCAAACAGAAGGGTGGAGTTGACAAACACCATGTTACATTTAATCAGAGACTTGTCCTTGTCCCCCTTCCCCCAGCCTTTAATAATTCTGAATTCATGTTATAGTTGGTACATGTTTAAAGTGTTGGTAGATTTCTTGTACTCACACCATCCTCCTCCATTCCCGTCACTCCCAAAAAGTGACAGCTGACAGTTGATGGCATCTTAGAATTGTGAGGCTTGAGTTGGTCCATCTCAATTCGTGTTTTATGGTGGCCCATAAATTGTGAAAGATAATTGATAGTTGTCATGGGAACTCATTGTGTTGTTTAGCTATGATATCTTAATTAGGAAATGTTCACCTAGACAGTAAGGAAATGGAGCAGCTCAGGGATGTCTAGGAAGCAGGTTCATTGTTTTTTCTGCTTTCCCTTCTACAGCCTGGCTCTTGCCAGGGCTTCTTGGTCCTAGGCTGGCTGCCACTGACAGAGCTATGCATTTTTAAATTTTTTTACTTTTTTTCGAGACAGTTTCGCTCTGTCGCCCAAGCAAGAGCACAGTGACACCATCTTGGTTCACTGCAACCTCCGCCTCCTGGGTTTAAGTATTCTCCTGCCCCAGCGTCCCGAGTAGCTGGGACTACAGGCATGTACCACCACACCCAGCTAATTTTTGTATTTTTAATGGAGATGGAGTTTCACCATGTTGGCCAGGTCGGTCTTGAACTCCTGACCTCAAGTGATCCGCCTGCCTCGGCCTCCCAAAGTGCTGGGATTACAGGTGTGAGCCACCGTGCTCAGCCAGAGCTATGCCTGTTTTTTTTTTGTTTGTTTTTTTGTTTTTTTTTTGAGACGGAGTCTCGCTCTGTCGCCCAGGCTAGAGTGAGTGGTACGATCTCGGCTCACTGCAAGCTCCGCCTCCCGGGTTCCCGCCATTCTCCTGCCTCAGCCTCCCAAGTAGCTGGGACCACAGGCGCCGCCACCTCGCCCAGCTAGTTTTTTGTGTATTTTTTTTTTTTTTAGTAGAGACAGGGTTTCACCGTGTTAGCCAGGATGGTCTCGATCTCCTGACCTCGTGATCCGCCCGTCTCGGCCTCCCAAAGTGCTGGGATTACAGGCTTGAGCCACCTCGCCCGGCCCCTCTTTTTTTTTTTGTTTTTGTTTTTAACTACGTACTTGTAAAGGAAAGAGAACGGCCTCCTGTGCCTTTCCCTTAAAATTAAGGAAATCTTCCCTTGTGTCTCAGGGCCCACAGAAGCTGAGATCTGTTCATCCTGCAACCAGTTGCCGTGGCAAGGAGGAGATAGAATTATCTTTTTTTCCTTACCTCTTGAGCTGGGGGTAAAGTAGGCATGGTGACCCCGCGTTCCACACCTTGGATAATATGTCCACCTTCAGAAATGCCCCTGGCTTCGTGAAACGCACATGCTCCCTTTCCCCAGGGAGGCAACCCGAATATGCATCTAAGTATTGCAAGGATCTCTGGGTAATATTACACCTGAAAGGAGTTTTTTTGTTTTGTTTTGTTTTTTATTATCTGGTGATTTATGACTAAATAGGTTATGTCTCTGAAAACATTGAACCTACAACGGGCAAGAAAGAACAGGATGACTACAATGAACCTTCTATTTGGAGAAGGAGAAAATAAGACACTCACGGTGGGGTAGCTGGCTGAACAGGAACAGCCGGGAGTGTTTGCTTTGGTCAGCCGGTCTGGCAGCTTGCCTCTGCTGAAGTCTGTCCAGGGTGAGAATCTCCCTTGGGCATTGTCCTCTGCAGCTGCACCTGGATGGGGTAGGCACTGGCAAAGTTCCTTTTCTTGGGTGCTGTTGGCATTAGTCTGGGGCTTCAGGATTGGTTGTCTTGGGGTTGAATAGCCACAGGCTTGTTCCAGCCTTGCTGAGAATGTCTTTGGCAAAACTGCTGCCAGGAAAACTCAGGCTCTGGGTTTTGCGTCTAGTCAATTCCATGGGCTGGTAATGGCAGCCAGTGATCTTACCTAGATGAAGTCTCTGGTTCTGGGAATTGCAGGGTCTTAACATGAAGCCCCATAGCCCTGTGAATCCCCACCGCATCTGCCTTGAGCCAATTTAAAATCGCCTAGAATGAAGAGCCACACAGGTGGAGTCTAACAGACAACAGGGGCCATTTAACCCACTCTGCTTTTGCTCTCTGGTGTATCAAGAATGAGCAACTTCCCCACACTGGGATTGTGGGACTCTGAGTACCCACTTGCCTTCACTCAGCCATTCCAATTTCTTAAAGCAATTTTTAAAAAATAGTAGTAAGGCCGGCTCACGCCTGTAATCCCAGCACTTTGGGAGGCCGAGACGAGCGGATCACGAGGTCAGGAGATCGAGACCATCCTGGCCAACGTGTTGAAACCCTGTCTCTACTAAAAATACAAAAATTAGCTGGGCATGGTGGCGGGAGCCTGTAATCCCAGCTACTCAGGAGGCTGAGGCAGGAGAATCGCTTGAACCCAAGAGATGGCAATTGCAGTGAGCCAAGATCACGCCACTGCACTCCAGCCTGGCGACAGAGTGAGACTCCATCTCAAAAAGGTGGTAGAATACGCATGACAAAATTAACTTTCTTAGCCACGTTAAAGTGTATGGTTTGGTAGCACTACATGCATGCACATTGTTGGGCAACCATCACCCCCGTCTAGCCGTAGAACTAACTCTTTCATCTTGCAAAACTGGAAATGCCATACTCGTGAACCAGTACCTCCCCATTCCCAGCCATTCCAGTTTCTCGTACCACATCTTCTGTTTGATACAACATCTTTGATAGGGTTTTGATTGCAGGCAACAGCAGTTGAATCTGATGAATTCAACAGAGAAGGAATTCACTGAAGGAATTTGGGGTAGCACAGGAGTACTTGTCACACTGAAGAGGCAGGCCTGGACAGGGGTCAGGGACCAATGAAGCCTGGGCATCCAGAATCATAGCTGTTAGTGCATTTTATTGTTTTTATGTAAGAGTCAGCTCAGAAGTCACTGTTCAAAGCTGGGCACTCTGTGTCTCCAACTATCGCTCTTCACATCCCAGACTCAAAGGCACCTTCCTGCATGGTTACTTCTACTGAATACTTCACTGACAGCAATGAAGGATTATTTGTTTATGTGCCTGTCTCCTATAGATTAGGCACCTCTTCAGAGCAACAGCCACATCCCAATGATTTATCTCCAGTCCCAAGCACCGAATCAGACCCCTTGACGGTTTACTCCATTCAAGTGATGATCTCAGGTTAGACAATCATGAGGTCAGTTGGTCAAAGAAAAAACATCTTTTAATGTCTTTTGAATTCTAATTTGTTTATGCAATATAGATTACTCCTCCTATTTTCTTTTTCTTTCTTTTTTTTCCTTAAGAGATGGGATCTCAATATGTTGGCCAGGCTGGCCTCTAACTCCTAGGCTCAAGCACTTCTCCCACCTTGGCTTCCTAAAGTTCAGGGATGACACGTGTGAGCCACCATGCTCAGCCCCTCCTCCTATTTTCTAGTCTGTGTCATTACTGAGAAATTTACTCTTTATTCTCTTTCCTCAAATTCTAAGTGAAGGCCGGGTGTGGTGGCTCAAGCCTGTAATCCCAGCACTTTGGGAGGCCGAGATGGGCGGATCACGAGGTCAGGAGATCGAGACCATCCTGGCTAACACGGTGAAACCCCGTCTCTACTAAAAAAAAAAAAAAAAAAAAAAAAAAATTCTAAGTGAAAAGACTCCCCTCCTCTCTAGGCCCCAAGAGAGGCAAATGTGTTCCACAGAATAAGGTCTCAGACTCATGTTTGATTGCTTTATACCATTTTTTCCCCTAGAGGCTCTTGAAAGGGCAAAGAAGGTGTTGAAACTGCCACTACCAATACCAGAGCATCTGCTTGAAACTGATGTTTCTTTTGTGACTCCAGGATCCATGCTGCCTGGCTAAGAAGGGCAGTGTCCTCCTTGCCCAGGTGTTAAACCACAGCAGACCTAGAAAACTGAGATGTCATTGCTTCCCTGGAGTGACAGCAGTGTTAGGAAGTTTGGAATCTGCCAACCCACCTCATCCCGTCCATGAAATCGTCACTTGGCTAGATGTTGATGTAAATGTGCTGCACAAACAAACTCACCTCTTGTGGGACATGTTGACTCTGGTTAGTAACAATGTATTCTTCAAAATTGCCAAGAGAGTAGATTTTAAATGTTCTTCATATGCAAACTTGGTAAGTATGCGGGATAATGCATAGGTTAACCAGCTCAAATTAACCATTTCACAGTGTGTACATATTTCAAAATAACATGTACATGATAAACAGATACAGTTTTCATCAATTAAAATAAACATTTAAAAAAACTAACATAAATCTTCACAATAGCCCTTTGAGGTAGGTGCTATCATTTTATAGGTGGGGAAACTGAGGTACAAGGAGGTTAAATAACTTGCCCAGGGTCACAGAACTACTTAGTAAGTGGCTGAGCCAGGACTTGAACAAGCAGTCCGCGTGTAGACACCCTGAGTGGAACCGTCACGCTGTGGTGTGTCAGGGAGTGCTTCAAGCAGGGGTTGGTCGGGGGTGGGGAAGGCACAGCTGAGGCCTGAGTGGCCAGACCATAAAAGCCAAAGGATGAAGTGGCTGGATGTAAACAGCTTTGTGGACCTCATCAAGGAGCTGGGACTATATTGTTTGAGGCACACTGAGAAACCTGTTGAGGTCTGGGCTTTTCTTATTAGTAAGTATGTTGCCCAGGCTGGTCTCGAACCCCTGGCCTCAGGCAATCCTCCCATCTCAGTCTTCTGAGTCGCTGGGATTACAGGTGCAAGCCGTTGGGCCCGGCAATCTGGGCTTTTCTAAAGCTCACCGTGCAGCTTCGGGGAGATTGGATTTGAGTTGGACAACCCTAGGCAGTTGCACGAGCTGTCCAGGCAGAAATGGTGGTGATGACAGTGAAATGAGCCAGGGGATGAGGCAGGAGGTATTTAGGAGGCAGATTCCATTGGATTTGGTTACTGATTGATTAGGTACAGAAAAAGGGAGGTGTCTGGAATAATCCCTCGGTTTCTTCAGAAGACTAGATAGATGGGAGAAGGGGAAGAAGCCTATCTCTATTAAATACTTAGTAAGGGGCTCTAAACTGGAGCCTGTCTTGTACCCTTCCTTCTCCCCTAGGGGACATTTGGCAATGCCTGGAGACTTTGTATTTTTTATTTTTATTTTTTGAGATGGAGTTTTGCTCTTGTTGCCCAGGCTGGAGTGCAGTGGCACGATCTCGGCTCACTGCAACCTCCACCTCCTGGGTTCAAGCAATTCTCCTGCCTCAGCCTCCCGAGTAGCTGGGGTTACAGGTGCCTGCCACCACGCCCGGCTAATTGTATTTTTAGTAGAAATGGGGTTTCACCATGTTGGTCAGGCTGGTCTCGAGCTCCTGACCTCAGGTGATCCACCTGTCTCGGCCTCCCAAAGTGCTGGGATTACAGGCATGAGCCCCTGTGCCCAGCCGCCTGGAGACATTTTTGATTGTCACAACTTAGGAGATGCCTCTGACCTCTAGAAGGTGGAGGCCAGAAACGCCACAGAACATCTTACGTGGCACAGTACAGCTCCCACAACAATGATCTGGCCCCAAATGCTGCCAAGGTTGAGAAACCCTGCTGTAGTGTAGTATCAGTTTTACATGGTTATCTAATTCGATCCATGAACCAGTCATGTTAGATCCGAAATATGATTTTTCCTGTTTTTCAGATAAAAAACTGAGGCTTAGACAGGATGGGTCACTTGGCCAAAGCTCTGCGGCTAGTAAGTGTTAGAGCCAGAATCTGAACGCAAGTCTTCCAGATGTCAAAATCTACTCCTTCCGTTTACCCCGCTGCTTCATGTCTCACAGTGATGCCAAGGAAGATGCACGTTGGACTGTGGGTTTTTTTTTTTTTTCTTCCTGTTGTGGTGGCTCCAGACTAGAGGAGACAGGAAGGAAGGTGGCTATTTATAGTCAGCTGTGCATAGGATCGATTTTTTGCAATCCTGAAGGACTTGCAGCGGGTAGTTCGAAAAAATCTCCTTTAGACCTTGGCTTTCCCTTGCAGTTATAAATATGAGAACATTTCCCATTCTTTCCTTTAAAAAAAATACTGTTATAATTAAGATAAGGTAAAATGTAAAACTTACAACTTAAAAACTTTATTCCCTGTTAATATTAACTATGGCAAGCTTCTCAAATTAATTACTATCCCTTTGGGAAGAGATAAGAGGCAAAAGGAAATTTGGAAGATCACGTAGGACCACTCTGGATTTAGAGGTAGCTGAACTATTAAAAATATTTTGATTTCCTGGAGGTAAGGAGCCGTTTTGAGAATTAGTTTTAGTCGAGAATGATTAGAGGGCTAGAATGGTATATAACTCTAAATAGGAAGGTTTCTAATTCTTTCGGCTGCTCTCCACTTTTACTGGTTATTGTCCAGTTCTGGGAAGATTCTGCATGTATGTAGCAGCCTCCCTTGGCGATCCATGATATTAGAGCTCTAGGGACAGAGTTCTCCCAGTTGAACTCTTCGTAATCTCTCATTATTGGTATTTTCAAAGTTATATGTGCATTTTAAGATAGTCTTTGGATGGTGTATTTTAAGATAGTCTTTGGAAGGCTGCTTTGTTGAGATTGAGATAGTTGTTTTGCAGTTGTGATTTCTCTTTGTAAAAAGAAGTCTTTATGTTGGTCCCAGGTCTTATTTTTTGCTTGATCACTCAGTACCTGGGTGCACTTGGGCTGTTGGGACCATCTGGTGGGTGTGAGGTCTCTGTACTTCACCTATGGAGTTTGTTGTCCTGAAAGGTGCCAGCTCAGGTGGTGATGCTTTGAGGGGAACTTGTTTGCTGCACCTTCCAGTCTGCTAGAAAATAGATGCTAAGAGGGGCATTTCGGGGTGGAATCTGATCTTGGAGCTTGGTAAGCAAACAGGGCTTCAAGCTTTATGTTGTGAGAGACAAATACTGAGTTTGTGTTTTAATTATGGCACAAATTAATACAAAATCAGGTGAAAAATGGAGAAAAGGAGAGCTTAAAACTTTGCTGCTTGTTGCTGTCATCTAAATGTAATTGGTAGCCAGCCTAGGTGGGACCACAGCATGGCACTCAAGCGTGGCTGCTGCTTTTCAGATCCTATGTTCATATTCACATGTGTACAGCGTGAAAGTAGCAATAGAAAATTTTGACAAAGAAATTGAAGGGTTCGGCCAGGCTCAGTGGCTCATACCTGTAATCCCCTGTAATCCCAGCACTTTGGGTGGCTGAGGCGGGCAGATCACAAGGTCAGGAGATTGAGACCATCTTGGCTAACATGGTGAAACACCATCTCTGCTAAAAATATGAAAAATTAGCCGGGCCTTGTGACGAGTGCCTGTAGTCCCAGCTACTCAGGAGGCTGAGGCAGGAGAATGGCATGAACCTGGAAGGTGGAACTTGCAGTGAGCCTAGGGCGCGCCACTGCACTCCAGCCTGGGTGACAGAGCGAGACTCTGTCTCAAAAAAAAGAAAAAAGAAAAAGAGAAAGAAATCGAAGGGTTGTTGATGATGATGATGATGATGATGATGATTTGTTCTTTGAGACAGGGTCTCACTCTGTTGCCCAGGCTGGAGTGCAGTGGCATTATCATGGTTCACTGCAGCCTTGACCTCCCAAGTCCAAGCGATCCTCCCACCACAGCCTCCCAAGTAGCTGGGACTACAGGCACTTGCCACCATGCCCGGCTAATTTTTTATTTTTATTTTTTGTAGAGACAAGTTCTTGCTGTATTGCCCACGCTGGTCTCGATCTCCTGGGCTCAGGCAGTCATCCTGCCTCAGCATCTCAAATTGCTGGGTTTATTGTCATGAGCCACCACACCTGGCCAGGGTCAGTAAGTTAGAAGATCTCTTCTAAACTCAGCCAAATATTGAAGAGTAAACATAAAAATACATGTTTTTTCTGTTATACTGATGTTACTATTACTCAGTGCTTAACTGATTGTGCTTATATTTTTTTCTTCTCCAAAATTTCTCTTCAAGGAGCACGTTATTCTGATATTGCTTTTCTTGGGAAGAACAATTAGTCATGAGATAGTACAGCTTTTTTTTTTTTTTTTTGAGATGTGATCTTGCTCTGTCACCCAGGCTGGAGTGCAGTTGTGTGATCTCGGCTCACTGCAACCTCCACCTCCTGGGTTCAAGTGATTCTCCTGCCTCAGCCTCCTGAGTAGCTGGGACTACAGGCACTCGCCACCATGTCCTGCTAATTTTTGTATTTTTCATAGAGACGGGATTTCATCATATTGGCCAGGCTGGTCTCAACTCCTGACCTTGTGATCTGCCCGCCTTGGCCTCCCAAAGTGCGGGGATTTCAGGCGTGAGCCACTGCACCCAGCTGTAGTGCAGTATTTTTAAGCTTGAATAAGGTAGACCCCCTTTAGAGAAAAAACATCAGTGAGAAGCCATGTTGCCTTATTTTTACTATAATATTTCTTAAAATACATCCAAACATAAAAAGAACAAGGATGTTTATAGCTGCTGTATCACCATAGCTAACACTGTAACACCATAACAAACATACAAATTTGGTACAAATCTAATTCTCAAATGAATACCATTCAAATTAACAGCATGATTTTAATGTGACAGGTGATGCTATTTTATTAAAACTATATCTATCATCTGTGCTCAGGAAGTCGTGGCTGCTAGGGTAAGTTTTCCTTTCCTGACCAATTATGTGCCAGTTGGTGGTAACATACACTGTTTTCCTTTGTTTCGTTTATTCAAACTTCTTTTGTACTATGTGCAAGAGCATGAAGACATCTTTGACCTAAAATTATGTTAGCTAGAGACACAGCAGAACTATTACTGTCATCTTGATCCTGAATACAAGGGCTGATCGAAGCCCCAGAAATCATGGGGAAGTACTCATTTACATAAAGTGGTCATGTAGATGATCTAAAATTTGCCCGTTAGTGTATTAAGACCGTAATTGCCTAAAGCTTCCCGTGCCAGGAGTGGTCTTAGCTCTCAAAGAAGTCATAGCCTGGCCAGGCATGATGACTCATCCCTCTAATCTCTGCACTTTGGGAGGCGAGAGGGTTGCTTGAGGCCAGGAGTTTGAGACCAGCCTGGGCAACATAGCTTGATCCCATTTCTTAAAAAATGGAAGTCATATCCAGGGAGGGAAACCTTCCTGCTATAGTGGGGCCTCTTCAGATGGCTCATACATTTTGCTATATATTGATACATACATAGCAATACATAGCTCTGATTCTTCAGAACATAAATGACTATCACCTGACCCCAATACCTTAACTATATTGAGATTGTACGTTAGATCTAAAACATCCTGTGCATTTCTTGCTGTTTAATCATGCACAGACCTTGTCTTTACTTTCAAAGACAGTTTGGTACTGAAAATTGCCCTGGTAAAGTAACACAATTTATTTAATCTCTGATCTTTCCAATCTTTAGCAACCTCTTTTTCATTGTCACCATCAGATGACCTTGCTGAGCTTCCAAGTGGCAATTGCTTTTGTTGTGTTTTTTAAAGGCAAACAAAAATCAATTATTACTGGCTCTAGAGTGCCTGGCGAGGTGAAGCTCAGTTCTTTGTGCGTTGCTCGCTGTGCTGCTGGTGTCTCAGCTGCCATGCTTCTAGTTGCATTACTTTCCTGTCTAGCTTTGGTATTCTTGCCTTTAAAAATTTCTTTTTCCATTTGCCTTTCTTAGCCAGCGATGACAGTAAAATAAGGAATGACCTATTTATTGTTTAAAGAGATATACTGGATGGTGCGCAGGCAGATGAGCATTGCCATTCATTGTGGCCTCTTGATAGACTGTGTTTACTCTGAATCGGGTGCCTATAGGTCAGTGCATTTCTTGGTCATCCTTACTCAGTCAAAGCTGCCTTGTTAGCCAGGTTAGTAGCCATATTAGTGTCATTACCTTATGATAACACCTCATTCAAATGGCCTTAACCAAGTTGAACACTTATCTTAATCACTATGGTTGGCTTTGAACCTTTTCTAGAAGTTAAGTTTATTCCCTGGGGAAAAACATGTTTGCCACCACACAGAGTGCTGGGTGTACCGGGAACCCTGCTTCAAAGGCAACTACCCCAGTAGGGAAGGTTGAGGAAGGTATCGAATCACAGCTTACTGCTGAAATAAGTGTTTAGAGTCCCAAGGTGGCTGTAATGGCATATGCAGTCCCTAGTGTTTAAAGAATATTCAGAAATAATCAGTCATACTCTTTAATATTCATATCTCATAGAGTTAACATCGGGAAGGAAACTTGGCAGATTGAATAAAATAGCCGAAATTACTGCTGGATTTCTGTACAGTAGAAATGTATACACGTTTTTCTCCCCCAGTAGTCACTTAAGTTGCATATCCATTTCCTGTTACATCTCATGACATTTTTTTGGGTAAACCCTTTTTGGAAGCCTCCATTTGCATAGAAGTTAGATGGTTCTGAGTTTAACTTTGGACACAGTTCTAGGCACAAGGAAATTAAATAACTGGCTGAGTGAGAGTGATCTCGTTGAATGCTGAGACTTGCTTGGGGATTGGTTTAGTTTTGTGAAGTTTGTCAATTTAGATCTGCTCCGTATTAGTCCATTTTTACACTCCTATAAAGACATACATGAGACTGGGTAATTTAGAAAGAAAAGAGGTTTAATTGGCTCATGGTTCTGCAGGTTGAACAGGCTTCTGCTTCTGGGGACGCCTTAGGAAACTTACGGTCATGAGGCAAGGTGAAGAGGAAGCAAGCATGTCTTACATGGAAGAATCAGAGGAAGCGGGGTGGGGTGCCACACACTTTTGAATAACCAGGGACAGACTCACTATCTCGAGAGCAACACTGAGGGGGAAATCTGCCCCCATGATCTCATCTCCTTGTACCAGGCCCCTCCTCCAACACTGGGGATTGCAATTCCGCATGAGATTTGGGTTGGGACACAAATCTAAACCATACAACCCTCATACACATCCACATTGTAATTCAGAATTTGTCACTTTAAAATATTTTAAATATTAGCTTATCAATTTAAATGTTTCCAGCCCTGAACTCTCAAAGTGAACTTTAATGAGTTTTGATTTTTGCCAAGAAAGATCAACAGCAGAAGAAAGGAGAAGCATAACAGAACTTAGCTCCACAGGAGCAAACTGGAGAATTAGAGTACTGGTTTATGATTTTGATCAGTTAAGCAGAATGCAGTCCTGGTTTAAACAAGACTGGATAAAAGTCCAAATTCAAATACCATTCTTACAAATGTTTGAATTTAATTTTGTCAATGTACATACATATCTAGTACCATAGTGACCTCAGGCTTTGAAGAATGAAAAGCAAAAGAAATGATTTAAAGTTCTGGTCCAACCACTCAGCTATCTGATATCCTTTTGCTATTCTCATTTAAGGGGTTATCAGGGAATGAGCTAATTTGACATTTCTGCCTAAAGTAATGGTTGGGGCTGGGTTGGGGTGAAGGGAGCTGCTCTGAGGAGGTGGTGTGGGGGACCTGCGAGGACACACTTGGGTTACCTGGTACATCTGCAGTTTCCACGGAATTGGGTCTCACAACTGAGAAATGAAAGTGTGAGCTTGGAAGTAAGAGTAGCAGCTTAATGGGGACTTTGCCACACTTTTAGTGCTTCATAGCTGCACACATGTTGCTCTTTGTAATGTGTGATTTGTGTCCCAGTGGAGCACTTGAGGAGTGGGAGCTGGAGAAATGAATGTTGCACAGTGTTGTGCAGATGTGGGTGAGATGAGGTGATCTGGGAAGCTGGCAGTCTTAGTTGGCCCGGGAATGCCAGGACTTGAGATAACAGCTGCTGGCAGCAGCAGGGAATGCAGGTGTGCCTGTGTCGAGGTTGGGAATTGGGCTTTGAAGGGCTGGGACTTCCAGAAGGTGAAATGGAATTACACTGTTTGGGAGTAGGGTTACAGATTTTTTTGTTTGCTTTTGAGATAAGGTCTCCCTCTGTCACCCAGGCTGGAGTGCAGCGGTGTGATCATAGCTCATTGCAGCCTCAACCTCCTAGACTCAAGCAGTCCTCCTTCCTCAGCCTTCTGAGTAGCTGGGACTACAGACATGTGCCACTTTTCTTAGAGATGAGGTATTGCTGTGTGGCCCAGACTGATCTTGAACTCCTAGAATTCTTAAACATGAAGGACAGAAACATCTCTGTTCTTAATCATTATTTGCTTTTAGTCTCAGCAGATGGAAAAATGACTTACTTGCAAAGTGAGAGAGCTAGATGAGGAAGGAAAGAATATGATTTTGTACCTCTCAGAGAAAAAATGAGCACATCTCTACTGTCTTGGGTTGGTTATTATCCATTGATTCAAAATCGCTCTGCAGGAGACATTGGAGAAGCTTGAGAGATGTCAGTGGGTGGCCATGGCCCAGCCTTGACCCTCAGTGGGTGGGAATACTCTGTGAATGGGGCAAAGTGGAACCTCTAGGTCCTTCATGCTCATTTTGAAAAGAACGGTTCCTGGCCAGACATGGTGGCTCACACCTGTAATCCCAGCACTTTGGGAGGCTGAGGCAGGCAGATCATTTGAGGTCAGGAGTTCAAGATCAGCCTGGCCAACATGGC
Source organism: Rhinopithecus bieti (assembly GCF_001698545.2). NCBI lineage: Eukaryota > Metazoa > Chordata > Mammalia > Primates > Cercopithecidae > Rhinopithecus > Rhinopithecus bieti. Next base: position 4,120,303 of record NW_016809830.1, on the reverse strand, counting down.
AAAACCTATCTCTACTAAAAATATAAAAATTAGCTGGGTGTGATGATGTGCACCTGTAGTCCCAGCTACTCAGGAGGCTGAGACATGAGAATTGCTTGAACCTGGGAGGTGGATGTTGCAGTGAGCCAAGATCGCACCCCTGTGCTCCAGCCCGGGTGACAGAGTGAGACTCTGTCTCCAAAAAAAAAAAAAAGAAAGGAAAGAAAATATGTGTTCCCCTGTGGCTCCCTGTTATACCCTCTTCTCTTGAATAGTTTATCAGAAGGGACGACCATCTCCTCATGCCCTTCCTCAGCAAGTGTCAACAGTGTGTGAGTGCAGTTGTTAAAGCTTGATTTCCACAACTCTGCAAGTAGCTGAGCTCCACCAGTGTTAGAACTGAAATGGAGGTTATCTCACCAGGAACCAACTTTCAGATGTTGAAGCCAGTGGAAATTTAGTAGTGTGGGAAACTGAGAACTAAAAGTATTCCAGATTCTAATTATTTTGTCAGCTCAGTTTTAGGAAACAGTCCTAGGGATTCCCCTGGAAGAAAGTTTGACTGGATAGAGGGCGGTGATTGTGAATTTTCTAGATCCTTCGTGGACTGTTTCTGTTGTTAAAAAAGCAGCAGTCTCTCAGCACGTGAATGGCAAGTGTTAATGCTGTAACTGAGTGAAAGTGATACTGAGTTTAAAACAATGTAAATATCCCACTGAAATTTCACCCCCTAGTACAGATTAGGCCTTTGGAATTCTGGATAGTGGATTATGGACATCTGAAAATCTCTTTCATCAAAGCAATGAGAACATCGGTGAAACCTATTAATTTCAAGTTTTTCAGAACCGTGGAAATTAGTTAAAGATTTCTAGCAATCTGAGGAATGATTGTTCAAGGAAAACCCTGGGATCTCAGTAGGAACAATGAACCTTGTGGTGTTTTAACCTGCTGCAATCCCATTCCCTGCCTCTGACCACCTCTTTGGTGGCCTTGAAAACCAGCAGCCTCACAACCATGGCAGCTGTGAAACTCAGAAGTCTGTGAAACCACTGGAAGGGACAGAACAGAACTGGAGCTCTTCAAGGACCATCCTCAAAGAAATGTCACAATTTGACCGTTTGGCAGCTTGCTTAAAAGGGCCTTTCTGAGGGCTTTGTCTTTGTTTCACCCAACACAGCTAAGCTCACATTGTGCAAACAGCTCTACCCACTGAGCATTTGTTGAAAACAATCAGTGGTAGTTGTTTAATCACAGCTGTCCAAGGTGATGTTGCTAATTGAGGCCAAATGGCTGACCAAAACATTTTATTTTAATTAAAAAAATTTTTTGTTTTGAGACAGGGTCTCTCTCTGTCACCTAGGCTGGAGTGCAGTGGTACAGTCGTGACTCACTGCAGCATCAACCTCCTGAACTTAAATGATTGATCCTCCTACCTCAGCCTCCCAAGTAGGTGGGACCGTAGGTGTGTGCCACCATGCCCAGCTAGTCTTTTAATTTTTTTGTAGAGATGGAATCTCCCTGTGGTACCCAGGCTCAAACAGTTTTTTTTAACTGGGAGTCTAGAAGGCTCTGAGCATTCTGAGAAGGCTATAAGTTCTCTGCTGTGGCTCATCTTGAGGCTTTATGCAAGCCTCAAGGAAGATTAAGGTAGAGTTATAAACCATTCAGCAGAGCGTTGAAGGCATGCCCCAATACCCACACCCACGCAGCCTCTCACCTACCCACCCACCCACCCTACTATTAGTAAAGGCTGGAAAATGTATTAATCGAGGCCTATAAGGAAATCTCTGTCCAGTTACTAGCGAACCACTAAACTAAGAGTCTTAGTGGCCATACATGGCAAGCAAAAAACAAAACAAACAGACTTTATAGAATTTGTTCCTGAGAATTACTAATCAGACAGCAGCAAAACAAACCCTGGGGTGGGGAAGAATTTGATTTTAGAATTGACACATTGTATTAGATAAAATTTCTAGTCTTTAACAAAAATTAGAAGCTATCTGAAGAAGCAGGAAGATATGTCCCTTATACAGGTTTAAAAAAACCCAAAACCTCAATTTCTGCCTAGTTTCTAGGATAGAAACTGTCCTTGATGAAGCTCAGATGTTGGGTGTACTTATAACTTAAGTCACTATGAAAGTTATGGTCAAATAACTATAGGGAAGCATGTCTAAAGAATCACATGAAAATATGCTTGGGAAGTTGAAGCCAGTAGGATTGCTTGAGCCCAGGAGTTTGGGGCTGCAGTGAGCCATGGTCATGATCAGGCCACTGTACTCCTGCCTGGGTGACAGAGCAAGACTGTGTCTCTTAAAAAAAAAAATTGGGTGACCAAACAGAGAATGGGAATAAAGAAGTAGAGATTATAAAAAAAAGAACCAATAGAAATTCTGGAGTCGTAAACTCTAGTAACTGAAATGAAGAATTCACTGGACGGGCTTAGTAGCAGGTTTGAACTGGCAGAAGAATCAGTGAACTGGAAGACAGGTCATTTGAGATAGTTCAGTCTGAACAGCAAAAAGAAAAGAATAGAAAAATGAACAAAGCCTTAGAGACCTGTGTGACATCATCAACCATACCCATAATGGGAGTCCCAGAAGAGGAAAGAGGTAAAGGGAGAAAGAAGATATACTGTGAATAGTTGTGTATTTGTTTGTTCTCATGCTGCTAATAAAGACATACCTGGGACTGGGTAATTTATAAAGGAAAGAGGTTTAATTGACTCACAATTCCACATGGCTGGGGAGGCCTCATAATCATGGCAGAAGGCAAATGAGATGCAAAGTCATGTCTTCTGTGGCAGCAGGCAAGAACAGGAGTTGTGCCCGGGAACTCCCATTTATGAAGCCATCAGATCTCATGACACTTGTTCACTACCATGAGAACAGTATGGGAGAAACTGCCCCCATGATTCAGTTATCTCCACTGTGCCCTGCCCTTGACATGTGGGGATTACAATTCAAGGTGAGATTTGGGTGGGGACACAGAGCGAAACCATATCAAGTTGTACGCCAATAAATTAGATAACCTAAATGGAATTTATACAAATTTATGTAGATGAAATGGCCGTAACTGACTAAAGAATTTGAAAATCTGAATAGGCCAATAATAGGTTAAGAGATTGAAAGAGCAACCAGAAAACCTTCCACAAAAAAAAAAAAAAAAAAAAGAAAAGAAAACTGGGCCCACATGGTTTACTGGGTAAATTCACTGGGTGAATTCTATCAAGTATTATTATAAACTCTTTCAAAAGTTTATAATTAACCTGATACTGAACCAAAGACAACACAAGAAAACTATAGAACAATATCCCGTATAAATATAGAGGCCAAAATCCTCAGTCCAATACTAGCAAACTGAGTCCAGCCACATAAAAGAAGATTGTACACCATGTCAAAGTGGAATTTATCGCAGGAATGAAAACCTGGTTTACCAAAACCACTCAATGTAATAGGTCATATTAATAGAATAAAAGACAAAAACCACATGATCATCTCAGTAAATGCAGAAAATCATTTGATAATGTTCAGTACTTTTCTTGATGAAAACAATCAACTAGTAATAGAAGGAAAATTCTAAAATTTGATAAAGACCATCTGTGAAAAGCTCACAGTTAACATCATACTTAATGGTGAAAAATTGCATGGTTTCTCCTAAGATTATGAATGAGACAAGGATGGTCATTCTCACCACTTCTATTTAGCATTGTACTGGAGATTCTAGCTAGGACAATTAGTAAAAATAATAATATAAATAAATAAAACCTTTGAGATTGTAATAGAGTTTGGAATAGAACTATAACTAGAAAACTGTCTGTAGTTACAGTTGACATGATCTTGTATATAGAAAATCCTAATGCATCCACACACAGAGACACACACACACACACACAAAACTTGAGCTAATAATTGACTTTAGCAAGCTTGTATGTACAAGAACATTGAAGCATCCAGAAATGAAATTAATAAAACAATTCCATGATACAGTAGTATCAAAAAGAAAATACTTGGGTATAAGTTTAATAAGTTTATGATTTGTACACAAACTATAAAACATTCTTAAAGTAAAGAAGACCTAAAAAACGAAAGAAAGGACATTCCATGTTCACGGATTAGAAGACTTGCATTGTTAATATGGCTAATGCTCCCCAAATTGAGCTGCAGATGGAGTGCAATACCTACAAAATCCTGGCTGGCTTTTTTTGTTTTTTCTCAGAAATTAACAAGTTTATTTTAAAACTCACATGGAAATGCAAGGGACCCAGAATAACCAAAACAATCTTGAAAAAGAACAAAGCTGGAAGACTCACACTTCTCAATTTCAAACCTTTGCTACGAATCTACAGTTATCAAGACAGTGTGGTGCTATTATATGGACAGCCATAGAGATCAATGGAATTGAATTGAGAGTCCAGAAACAGACCCTTACCTTTACAGTCAGTTGTTTTTTTGACAGGGGTGTTAGGACATGAATGGATAAAGAAGATGTGGTATATCCATACAGTGAGATATTATTCAGCCATTAAAACACAAAGCTCAGATAAATGCATGGATGAACCTTGAAAACGTATGGTAGGTGAAAGAAATCAAATACAACAGGCCACACATTTATTTGAAATGTCCAGAATAAGCAAATTCGAGACAAGAAATAAATGAGTATTAATATTTGCTGGAGGCTGGTGGGAGGGGAGAATAGGGTGTGATGGTAATGGGTATAGAGTTTCTTTTGGGGTGATGACAATTTTCTGTGATTAGCTAATGGTGATAGATGCATAGTTTTGGAGATATATTAAAATCAGTGAATTATACATTTCAGAGGGGCAAACTTTATGGTATATGAAATCTCAATAAAACTTATTTAAAAACCATATATAGTTAAGAGCACATCCAGATACACCTAAGGTATTAGTAAAGTGGTGCATTAAGCTGAAATATCTGGCTTGTGCAAACTTGGGACGTTTGTACCTTACGTAGAATTCCAAAATCCACATAGGATTTTCCCTGTCCACTGGACTGCCGCTGGCAGGGTCTGCTTCCCTGTGCCTGGATTGAGGGGGCAGCACTGGAACATCCCTTAATTCCTGAATGAGGAAGTTGTTTAAAAGGGTAGTGTGAGCTGTAGGGCCACGAGTGCTCATCTTATCTACAGGCGAGCTTCAGTTTCCATTGATGTCAGACCTGCCAAATATTTCTTCCCATTCTCTCTACTCGTATTCTGTCATTTTGCTCTTATCCTCCCAAAATCATGCTTTTTTTTTTTTTTTTTTAATAAAAGACAGAATCTCGCTGTGTCCCAGATTGGAATACAGTGATGTGATCGCAGCTCACTGCAACCTCTGCCTCCCAGGTTCAAGCAATTCTCTGCCTCAGCTTCCCGAGTAGCTGGGATTACAGGTGCGTGTCACCACGCCCGGCTAATGTTTTGTATTTTTGATAGAGATGAGATTTGACCATGTGAGCCAGGATGGTCTCCATCTCCTGACCTTGTGATCTGCCCGCATCGGCCTCCCGGAGTGCTGGGATTACAGGCGTGAGGCAGTGTGCCCGGCCGCTAAGAATTTTTAAAATAAGTAACACAATGAAGAACAAAGCCATAGAGATGATCTTGGGCAATTTGAGGGTATCAAAAAGTGCCTGATTGATGGCCTGAGACACTAAAATTTAGTAAATGATTACAAAGTAAGGAATAATCATTTGTTTTGAAGAATAAAACAGATTCTTGTCTCTGGTGGTTACATTGAGGGATACCACCGATGCTGTATATTAAGACAAGAAGATGAAACCCAAATGGCAGGGAAATGGAAGAGAAGATCCAAGGGTATCCAGGCACAGGGTTGGCTGTGAAAGTTTTAATATGTAAAAGAAGATGGGCTCAAAGGAAGAGGAGAGGGGAAAATACAAAAGAGGCATTGATAATTCAGGAGTGTGGAGTGAGAGAGAAACTTCTCCATAGGTGAAGAGTTGGATGGACAGTGGTTGTTAGGTCAAAATAACAATAACCCAGCACATATGTCAGATACCTGTTTGGGTGCATCTCACCCACCATTGTCTTGGGAGGGGGCATACTTTGAACAGACCCAATTTATGATGGAGTTTTAGGACCAGAGAGCATGATAATAGCAGAGACTTCTTGTCCTAGAGAGCAGAAGGGAAGTCATTTTTTAGTTTGTTTTTTTAGACAGAGTATTGCACTGTCGCCTTTGCCTCCTGGACATTCAAACAGTTTTCCTGCCTCCGCCTCCCAAGTAGCTGGGATTACAGGCACATACCACCATGCCCGGCTAATTTTTGTGTTTTTTAAGTAAAGACAGGGTTTCTCCTTGTTGGCCAGGCTGGTCTCGAACTCCTGACCTTGTGATCCGCCCGCCTCACCCCACAAAGTGCTGGGATTACAGGCATGAGCCACCGCACCTAGCCTTAGTTTGTTTTTGAGATACGGTCTTGCTCGCTTAATCACCCAGACTGGGGTACAGTGGTGTGATCATAGCTCACTGCATTCTCAAACTTCTAGGCTCAAGGAATCCACCCACTTCAGCCTCCCAAAATGCTGGGATTACAGGTATGAGTCACTGTATCTAGCTGGGAAGTACTTTTAAGAATTTTTTTTTCAGGCTGGATGTGGCTCCTCATGCTTGTAATCCAAGCAGTTTGGAAGGCTGAGGTAGGAGGGTCACTTGAGAGAAGGAGCTCGAGACCAGCCTGGGCTAACGTAGCAAGACCCCCATCTTTACAGAATTTTTTTTTAATTAGCTGGTGGTGTTGGTGTGCAGTCGTAGTCCCAGCTACTCGGGAGTGAGGCAGTAGGATCGCTTGAGCCCAGGAAATTGAGGCTACAGTGAACCATGATTGCACCACTGCACTCCAGCCTGAGTGACAGAGCGAGACCCCTCCAGATGAGAGCTGGAGATCATGTTATTTTCTTACTGATTTTCCCTGGCTTAGCAATACAAAGTGATCATTAGGTTGGCACAAAGCACGATGGAAAGTAACCATTGTTGGCATCAAGAGAAATCTCACACCATTTGATAAATAGAGTGAACTAGATTACTGAAGAGCAATTTCCTTGGATTGCTTGAACCAGGGCTCAGTGAAAATGTTGCTGTTTACTTTTTCTGTGGTCAGGATTTTTTGATAAATTGAGAAGCCCACAAATATGCAAGCTAGAAGATGTTGTATTTTGGGGTTAAGCCAGACTGTAGTAGGATGTTAGTAATTTGAGTTGTATAAACTAATCTGGGGAGGCAGAGTACTGAGTAGCTAATGTCACATGAAGAGCAAACCCTTGATTTCATTCATAATACGTAATAGGACACCTTCCTTTCTAAAACTGGGTGCAGTAAAGGATAAAAAAACCTTTAGTGGCCGGGCGCGGTGGCTCAAGCCTGTAATCCCAGCACTTTGGGAGGCCGAGACGGGCGGATCACGAGGTCAGGAGATCGAGACCATCCTGGCTAACACGGTGAAACCCTGTCTCTACTAAAAAATACAAAAAAACTAGCCGGGTGAGGTGGCGGGCGCCTGTAGTCCCAGCTACTCGGGAGGCTGAGGCAGGAGAATGGCGTAAACCTGGGAGGCGGAGCTTGCAGTGAGCTGAGATCCGGCCACTGCACTCCAGCCCGGGCGACAGAGCGAGACTCCGTCTCTCAAAACAACACCACCACCACCACCAACAAAAAACCTTTAGTAGCTGATGAAAGATTCTGCCTCAGGCTTGGGCCTATTAACAAGAAAAACTAAAACAAATTAGGCAAGGTGGTAAGTGTTGCTTTCTTTTAGTGGAATATTAGGATATGCAGCAAATAGTAGCAGGACCACAGAGCAAAAAGGGTCAAAAGACTTTTTAAAAATCCTGTTTGAGGTTTAGATCCATTTTCTTGCAGTTTTGAACTTAACCTTTGAGTAACGGGTAAACTGAGAGCTGAGTGAGGTGAGACTGTGTCTGTCAGCGTGGGGTTTGGGGGGCGAGGTTGGTGTTGGGACTCCTGTTTCAGTGGTTTTCAAATCCTGCAGATCCTCAGAATGGCTCCAGTTCCCACACCCCTAATGCTTTATTATGAAAAATTTCAAGCCTGCAGATAAAGTACAGTGAGCACCTATATACCTACCACATGGATTCTACAATGAACATTTTAATATATCTGTGTTTTTTTTTTTTTTTTTTGAGATGGAGTCTTGCTCTGTTGCCCTGGCTGGAGTACAGTGGTATGATCTCAGCTCACTGCAACTGCTGCCTCCTGGGTTCAAGCAATTCTCCTGCCTCAGCCTCCTGAGTAGCTGGGACTACAGGTGCGTGCCACTATACTTGGCCAATTTTTGTATTTTTAGTAGAGATGGAGTTTTGCTAACAGGCCAGGCTGGTCTTGAACTCCTGACTTCAGACGATCTGCCTGCCTCAGTCTCTGAAAGTGCTGGGATTACAGGCATGAGCCACCATACGCAGCCTCATACCTGCCTTTCTTTTTTTGAGACAGGGTCTCACTTTGTCACTCAGTTTGGAGTGCAGTGATGTGATCTCTGCAGCCTTGACCTCCTGGACTCAAGTGATCCTCTGACCTCAGCTTCCGCAGTAGTTGGAGCTACAGGCATGTGGTACCATGCCCAGCTAATTTTTGTGTTTTTTATAGAGAAGGGCTTTTGCCATGTTGCCCAGGCTGGCCTGGAATTCTTGAGTTCAAGCAGTCTACCCACCTCGGCCTCCCAAAGTACTGGAATCTCTTTTTTTGGAATACGTTTCAGAGTATGCGATAGACTTGGGTACAGTTCAGTCCTAAACACTGAGTGTGCACGTCATTAACTACAGTTCAATATTTGTTTTGTTTCTTGATCTTTTCCAGGGATTTTTTTCAAGATTAAATTCCAAGCGCCATCATAGAGTTCCTGAGTTAGAAGGATGGGGCAGGCCCAGAAATCAGTACTTTGAAAAGCTCTCTAGTGCTTCTTGTGATGAATCGGGTTAGGGATCCTCTGCCCCAGGAAGTGCTTCTCGGTGACTTCATAGCTAATCCTCACCTACAGTGCAGAGGTGGGCAGTTATCTTTAACTTGACCATAGAGCTCCATTTTTGGTTTTCTTGGAATCTTTTGTTTCAAACAGTGGTTCTCAACCAGGGGCAGTTTTGTGCCTCAGGAGACACTGGACAATGTTTGGGATGGTTTGGTTATCACACCAGGGGGCATCTAATGATGAGAGATCAGGGATGCTGCTGAGTATCCTGTAATGCACCGGACAGCCCCACAAGATGGGGAGTTATTTGGACTGAAATGCTAATAGTGCTGAGGATGAGAAATGTGTGTGTGTGTATATATATATATGTATTTTTTTTTCCTGCCTAAAAGAAAATCGCTTGCTCCAAATGACTCCAGACAAACCAAAATAAAATAAAAGTAAAAACTAAAATGCCAACATGAAATGAATTTTAAAGAAGCCAAATGAGACCTTTAGAGACAGTCTCATCACTGCCTACCTGGTTTCCGTCAAATACAGATTTATGCTCCAGAAAGTACCTAATTTATTAAAATAAGCTGATTTCTGAAAGCTTATTAGATGGTCAGTAATCTCAAACTCTGAGCGAATTCACTTGAAAAGGTAATGTTGCTGATGGCCTTTAGTTTCTTTTGATATATCTTAAATATTATATCAAAGAAAAATAGAACATGATGCTTTGGGATGAATGTAATGAATGCAAAGCAGGATTCTTTTGCAGGTAGCTGTGTTCCAGGCCCTGTCCTGCAGGGTGGCAGGGATGTGCTGAGCTGGATGAGGGGAGACCGCAGAGGGCTTGCCTCGGTAGTCGCTCCATGTAGAATTTTCTGAGTGTCTTGATGGGGTCATTTTTCACGAAGGTCTCACTTGACTCCATAATGAATGGCTTTACCTGTCTCTTGATTAAGATGCATTTCTAGTAATGCTGTGACTACTTAGTCCACATTTTATGCCAACATGAAATGAATTTTAAAGAAGCCAAATGAGACCTTTAGAGACAGTCTCATCACTGCCTACCTGGTTTCCGTCAAATACAGATTTTAGGAAAACAATATGTACAGTGGAGCAGGAAAAGAGCTTAAAAAAAAAGGTCAGGTTTTTTCTTTTTTTTATTTTTTTTTATTTTTATTTATTTATTTTTTTTGAGACGGAGTCTCGCTCTGTCACCCAGGCTGGAGTGCAGTGGCCAGATCTCAGCTCACTGCAAGCTCCGCCTCCTGGGTTCACGCCATTCTCCTGCCTCAGCCTCCCGAGTAGCTGGAACTACAGGCGCCGCCACCTCGCCTGGCTAGTTTTTTGTATTTTTAGTAGAGACGGGGTTTCACCGTGTTAACCAGGATGGTCTCGATCTCCTGACCTCGTGATCCGCCCGTCTCGGCCTCCCAAAGTGCTGGGGATTACAGGCTTGAGCCACCGCGCCCGGCCGTCAGGTCTTTTCTTGAGGTGAAAGTGATGTGGGGAGCCAGTGGGTGACAGGATTTGCTCTGGCCCTCCTAGGGAGGAGGAAGATGAAGGTGAAAAGTGCTATTGGTCAACGCATTTCCTACTTGGTTGATTTCAGGGACCTGATGAGACATTATGGTGGTGGAAACAGACTGCTGGATTGCATTGGGTGGAACTGGGCTTTGTCTCTGGATAGGTGTCAGTTCACTTCACATCTGTCATTGAGGAAAAATAATACCTGTATGGCTGTTGGAAGATTAAATGAGACTGTGAACAGGAACTGTGTGGATAAAATGTACCGTGCACTCCCAGTGCCAGAAGGTGCTCTTGTTACTTCTGGGTGTGGTGATGTGTGAAGACACCCGTGCCTGCAGGGTGTGTGTGAGCTGCAGATAACCAGCAAGTCCTGCTGATGAGGCAACCTTCTTGGGAGTCCTGGCTCAGCTCCGGGGTTTAATTACGATATATCCTTGGTCAAGTGGCTTAATGTCTCTGACTGTAATTTCTTTCATTTTTTCATATCTAAAATGAAAGAGGTACTTGGATATTCCTAAGGGTTCATCTTTAGGATTCTGTACTTCTGGTGTGGAGCTTTCTGGAAAAAGTCTTTTGGGAATCTGAAATGGCAGCAGTGATGGGCGTGGTAACAGCAGTGTGCATATGCTTCCTTAGTAATTTTATGTAACAAACACAGTGTACTTACTGCCCCTAAGATCTTAAAAATACTTATTTTCAACTTTCATAACACCCTATAACTTAGGTACTGCTAGTATTCTCATTATACAGATGGGGAAATTGAGCCTCAGAGAGGTTGGTGATTTGCCGCAAGTCATAGCTGGGAAGTGGCAGACCTCGATGGCATGTAGGCACCCTGCCCTCTCTGGGCTCTGAACGCTTGGCCACCTCCCCGCATGTACCACATGGGCTGTGGAGTTGGAGGCATTTGTGGGCTTCAAGAATGAGAGTTGGTGGGGAGTGTGTGTGAGGAACCGGAGGCGTCATTTCCCTGGGACTGGGATCGTGGAGGTTTTGATTTTGCTTTTCCCTTTTTAACCTGGGTGAGGTATGAGCATGGGAACTCTATATGGAATGTGTCATTGGAGCGGGAGAGCAAGGACAATGAAGGTAGTCCCCAGGGAAATATGAGGAGCTGGCATTCAGTGTTCATGCAGGATTCTCTGTTTTAATAATAATACAAATAATAACATTAATGTTATTTTTAGAGACAGAGTCTTACTCTGTTGCCCAGGCTGGGGGGTAGTGGCATGATCATAGCTCACTGTATACTTGAAGTCCTGGGCTCAAGCCATCCTCCCACCTCCCTCAGCCTCCCGAGTAGTTACCATGCATAACATCATGCCTTGCAAAGTTTTAAAGTTTTTGTAGAGACCGGGTGTCACTGTCTTGCCCAGGCTGGTCTCGAACTCCTGGCCTCAAGCAGTCCTCCCACCTCAGCCTCCCAAAGTGCTGGGATTAAAGGTGTGAGCCACCACACCCTGCCTAGGATTCTCTTTAGATGGGGAGCCCACCTGGGTGAGACGCGAGACACCTGGCTCTGGCATATGCACAGCGGTTTCACACGAGCGTCTCTTACTCAGGTTCCAGAGTTCTGGTCAAAGCTTTAGATTTGCATCCACTCTTTGAGGTTTTTGGTTCTCACATGTTTGATAACCTGAAGCTTGTGGGTTTGATACGGGCAGTAAAGTGGGATTATTTCTGTTAGAGATCCTTATTCCCTCGAGACTTTTCTGATCTGGGAAGGTGGGCGGCTTTACGTTCATTAGCTGGAACCACCGTGTAGATCATTTGTTGGAAAAACTGTTAGGAAGAAGACAGATACTGCTATAGAGAGAAGGGCCAGGTGAGCAAGAAGGCAAATGTACTTCATTCCTGTACCTGCAGGCTTACTAGGGACCGATGCCCCCAGGTTGAGATGTGTAGCCTCACTTGACTGCTCTAAATAAGGAGCGAGAGGGTGGTGCGTGTGTTAACCATCAAGATTAAGCAAGCAAGAAAAAGACAAAAGAAAGCCATTATTTAGTAACTGGTGGAGTGAGTTGGAGCCTGGGAGCTGCCCCAGGAAAACTGTTATTTCTTTGATCTTCCTGAAACCCTACCAGGAAGTGAGGGCAACAGTTCCCTACAGCAGCCCCTTCAAGCTTTTAAGAAAGCAGTTTCGGCCCGGCGCGGTGGCTCAAGCCTGTAATCCCAGCACTTTGGGAGGCCGAGAGGGGCGGATCACGAGGTCAGGAGATCGAGACCATCCTGGCTAACACGGTGAAACCCCGTCTCTACTAAAAAATACAAAAAATCTAGCCGAGCGAGGTGGCGGGTGCCTGTAGTCCCAGCTACTCGGGAGGCTGAGGCAGGAGAATGGCGTGAACCTGGGAGGCGGAGCTTGCAGTGAGTTGAGATCCGGCCACTGCACCCCAGCCTGGGCGACAGAGTGAGACTCCGTCTCAGGAAAAAAAAAAAAAAAAAAAAAAAGCAGTTTCGTTGGGAGTGGGGAGAGGTAGAATTGGGAGGTGGTAGGGGGCTGGGAGGTATGAAATGTGAGGGCCGGAGTCCTCAGCATCAGAACTCCAGAAATAAAAAGTTGTCTGGGTCTTTGAAAGCCTCCTATGTGATAATGTTACAGTAGTAGTGTTCTCTGCTACTTTCAATGAATAAAAAACCTAGGGTTTCTCAGCTATGTTGTGCATTAAGGGACATTTGTGGTCTAGTTTGGCACTTCATTTCTGTTTGGGAATATGCATTCCGAGTTTTAGACAACTAGCTTCCCAATGAAATTTTGGAACACAACCCATTTTTTAAAGCAGAGAATTTACTGTTATTTGTACAAAAGGACGTTTGAACACTTTAGGAAATCTGGATGCTGGAATTAACTCGGTCAAAACAAAGCGAAACACACAGAATCTCGTATCTTTTCCTGCCCTGATGCTGAACTGCAGCCTTGATTTATGTTTTGTTTTTCCACTCTTGTTTCTGAACCTGTGTGGTGCAGGCTGAACCCTTGTCCCTGCTTCAGAGCACTTACCTTAATTATTATAGAAAAAAATTAAGAGTTGGCTGACTCTGTGCTGAACCTTCTGGTTTTCTTCCAGGTAGTTTCTCCATAACAAATGTGTTTTGCATAGAACTGAAATTGCCTATTTACCTCAGTGACACTATCCTTATAGTTGGTGGTAACTACCTAATCTAATAATCCCTCATTGTGTGTGATAGGCCTATTTATTGTATTTTAGAGTGAAATTATGCATTTTCTTTTCATTTTAGAAAGGAATGGTACAGGAAATGATTGTAATCTAGGACTAAATGTACAGTTTGCTGTCTTTTTATTCTAATTGTTTTCTAATGAATTATTATTTTTTTTGGGCGGGGGATGGAGTCTTGCTCTTATCTCCCAGACTGGAGTGCAATGGCATGATCTCAGCTCACTGCAACCCCTGCCTCCCGGGTTCAAGCAATTCTCCTGCCTCAGCCTCCCGAGTCGCTGGGATTACAGGAGCCTGCCACAATGCCCTAATTTTTCTAATTTTTAGTAGAGACAGGGTTTCACCATGTTGGCCAGGCTGGGCTCGAACTCCTGACCTTGTGATCCACCCGCCTCTGCCTCCCAAAGTGCTGGGATTACAGGCATGAGCCACTGTGCCCGGCCTTCTAATAAATATTCTTTTACACATTGAGATAGTACTGTTTATGCATTTTGTATGCTGCCTTTTAAATCTATAAGCATTTTCTTTTCTTAAAAAAAAGCTTTGGGCCGGGTGCATTGGCTCACGCCTGTAATCCCAGCACTTTGGGGGCTGAGACGGGTGGATCACCTGAGGTCAGGAGTTCAAGACCAGCCCGGCCAACATGATGAAACCCTGTCTATACTAAGAACACAAAAGTTAGCCCGGCATGGTGGTGCATGCCTGTAGTCCCAGCTACTTGAGCGGCTGAGGCAGGAGAGTTGCTTGAACCTGGGAAGTGGAGGTTGTAGTGAGTGGAGGTTGCAGTGAGCCAAGATTGCACCACTGCACTCCAGCCTGGGTGACAAGAGCAAGACTCCATCTCAAAAAAAAAAAAAAGCTTTGGTAAGCATTGTACATGATTGCAAAGCATCCCATTATATAAGTGGATGTTCACTTAGTTCTTTGATACATGTTTTTGTGTTCTTGGGCTGTTTCTGATATTTCTATATTACAAATAAGGTGATGGGAAGCAGTTTTATTCATCAATCATTTTTTTTAAATGTCCCTTCCTATCAGTTTCTGTTAATCAGTCAAAAGCGTATACATTCTTAGCAGGAACTTAAATTCTTAGTAGGGATCTTAACAGGTTAAGATTTCTGAGGGTAGAGAGGGTACCTGTTTTGTTAACTGGTGGCTTAATAGCAGTTAATACCAGTAAAGGCTCAGTAAATGTTTATTGACTGAATGAACATAAAAGATCAGTAATCATAAAGAATGTCCCAGTTAGTGGTATATATACAGGAAGGAAGTGCTGCAGTGGTTCACAATGACATGACAGTAACTAATTGTGTAATGATTTAGCACCAGGTACTGATCTAAATGATTTATACATTGTTGCATGGGATTTTGGAAGGGGAGGGAGTATACCTCTAAATCAGTTCAGGCTATGGGATGGAAGTAAGACTTTAAATTTAGGTGGGCTCAAAAAACAGAAACAAATCAGGGGCCGGGTGCGGTGGCTCACGCCTGTAATCCCAGCACTTTGGGAGACCGAAGTGGGTGGATCATAAGGTCAGGAGATTGGAACCATCCTGGCTAATACAGTGAAGCCTCGTCTCTACTAAAAATACAAAAAAATTAGCTGGGCGTGGTGGCGGGGCCTGTAGTCCCAGCTACTCAGGAGGCTGAGGCAGGAGAATCGCGTGAACCTGGGAGGCAGAGCTTGCAGTGAGCTGAGATAGCGCCACTGCACTCCAGCCTGGGTGACAGAGTGAGACTCCGTCTCAAAAAAAAAAAACAAAAAACAAAACAGAAACAAATCAAATGTTCATCAGCTGGTGAATGGATAAACAAAATGTGGTATATCCATACCGTGGAATACTATGCTGCCATAAAAGGGAATGAAGCATTCATACATGTTGCAACACAGATGAACCTGGAAAACACTGTGGGAACTGAATGAATCCGGCCACAAAAGACCACATATTGTGTGATTACACATATTCCACATATTGTGTGATTACATGGAATGTTTGGAACGGGCAAATCCACAGAGATGGAAAGTAGATTAGTGGTTGCATAGGGCTGGAAGAGGAAGGAAACGAGGACTAACTGCTAATGGGTACAAAATTTCTTTTTCCTCAAGTGATGAAATATTCTTAGATTATGAGGATGCTTGGACGACTCTGGATATACTCAAAACTATTGTATACTTTAAATGGGTAAAATGTATATAAATTATATCTAAATAAAACCATGAAAAATTAGGTGAGCTTTAACATTGTAGGAGGAAGGATTGGGGTGGTGGTGTATTAGTTTTTGAGGGCTGCCATAGTAAAACACCACAGACTGGGTGGCTTAAACAATAAACATTTATTTTCTCACAGTTCTGGAGGCTAGAAGTCCAAAATCAAGGTGTCAGCAGGTTTGGTTTTCCCTGAAGCCTCTCTCCTTGGCTTGCAGGTGGCCACCTGCTGACCTTCTCACTATGTCTTGTTTTTTTTTGTTTTGTTTTGCTTTTTTTTGAGACAGGATCTTCATCTGTCACCTAGGCTGGAATGCAGTGGTATGATCATGGCTCATTGCAGCCTCAGCTTCCTGGGCTCAAGAGATCCTCCCACCCCATCCTCCAGAGTAGCTGGGACTACAGGTGTGTGCCGCAGTGTCCAGCTAACTTTTGTATTTTTGGTAGCGACTGGGTCTTCCTGTGTTGCCCAGCCTGGTCTTGAATTCCTGGGCTCAAGTGATCCTCCCATCTCAGCCCCCCAACATGCTAGGATTGCAGGTGTGAGCCACTGCACCCAGCCTGGTCTTGTCTCTGGGCACAGATACCCCCTGGTGTCTCATTGCGTGTCCACATTTCCTCATCAGCTGTATTGGATTAGAGCCCAGCGTAATGGCCTCATTTTAACTTAATCACTTCTTTAAAGTCCCAGTCTCCAAATACGGTCCCATTCTGGGTACTGAAGGTTAAGGCTCCAACGTGAATTCTGGGGGAACATGGTTCAACCCAGTGAGAAGAATGGTTATCCGTTCGGAGTGAGGACTGATATGAGTGGAGATGCATCGGTGAAGGTGCGTGGGCCACAGATGTGATGCAGCAGGAGGTGTGCACGGAGGTATGGGATGGGGTCAGTGTGGAGGGCTATGTGCCAGGCAGCAGTGTGGACTTGGTCCTTTACCCAGTGTGGGGGGTCATTCTGGGGGCTGAACCAACAGTGACACTATAAAACCATGCTTCAGGAAAATTCATCTCTGTGCCCTGCAGGATGGACTGAGGAGGGAAGAGGCTGGAGGGAAATGAGTGTGCAAGATCATGAGGCAATCTCAGGGCAAGTAAAAGGATTGGAGGCCTTGCAAAAGCAAAGTGAAGCCAAGCTTCAGAATGGAGGCATCTGAGATGATGTCACAGTTTTGAACCTTATTTATAGAAGAAGGAGGGTGAAATGGGGAAATTAGATAAATGAAAATATAGGTCCCATTGTTGGTAAGATACATGAAGTGTCATTAATTCTGTATTTAGTATGCTTTTCTTTATTTTAAACAGCTTTCATAACTTACTTCCAAACTGTATTTTGCAACCAATTCTTTTCTCTTTCTATTAAAAGAGAATCTTTTATTTTACACTAATTAACTGCTGATTCTCCTAAGAGAGTTTTCAGGAACCTAAACCTCAGAGTTAGATGGAGACAAGTGTCTTTGTTAATCATTTATGTTAGGTCAGATTGTACAATTTGTAACAGATTTTACAGCTGGTTCTGTGATTAAGGGATGGGTAGGATTCCTGCTAATTATTATTTTGAGTTTTACTTTGCTTTTAACCATTGAAACATGGGGGATGTACTCTTTGGTTTGGGTAGATTTTGCTTATAGATATTGAAGTTTCAGTTGTTGAATTTCATACATATTTTATTTTGACTTTTAATCCTTTGAAACATTTGACTCTAACTCCATTGAGCTCTGTAGAACATCTGTTATCCAGATCTTTTGCCAGAAAATAGAGCCTTGATTGAACGCCTTGCCAGCTAATTTAAAGCTTCCCGAAATGCAAAATACTGTGTAAAATGTCCTACGTGTTGTGTCAGAAGGGAGAAAATAAGATGAGATTTTCATATTTGCTTGTAGATCCATAAGAAACTTGGGAAGAATTCCTAACAAACTAGTGGTAGTGGTTCCCTGCAGGGTGGGGGCTCTGGATGTGGGTGTGGCAGGGAGAGACTGGCAGGTTGAGGAGCAGGGTGAGAGAGGGATGTTTTTATGGTGTACATTCTGATATATGTATTTGGAACTATTTGAATGTATTACTCATGTAGGAAAACAAACCTTTACTCTCCAAAAATATTAGGGAAAACTTTCAAGTCCCTCGTTTTAGCCTTTTCATTGTTCTGATATTTCCACACAAGACAGACGGTCATATGCCTGATATATTTTAAGTACCAATAAGGCTGTAAATTGACTTTCTTCACTATTTTCTATTCAAAAAAGTATTTTGAATCCAAGGGAATTAGACGAATAATCTTGAAAAGATTATGTTTTAGGGAAAATATATTATTAATATGTTAGTTATCTAATGTTGTGTAACAAATTGCCTCAAAATTTAGCATATGAAAACAATAAGCATTCATTATGTCACACATTCGTTCTTTCTTTTCAATAAAAGTTAACCTGTTTCCATCTGAGTAGATTTCTCACTCTGTATCCTGCCAGTAATAATTTTGTACTGTTTCTGTGCCTTTCAGTCCAAGAGTCCAACCTGATGAGGTTCTGCTGGTGTAATTCTTTTAAAAGCATTGTGGATGTTCTATGAATCTCATTGGAGTTCACTTTTTAAACACTGGACTTCTGTGGAGACTGCTGAGGGACAACACCCTTACTTCTTAGGGACTTTGGTTTGCCCGAATTGTTCTCTGAGCCATTGCTTTGGATTTTTTCCTGACTTCTTAACAAAGGATTTTATAGGTGGGACCTTCAACACTCTGGAAATTGCCTTAGCTACATCAGCCATCTCCTTAGGTACATTTTCCATCTCCCGCACTATAGCAGGCAACAGCGTTGCTAAACTTCCCATCAGGAAATAACAAAGAACTCCTCTTCCAGTTACCAGTAACATTTTCCTCTCTACACCATCATCCACAGCCTCCTGAAAGGCCCTCCAGGTTCTAGCTTTTCCAGGACTCTTCAGGGGTTTTCTGACTCTCTTTTTACAGTCTCTCTAGCTCCTGCCCATTGCCACGTTCCAAAGTCACTCACACATTTTAGGGTTTTTTCTTTTTTTCTTTTTAACAAGCATACCAATTCCAGTTACCAGAATCTGTTAGTTTTTGTTATATGTTGCAGTACAGATTGCCTCAAAGCTTAGTGGCTGAAAACAAGGAACATTACTGGCCAGGCACAGTGGCTCATGCCTGTAATCCCAGCACTTTGGGAGGCTGAGGCGGGCAGATCACCTGAGGTTGGGAGTTCGAGACCAGCTTTACCAACATGGGGAAACCCCATCTCCACTAAAAATACAAAATTAGCCATGTGTGGTCGCGCATGCCTGTAGTCCCAGCTACTCAGGAGGCTGAGGCAGGAGAATCTCTTGAAGCCAGTAGGCAGAGGTTGCGGTGAGCTGAGGTTGCACCATTGCACTCCAGCCTGGACTAAAGCGAAACTCCGTCTCCACACAAACAAACCAACAAAAATGAGCATTTACTGTCACACATACTTCCTGGGGGTCAGAGATCCGCTGGGTGAGTATGTCTCAGGTTCTCCTGAGGCTGCAGTCATTATGCCCACTAGGGCTTGGGTAGGACTGGAGCACCTGCTTTTAAGTTGCCTCACTCACATACCTGGCAAGTTAGTGCCGTTGCTGGCAGGAAGCCTGCGTTTCTTGCCAGATGGACTTCTCTGAGGGCTGTGTGAATGCCTTCACTACAGGGCAGCTGGCTGCCCTCAGGACACATGATTCAGGAGACCAGGGGAAAGCTGCAGTGTCTTTTTATCACATAGTCCCAGAAGTAACACTGTCATTTCTGCAATATCCTGTGGGTTACATGTCAGCATTATTCATTGTGAGAGGCAATTACTGGAGGGTGAGTCCAGGAGGCAAGAATTATTGGGGGCTATCATGGAAGTTTGATAACATAATTGGTATGAAATTCAGATACACCTCAGACTTGATTGTGGCATACCAGTGTGTTGTAAAACTTGTAAGAGTGGCTTCCCTTAAAAAGACAAGCAGTCCATCCAGTGTCTTATTCTTATGTTAAATTGGGATTGCTATTTTGTTACCCTTGGGCCTCTATATACAAAGCCTCTCGTAGTAATAGATCTAACTGGGTTGAAGTTTAGTATTATGTGTATGCCCTCTGCTTTTATTAATGGATTTTATTTTCGTGAAAGGAACATATAAACTTCATTATTGCATTTTTGTATAAATGCAGCTGGGGACATGGTTTTTATTACTCAATATCCATTTTGTAAATATTTAGAGAACATTTTTTTCACCATAAATCAGTATAAATAGAAGCTTGGTTTCCATTGTTGCCCTGGCTCTGAGGAAGCTGAGAGTGAAATTTGTCGTTCAAGTGTGGCAGTTATGTTGATCCTACTGACTGGCGTATTTGTATTCTCCTTTGCTTAGTATTTTGCTATGAGATGTTCCAGTTTACTTGTGGGAAGAAAAGCCAGGTATTCTTGAATTCAACAAATATTTATTGAATTCAACTTGCTGGCCAGACACCATTCCATGTGTCCTGGATCTGGCACTGGACAGATAGATAAGGTCGCCACTTGCTTACAGCTTCCAACCTGCTCATAAGAAAATACGTTAGCTTTTGCTCCATAATGTGCAAGAATTGGCTACAGAGAAAACCTAATTCATATATATTGCCGTTCTAACCATTCAAATTTTATTACCTAATTCTTTTTTTTTTTTTTAAATGGAGTCTCGCTCTGTCGCCCAGGCTGGAGTGTAGTGGTGCAATCTCGGCTCAGTACGACCTTTACCTCCCGGGTTCAAGCGATTCTCCTGCCTCAGCCTCCCAAGTAGCTGGGATTACAGATGCATGCCACCACACCTGACTAATTTTTTGTATTTTTAGTAGAGATGGGATTTCGCCATGTTGGCCAGGCTGGTCTTGAACTCCTGACCTCAGGTGGTCCACAGGCCTCGGACTTCCAAAGTGCTGGGATTACAGGCGTGAACTACCATGCCTGGCCATATTTCATAATTCTGTCTTTCCATAGAAAGAATTGGCTGGGGCAAATGTAACTAATGTGAGTGACTGATTACAGAGGAAGCTTTTGGAAGTGATTGATAGGCACTGAATGGGATGGGGTGATGAGTGGTTTAAAATTACACTTGAACCTTTGGATTCAAATGATTTCAAATGCATCTCAGAAAAGTGAAAGGTGAATGAGAGAACTACATCCATTGAGAGCAAGGGCTTGTCAGTGATGGCTGTGGCTTTAAACTAAGCGGATATTCTTTTCCTGACAGTTCTACAGGCCAGAAGCCTGAGATCAAGGCGTCATGAGGGTTGGTTTCTCTCAGGCTCCCAGTCAGTCATCTTCTCCCTGTGTCTTTATTTTGTGTCTGTGTCCAAACTTCATTTTCCTTTTTTTTTTTTTTTTGAGATGGAGTCTCTGTTGCCCAGGCTGGAGTGCAGTGGTGCTATCTCAGCTCACTGCAACTGCTGTCTCCCAAGCTCAAGTGACTCTCCTGCCTGAGCCTCCCAAGTAGCTGGGATTACAGGCACGTGCCATCATGCCTAGCTAATTTTTGTATTTTTAGTAGAAACGGGGTTTCACCATGTTGGTCAGGCTGGTCTTGAACTCCTCACCTCGTGATCCGCTCGCCTCGTCCTCCCAAAGTGCTGGGATTACAGGCGTGAGCCACTGCGCCCGGCCTAAATTTCCCTTTCTTAGAGGGTGGACTTTATCTGTGGTTCTTGGTTAGCCTCACCTTCATTCTTCTTCTTTTTGATGTTATGGTCTTGCTTACTGCTTTGGGGATGGATTTATTGAAACTGTATGTGACTGGTTTAGGGACCCAGTAGGAGGTTTTACTGTAAGTGTAAATTAACATGTGCCTTGGGGGGACCTTAAAAGGTTTTGTCATTGGGCCATGAGATCTGAGTGCAGCTGGTAGAACCTCCTTGTTTTCTTTGGTATGAGAACTCCTGGACTTTTCTTGGTTCCTCTCATTTTCTCCGATGTATTCCCCTTTCACATCACAGTGATATTATCCACATAACACCCATATATTTTTTTTTTTTTTTAAACGGAGTTTTGCTCTGTTGCCCAGGCTGGAGTGCAGTGGTGCGATCTTGGCTCACTACAACCTTCACCCCCTGGTTCAAGTGATTCTCCTGCCTCAGCCTCCCAAATAGCTGGGACTACAGGTGTGTGCCACCACGCCTGACTAATTTTTGTATTTTTAGTAGAGATGGCTATTCGCCATGTTGGCCAGACTGGTCTTGAATTTCTGACCTCCATTGATCCACCCACCTTGGCTTCCCAAAATTCTGGGATTACAGGGGTGAGCCGATGCACCCAGCCACACCTGTGATTTATTTTATTGCGTTTGAGTTTTCAGACTTTGTCACTTGTTCTTTCGGTAGAAGATTTTTCACAGAAGTATGTTGTTTCAAAAGCAACCTTCAAATAGTAGACTTAGCTTGGATGAGAATCCAAAAGTCTTTGAGTCCAACAACCAAGCAGGTCCCCTGTCCAGGAAGTACCTTCTAGCTGATGTTTGAGTATTCCTCCTGACAGGGAACTCACTACCTCCTGAAGCACCTTACTTCACCCTTGGTATAGTAACAGAGATGAAAATATCCTTCTTTAATTTGAGGTGAAATCTGCCTTCTGTTGTCTGTTTTACACACACTGACCTTCCTTCCACCATGCAAGCTGAGAGAGAGCCAGGTTGAGCCTGTGTTCCCACAGCCTTTCTCAGACCTGCTGCCACCTACTGTACACTTGCTCTTCCCTGGCTAGGTTCCAGTTGCTCTATATCTTTCCTAAAGTGTGGTGACCAGAGTTTGGCACAGTGAGGGAAGGCTCCAGAGCCCTTTAGTGTTATCAGGGTCACAGAGCTTGGGTTTTGGAGTCGCTCAGATTGAGTTCATATGCACTTCTTTGTCCTTGGGCAAATGATTGAACCTTCTTGGACTCTCAGTTCCTCATGAATAAAATGAAGATGAAACGAGATGAGATGGGATGTGCACATTTCCTGATGGGGGCTGGTATGTGCTGGTGCCCAGTGCATAGTGGCTGCTGGCAGAATGGTGAATCGCCAGTACCTGCTCCCTTCACTGAGTGCCTCCTCTGTGCCTGGCACCATTGCTCAGTGCTTTACATGGACTTACTCATTTCATTTTCACTCCAGCCTAGAGTATAAGTAAGTATTTGCTTTATCCCCATCTTACAAATGAGGCGTTTGATTCTCAAAAAGGTTTCATAGCTTGCCCATGTTCTAGCAGCTAGTAAAAGGAGGAGCCAGAGTTTTCATTTAGGTAGGAGTCATCTAGAACGTGCTTTCTTAACTGCTGTGCTATGATCTGCACTGTGGCATAAGAGTTTGTCTTCATGTAAATGCACATATAATAGCGTTATTCACGTTGCCTGAGACCGTAGAAGCTCCTTTGGCAACCAGATGCCACAGGGGACTCACTCCATGCTTTTAGAAGACTAAAGCCGCTACATGCCCTGGGAGCTGTGTTGCTTCCCCACTGCCCTTCACTCTTGCTTTTGTAAGGGATGCCACATTCAGCCATTAAGTGTCATCTCTGGAACTCATGACTGTGTTATTCCACATATTAGGTTTTCTTTGTAGCTTCGTGTCAACTCCAAGCCAGGTAAATAAGCTCTGGAAGAACCAAGTTACAGACGTGAGTAAAAGAGGGGATGGCAGGGGGCAGAAGTTGGGGCAGGCCCTGTGACTTGTCACCAGCATCCCCCTTTTAGGGGGACATCCTTTCATCTGGACGCTAGCTGGAGAGGTTGGCAATGTAGGAGATAAAAGTGTAGATACACCAGCTGAACGTCTTGCTCTGTTTCCCATTTTACATGTAAGATGGGTGATGGCATGCTGCGTTCAGAGCCCCATGTGTGTATTCAGGATTTGGGGTGGGGGGTTGTGTGTAGAAGGCAGGAAAGATTGCCCAGCAACTCTCATTTGAATTGAGGGTGGAAGTGGTTCTCAGGCACAGTATGCCCAGGCCCAGGGCATCCAAGGGGCAGAGCAGAGATCACAGATGCTGAACAGGTGGGGAAGGAGCACTAGGCAGGGCATTTCTGGTGAGACTTTGATTTGGGAGGTATGAAAGTTGTTTGAGGAATGTTGATAGACTGCTTAGAGTGAATGGAGATAAGTAGGAACCACCACCGTTCACGTACTGGCTCTGCAAGCCACTCAGCACAGCTCTGCACCTGCTGTTATGAAGGAGAAGACAAGCAGAAGAGAATGTTCTGATCTAGAAGAGTTCGTGTAAGAGCATGAAGGCAGTAGCACTTGAGATGTGGTGTACACAAGCAAAATTTCATTTTATGTGGAATTTAAGATTCACAGATTAAAAGGTAAAATTCTTTCCCTGGTACCAAAAAAAAAAAAAAAAAAAAAAAAAAAAAAAAAAAAAAAAATCCATGTATTCCCTCTCTTGACTGATGTTTCAGCAGTTTTTGGACAGATTCTTTTTTAAGGTAAATGACCAGGGGCTTGTAATGTGAGTGTCACTTAGGCAATGGGACATTTCAATGAAATGGTGACGGAAATAGGTTCTTTTTGCAGACTGTGAGCTTTTGGGAGCATGGATTTTGCTAAATATACTGATTTTTAAATTTTTTTTGACATCTAGCATGGTGCATTTCACATAGAAATTTTTCAAGAAGTACTCATTTCACAGGCATCTTGAATGACAGATGTTTGGTAAGAAATGCATAAGACAGTGTATTAATCACTCATTCTCATTCAGCCTCCCAAGCTATCATAGTTGGTTAGTAATAACATTTCAAAATTGTGTTTGTCCCTTAGGCTAGCAGAGAATACTGTTTAACAGGTTTTTCTTGAAAAGTAGGAGTAGGGAACTAGAGTTGTCTCTAGGTGAGGTTAAAAAAAAAAATCTCCCACCCCACCCAAATTGAAGCTAGATACCTTGAATTCACTGCTGTGCGCGTATTCGTGTTTGATGCTGAGCAGTTGAAACTTTCTCACGGAAAGAAGTGTGGTACAGTTGCTGCTAGTCTTATATTTGCTACGTGCTCATGTGTTGTCTGATGATAGAATGCAGAGGTCAAACATTGCACAATTTATGCTGGAGGAGGAGGGTTCTCATCAGCTCTCCAAACATCATAAATACTTTGTTCCACAGAATAAGGAAATTGAACTTTTCAGAAGAATGATATAGAACATCTAAAATAGGTTAAACTTGGAGGAATTATACTGTCCCTTATAAAATTGGAGCCACTCTTTAAAAATGGCTACATGCCCCACTGAATGCTAGAGCAGGACATGCAGTCCCAGCTCCAGGGGCTTCCAGAGTGATTGAGGCAGTGCTGTGGGCTGATTTCCTGAAATCTGACTCTTCTTTCCTCGTTACACTGCCACAGATGGTGGCAGATACAGCATGGATTGGCATAAGTCCTTTTCCACTACCTGCAGAATAAAGGCCCAGTTTCCTGGTGCAACTTGCAGAGTCCTTCTCATCTGCTACCTTCTTGCCTTTGTGACTTCTCCTCCTGGGCCTCTTGCACCCTTTTTTTTTTTTTTAAAATTTTT
>NW_016809830.1:4066062-4094696 GCF_001698545.2 Rhinopithecus bieti | reverse complement strand
CCCTTTTTTTTTTTTTTTAAATTTTTCTTTTCTTTTCTTTCTCTTTTTTTTTTTTTTCTTTTTTTCCGAGATAGGGTCTCAGTCTGCTGCCCAGGCTGGAGTGCGGTGACACGTTTCATAGCTTATTACAGGCTTACCTCCTGGGCTCACATGATCCTCCTGCCACAGCCTCCCAGATAGCTGGGACCACAGGCACGTGCCACCCCACCTGGCTAATTTTTTGTATTTTTTATGGAGACTGGACTTCTCTATGTTGCCCAGGCTGGTCTTGAGCTCCCAGGCTCAAGCGATCTGCCCGCCTTAGCCTCCCATAGTGTTGGGATTACAGGCGTGAGCCACTGCGCCTGGCCACTCCTGCACCCTTACCTTTCGCCACCCTGGCTGGCTGGACGACTGCACCCATTTCAACTGGCATTCTTGTGCCTGACTGTGCCCTGGCCATTTCCTGTGTCTGGAATACCCCCATTCTCCCATGCTCAGCCCCAGTGGACTGTGCTCATTCGTAATCATACCTCAGAGCCCTTACCCTTCTCCATGGACTCCACCCCTGCTGTGTAGATGGCCCCACCATCATTTTACTGAGTGGTGTGCCTCTGCAAGGCACAGCATGGAGGAGCCTGACTGCATAGGTGGCTGCACCTTGAGGGCCTTACAAACCCTGCAGTTGAAGGTATGGCCTGGAAGACAGATGATTCCAAATTACAGCTAAGAAATAGGTAGGCTGGGCCAGGCGCGGTGGCTCAAGCCTGTAATCCCAGCACTTTGGGAGGCCGAGACGGGCGGATCACGAGGTCAGGAGATCAAGACCATCCTGGCGAACACGGTGAAACCCCATCTCTACTAAAATACAAAAAATTAGCCGGGCGAGGTGGCGGGCGCCTGTAGTCCCAGCTACTCGGGAGGCTGAGGCAGGAGAATGGCATAAACCCGGGAGGCGGAGCTTGCAGTGAGCTGAGATCCGGCCACTGCACTCCAGCCTGGGCGACAGCGAGACTCCGTCTCAAAAAAAAAAAAGAAAAGAAATAGGTAGGCTGTACGACTTTATTGCTGTGAATGCCTCTAGAAAGAGCACTTCAAAAAAAAAACAAAGAAGGGATTTCCCTGTTCATGGCCTGTGAGTTTAAAAACAAGCACCCCGTGTCATTAGCCCTTTGCTCACCACTGTGCTGACACATTAGAGGGTCTAGGTGTGTGTCTAAGGTTTTGGATGCCTGTTGATTGTGCATTCACTTAGATTTTGGTGCTTTTCTAGATGTTTCACAAGATGTTGTTAAGAGGTTCTCATTGTTTTATTCCTATATTCTTTCCTTCCACTCCCAACTCACTCCAATGTCACTCATCTGGGTTCTTCTGCTCCTGCATGGGCTGCTTTTCCAGTAGTATTTTTTGAGCTACACACTGTGCTTCGCGCCCAGGGCCATGGAGGCAGGCAAAGAGGGGGACATTTATTCAGCAGATTCTTACTGAGGGTCTGGGTGCCAGGTGCTTGCTCTGGGAAGGTGCAAATGACATGGATGATGGCTGAGCCTGAAAAATTCCCAGGTGAACAGATTGGGGGAAGCCAGGTCAGGCTGATGGAGCGGCAAAAGCTGCTACTTAAAGTTGTTGCTCCCACTGCATGGGGAATAATTGGTTCTGTCTGCAACAGAGAGAGGCAGTGAGAGACGCACCGAGGCCTGGACAGGCAGATGGGGCTGGAATGCAGAGGGGCCTTGCACAGCTCAGTCGGGACCAAAGGGCAGAGGGGCAGGGCATAGAGAGAAGCTGTGGCCGCCTTGCCGGGTCCCATGGAATCCTTGACCGTCGGGGTCGCGGGCATCAATGGACACTGTGGAGCTTGAAATCTCACCAAGTGGAAACATCTCTGCCAGCCCTGTAATCATTTCCATAGTTTCTTCTAGTTCTCTTCATGAACATTTTCCAATATTTTTATTTGAGCATTAATAAAAGATGTGCCTATATATTCAAAATTCTGCCAGAAAGCTTTGACTTCCATGATCTAGAGCAACCTTGTCCAACCCACAAGCAAGTCACATGCAGCCCAGGATGGCCTTGAGTATGGCCCAACACAAATTTGTAAGCATTCTTAAAACATTATGAGCCTTTTGTGTGATTTTTTTTTTTTTTTTTTGAAACTCATCAGCTATCGTTGGTGTTAGTGTTTTTTATGTGTGGCCCAAGACAATTCTTCTTCTTCCGATGTGGCCCAGGGAAGCCAAAAGATTGGACACCCCGATAAGAGTTTTAGGCCTTAGGTTTGGGGAATGCCAAATGTTTACATGGAGAGGTGCCTTCCGTTAGGATGAGCATGCTTTTCCTCATGAGCTCCTTGGTAGAACCTAATGTTAGTGTGTGGCTCTTTTCACTTTATTATTTTCTTCTGTACGGGGTACTTTATAACCAGTAGCTGTTTCTGAAAATGTGGGAAAACTATTTTTGAATATTGCATCAATTACGTTTTCAGGGTAGTTTGATAAAAGGCATTTTGTGGTCATCTTTATCTAAAACGAATCCTCCTGGCCTTCGTGTGATTATGTTATGTTATGTTATGTTATGTTATGTTATGTTATGTTATGTTATAGACAGAGTCTTGCTCTGTCCCCCAGGCTGGAGTGCAGTGGTGCAATCTCGGCTCACTGCAACCTCTACCTCCCAGATTCAAGCGATTCTCCTGCCTCAGCTTCCTGAGTAGCTGGGATTACAGGTGTGTGCCACAATGCCCGGCTAATTTTTGCATTTTTAATAGAGATGGGGTTTCGCCATGTTGGCCAGGCTGATCTTAAACTCTCAACGTTAGATGATCTGCCTGCCTTGGCCTCCCAAAGTGCTGGGATTACAGGCATGAGCCACCCCTCCTAGTCTTAGTGTGATTTTGTATTTTATGTTATGAGTTTTGTTTTAAAAAAAGAACATCAGTAAGTTCAGAAACCAACTCCATGCTTATTTGCTGTAATGAATTTTTCCCTCACATTGGAAAAACACAATTCCATCTGCCCTGAAGGCCCATAAATCACAGAATGCAGTGTGTTGGAATGTGAAATCTTTTCAGCCTTGCAGAATCTTTATCATTGTGCTAAATTGACATGTGGAAGAATGGCAGGTAGCAGTTAGAACTTAGGGCTTTCTATTTATTCTCTATCTACTTTGCATTAGCTAGTTAAGGTTCTGATCTTCAGAGCATTAAAGTCAGTGCTTCATACCATTTCACATCAAACTGTGGCATCCTAAGAGGCAAACCATTTGGAATTCTTCCTTAAGTTACAAAAAGAAAAAAAAAGTGAATGCATGAAGGCTGTTTTGTTCCCAAGACTTATGACACAGCCCTCCAGCTCTGTGGCTTTTCATTCTGGTGGGAAGGAAATGAGACCATTGTAAATGACTGTTCAAAATAATATTTTAATGCCAGCTTCATGCCAAGTGCTGTTAAGAACATGGAGAGAGCATTCGAGTGTTTGCCTCTGAATTTTTGCACAGGCCATAGTTCGCAGTTGGCTAGCAGGCTGCAAGGGCCATTCCAAGTGGGAGAAGCATTCCATCCCCGGGACAAGTAAACAGAGAACCTAAAACAAACACATGTTTACTTGAAGTAATACAGCACCAGGCAAATTGTTCTACTTTTAATAAGTGAAGGACATCAGAAACAAAGGATCAGAACCCCCATGTTGCATTCTCAACTAATTATAGCACAATAGCAGGAATCCTTGGCTCTTTATCTGGAGTGAGTCAGAGAGTATATCATGCCTTATCTAAAGTTAATTGAGCCCAAGGCCCCTAACTTCTGAATAGACACATGCTGGAATCAGATGTACAGATGGAATGGGAAGAGGTAAATGGTTTCATATGCCAGGCTGGTATAGTTGCATGCTGGAGGGGACTTAAAGGAAACAGTGAGAAGTATTAAAAAACTGTAGTTTACCAGGTGTGGTGGCTCGTGCTTATAATCCCAGCACTTTGGGAGACTGAGGCTGAAGGATCAGTTGAACCCAGGAGTTCAAGACCAGCCTGAACAACATGGCTAGACCCCATCTCTACAAAAAATAAAAAATTGGCTGGACTTGGTGATGCACCTATAGTCCCAGCAACTTGGGAGGCGGAGGTGGGAGGATTGCTTGAGCCTGGGAGGTCAAGGCTGCAGTGAGCCGTGATCACTCCATTGCACTCCAGCCTGAGCGACAGAGTGAGATTCTGTCTCAAAATAGCAACAACAAAAACCAAAACTATAGTTGCAGAGAATGGCTTTCCCTGCTTAGTTTTATCCGGATAATTGTTAGAATAGTGGAGAAGAATCTGGCAAGTGGCAGAATGCAGGGCCACGGAAAGGGGGAGAGTTCACACCTAAGGTCGCTGAGCAGCGGAGACTTGGAGAACTGACAGGGGATCCCTCTCCTGTGTTTGTTGGAAGGGACAGAGCCTGTTGCCCAGCCTGCAGGTGTGGGAGGGACCCTGCCAGAAGTCCCTTTGGTCACCCTCTTCAGGCCTCACATTGCCTGATGAGGTTCAGACTCCCAGGCCTCTAAAGGGTAATAAGGCCTGTCTGTTCCTGCCTTCACTTTTCTTCTGTCAGTTTCTAAGCACTCTCAGCCTCCCGGCCTTTGATCGCGGAGCGCCATCATGTAGTGGCATTGTACTGAGTGGTTAGGGGTGTGAATTCTCGAGGCCAGCTACCTGAGTTTGAATCCTCGTTTGGCCACCTTCCAGCTGTGTGACCTCTCTATGCCTCAGTTTCCTCATTCGTATGATAGGAGTAGTGGCAGTAGCTATTTCATGGTGTTATTGAGCTGTACAGATGCTAGCTACTGCCATCATCATTGTCATTTCTTCATATCTTTTAGACCCAAACTCTCACACTTTCCAGCATCATTTCTGGAGCCCCGCGAAAGGAATTGGTGTCTTTTCTTCTAGATTCCCTAGGAGGCACAGAGGGATACTAGAGTGAGAAGACAGTGGTGGCTCACAGTCATCACTCTGTACTTACTAGGTTTGAAAATGTATCGAATTGCTGATGTCTCTGAGCACCAGTTTCCCAATGTGTTCAAGAAGGATGGTGATACCCAACCCATCTCACAGGGTTTTGTCAGTAAATGCTAAACCATGTGGTGAGCGCATGTTCTCAGTGAGCACCAGGTCACTATTACTATGTTGCTTGTCACAATGAGTTTTACTTGCCGCCTTGTATTATAGTTGTGATGACTGTTTTTTCCAGCCCCACATTGGGACACATGAAATGATAGAGTTAAATGAACTCATTTGTAGATATTTGGAAATTGCAATAATCTTTGAATATCTGTACCTGCTTGTGTCCAGATTCTGGTTATTTCGACTTCCTTATACCCCAGTGCCTGTTTTTTTGTTTTGTTTTGTTTTTGTTTTTTCTTGGAGACACGTTTTTTCTTTTGCCCAGGCTGAAGTGCAGTGGTGCCATCGTAGCTCACTGCAGTCCTGAGCTCCTGGGCTCAAGCGAATCCCAGTGCCTTATAAGCTTCCTCAAGGCCTGTTGTCTTATTCATCTGTATTTTCCTCATAGCATCTAGGACAGTGCCTTGCTTATAATGGGCATTTGGCAAATGTTTGCTGAATGCATTTATCATTACTTAGTAATAAATACTAAACTATTTTTTAATGGGAAAATAGGCAGGTTTGGGTTCTCATACACGTGACCTACATTTGTCAGATGTCTGCTCTGTGCCAGCCAGCAGCTTTCTTCCTTTAGTGTTATTTCCTGTTAGAGTGGGATAGTGATATTTCAGGTCATCTGATGACCATTTAGGCCAATCACGTGTTAATGGGAATTGAATTTATGCATTAAACACACCAGCGAGTGCTATCCACATTAAAACCAGGAGGTCTGCTTCATTGATTCTTGAGTATATTGAAAGAGTTGGAAATCTGACCTGGGCATTTCAGGTAGACTCTAAGGGGTGTAAGATGGCCCTTTGGTTTAGAGACTTAGGATTGGTGTGAGTGACTGGCAGGGACTGCTTTAGTGCCCAGACGTTTAGTAGCACACACGCAATATAGGAAAACTCTTCAAGGAAAACCAGCTCCAAATAAGATAGTAGGTAATGTTCCACTTCTCTTGCTTTATTTATATTCTGCTTGCTTTACAAAATAATCTGAGATAGCTAATAATAAAAGTGCAGGCCCCCCAAAATGAAAGTGATTATCATAGAACCAGAAAAGAAGGGATAAAATACTGATTTCAAGGACTCCTGAAGCCAGTGGCAGCTCTGAGTTTCCTGGCAGCCAAGACAAAGATAGAAGCATGCTGGGATGATGCATCCTCGGGCTCTGTAAAGGAAGCCCGGGTCCTGCCTGCCGCTTTGGGCTCAGGGAAATGGTTGCTGTTTTCCCTGCGTGGGGCGGGGAGGAGCATTTGTCTGTGGTAGGGTGATCGGTCATTAAGGCCTCTTAACATCATGACCGATTCTGAAATTACCTGTGAAAGTTGAGATTTATGTTATACTATAGCTCTCAAGCCAGTTCCCTTAGAGGCCAGAGTAATGACAGTGTAATTTACCTGCCACCTGCTTGAGAGAGACAGTTGGTGGTTAATGGACTTTCCCAAGGTGATAAATTGTTTTAGTAAACAGATCCAGAGGACAGTTCCTTTCCCTTGGTCTTTGTATGCCTTTTGAATGCCAAGACCTTATCCTAAACTCAAGTTTCACGAATAGGATTAAAATACTCTTTGGGGACCTTTCTCACATTGAGAACAGAGGCTTGGGCCACAGCTTGGCTAAAGCATTCCAGATCTCTCTTCTGAGCAAGAGATTTTGACTTTTTCATAAACCAGGCTCTCTCTGATAGTGGGCAAGGCCTTAAAAACAAACAAACAAACTTGCAAAACCTGAGGAAACATCTTCCTCCTACGTACTTAGCTGATGTAGGAGTTAATAGAAATGGATATTGGAGTGGAAGTCTCCTTTTAGGGGGCAGAAAAGAAAGAATGTTTTATTTTAATTAAAAAAATGTTTTTTTTGAGACAGGGTCTTGTTCTGTCACCCAGGCTGGAGTGCAATGGCGTGAATATGGCTCACTGCAGCCTTGACCTCCTTGCTCAAGTGACCCTCCAGGCTTCGCCCCCCGAGTAGCTGGGACCACAGGCGCCCACCACCATGCCTGGCTAATTTTTGTATTTTTTGTAGAGTTGGGGTCTTGCTGTGTTGCCCAGGCTGGTCTCAAAGTCCTGGACTCGCGGGATCCTCCCTGCCTTGCCTCCCAAAGTGCTGGGATTATAGGCGTGAGCCACCGTGTCTGGATGAAAAAGAAATAATTTGATTATGAGTTGTGGAAGTTTGGCAATGGCTTCAAAAATTGTCAGCAGGGAATGGATGTCTTTTTCTTTCAGATGAAATTTCAGTATTCAACTGATACAGCCAACCAGGAGAAGGAAAAATACTAAGTGGAAAGACTTAGATAAGTGGAATCGAACATCTCTGGGCTTAAAAGGAGCATCACTCCTGGCATATTCAGCATGGCCCAGCTGTGTTTCTCTGAGGGCGATGTCCTCCTCAGGGTCTGTGAATGGCTGAACTCAGAACAAGCCTTTTGCAATCTGCGCCTTCTGAATACAGTTTTTGTTCTGTTGGTTTAATTTGCATTTGGTGTCTGGAGTGCCTGGTCATGGAAAGAGCCCGTTCTTTGTTTTGGGTAATGAGGGCTGAGGTTTCCAATAAGTATTTCTCGGTTCTGTCCGTGTCGAGTGTCATTTGAGTAACAAGTGACTGTTGCTCATTGCACTGGGCCTGCGAGCCTCCATTTGCACATTAGATTTTTGCATACCCCGCAATTAGTAAATTACAGAATGACATCATGAAATAGAAAACTGTATTCACAGATGGAAATGCTTTTCGTATTCTATGCATTTTTATTCTAGGGCAGATGCATTTTTAAACCTCTTTGGATGGTTGTCTGCTCTTGTCAGTTACTTCATAGCAAATGTCAACTGTAAACCAAGAGAGAATGAGCCAGGAGGGAGAACTTTTTTGTTTAATTGTGTCATGTTGGGTGCTTTTTGGAAAGTGGGTGAATTATTCATGAAGAAATGAATGGGGGTATTATTTTAAATTAGTGTAGAAGCAAATGGTTCGCAACCCATTTATTAAGACCCTAATGTTGATGTGGCTACCAAGAAGCTTTACCAGCAGGGGCCAATGTGTTGTCTTCCTTGGTTGGTTGGTTTTTCTACGTTCACTTAACTCCTAGCCTAATTTTATCTTTTTTTTTTTTTCCTGTTTTTCTTTCCTTAGATGTTGTCTTAAACTCTGATAAATCATTTTCAATGAAGGTCGGGTATGTAGTTGCCTTTCGTCTCATCTTGTTCCGCCTCTGTTACTGCCTGCATTTGAATACATTTCCATTGTATGAGAGGCAGTAATGGTACAGAGGGGTGGGAGGTGGTGACTGCTTGGAAAGCTGTGGCTCACATGTCTCCAGAGACACAGGCCCTAGGAAGACTGATAAAAAATCAACTTTTAACTACTGGAACGGCTCACTTTCCTGAAACTTGTTATGCTGTAACCCCACCTATTGAAGACATAATCAGAACCAGAAAGTGAACAAAATTGACCCTGGAAATACGTGGCAAAAATTCTGTGCAATAAATATAACACTTTTTTTTCAGTGAATTCTCTCTTAGGGCTCACTCACAGAACCAATTTTGAAATCAGATTTTCTTCCTTTTAAAAATACAGTTAACCCCCACCCCATCTTCAGGTTCTCCCTCTGCAGATTCAACCAACTGCAAATTGAAGATATTCAGAAATTTAGAAAAATGAAAAATAGGTAACAATATAACAAAAGTAATGCAAATGAACAATGCAGTATAACATCTATTTATGTAGCACCTGTGTTGTATTAGGTTTTCTATGTAATCTAGTGATAATTTAAAGTATATGAGAGGGTTTGCCCATAGGTTATATGCAAATCCTGTAGCATTTTATATCAGAGACTTGAGGATCTGTGATTTTGCTGTCCTCAGATGTCCTGGAACCACTCCACCATCAACACTGAGGCACAACTGTATATAATATAAAATAAATAAAATATGTACTGTAAAACTGTAATCTTGAAAGTTTGATCCTATGGCAGTTGCTATTTTCAGGCAGCTCAGCCTTTGTTTGCATGCTCAAAACCAGCTCGTGATTTGGTTTCTAAGATCACGGCTGACTTGTTATCTGTGCTGGCTCATCATGGCAGTGCCTCGGTGTTATGGACACAGTGAGCGTTTGGTGTCGATACTCCCAGAATGAACTGAGTAGAATGGACAGGGGACTGAACCTTATCTATTGTTCTGGGTAGCAGTAATGCCACTAACTTGTTACAATGCTCTTTATCCTCAAACTATTTGCTATATATAGTATGCTTAAATTACATATATTATATATATGTGAATATATTATTACATATACACATATATAGATGGTTCTGACTTTGCACAGTTCTGATAATGCATGAATTTCAATTACCATGATTTAAATAATGCCAGTTCCCCAACAACTCTAGTCAAATCTCAGTTACCCCTGTGTGTTAACTGAATTGGGTAATTGCATGAAGTACACAAGCTTGTTGCTAGTGCTTCAGTATACAACTCCCCATGTAAATAACAGGTGCATGTCAGAATCCGTGGCCAATCACAGCACTTCTTTCAAAGCCTGTGGGTGGTTGGTCAGTGTACATGTTCCTTAGTTCATGCACAGACAGCCGAGTGTGTAGTTCTGTGGCCTTCTTGGCTCTCAGGGATAAACCAGTGTGACATTTTACAAAAATATCAAAAATCGAGAGGGAATTGGTGAACAAAGATAAAAGTGCAGCAAAGAAGCTGAAAGTGATAATGCTAGAAGTGAAACCAAAACCTGCGTGGTATTATAGAAGAAATAGCTGACTGTGGGAATATTGGCAGTACAGCTGTTGGAGAGACCGCCTGCGCAGCCCGAGGAGGAGAATGCAGGTTTATCCACATAAACAAGGAAAGTGGTTGTGAAGAAAAGAATAAAATTGTCCTAGAGAAAATGACCTTGGCAAAATAAACAAACTTCACATTAAAGGATCTCTCGGAACCATTTCCCAGCATAGAAAATGCAAAGGATGAAATGTATGCTTATTCAAACTTACGGCTCCTAGCAGCACTGTTCACAACAGTGGAAAGGTAGAAACAGCCCAGATATCCATCAGTGGGTGAATAGATTAACAAATGGATGAATAGATTAAAAAATAGATTGTGGTATATTCACACACTGGAATATTGATTTAAAAAGGGGTGAAGTACTGATACCTGCTACAATGCGGATGAACCTCAAAGATACCATGCTAAGCGAAAGAAGCCAGATACAAAGGTTACATATTATAAGGTTCTGTTTCTATGAACTACCTTGGTAAATCCATAGAGAAAGAACACAGATTTGTGGTTTGTTTTCTAAGATCACAGCAAGCTTATTTCTAAGATCAGGGGCTGGGGTGCGGTAGGGGAATGAGGAACAACCGCTTAATGGGTAGAGATTCCTTCTGGGGTGACAGAAAATGTTTTGCAACCACATGGATGTGGTGGTTGTATGACACTGCGAGTGTACTAAACGTGCTTGTTTCAAATGGTTATGTTATATGAATTTCACCTTGATTTTAAAAATGTGACATTTCACCAAGTCATAGAAAAGGTGCTTCTCTTGTATAAGTTATGTGACAAAAAGACAAGCACTTTTAAACATTTCTTGAAAAGTTTTGTTTCCAGGGTTTTAAATGGCAATGTGCTGAATATTTCACTATTTTCACTTCCGTGTACGTTTGTAACTGACAGTAATAGATTTTTAATGCTTTGACAAAATTTTTAAGAAGTTATAGAACAATGGCGTTTTTTCCCCTTTCATCACTAACATTGTTTTGCACAGTTTCAGCTTCTATGGGCATTTTTATGGTTTCATACTGAGTACTGCCTGTGCACATATATTTCACTACACACCCACACCCCCCCCATTTCCGCCCCCACCAATACATCCCATACCCATTACAGCACATTGTTGCAGGGAGGATTCTGAGATGTGTCTTCTATAACAGAAAAAAGTGTTCTGGGCTTGCTGTGAAAAAGCAGAGGAAGTTAGAGGTAGGATATTAGCAGTGAAGTTGTTGGAACCTCAGCTTCTTCTAGGGAAGAGGGAAGGTAAAGTCAGCAGGCATTAGGGACCAGGGGAAGCCTGTAACTTATAAAGTATGGTAAATATAAGAGCAGTTTGTGGGATTGGCTAGCAGCTGTGTGGCCAGTAGCTAGAAGACCCAGTGGTCTGGACATGTCCTAGTTTCGGGAAATCTGACGGCAAGGAGAGCACTAGGAGCGAAGGTACGATACCTGAAGCCCAGAAATGCATAATGAGCTGTGACAATGCTGTTTCACTTGAGCTCATCGGATGCTTTCAAGGATTCAACCCATATCTCCCTGTTCTCCCTGCATTTTGACACAGGCCGTGCTTGCGTTGCGGCTAGGTTAGTGTATTCCCCTCTCCACCAGAGAATTGGGAGGGTAGGGAAATGTGCCTTAGTCATTCTTGAGGCTCCTGTGTCTGGCAGTGCCTAGCAGCAGCTTAATAAATACTTGTTAATGAACCTAATTATTACGAAATTAAGATTTTAATCTAAATCTTCTAAATGCCTATGGAAATCTGTTTATTTTTGCTTAGGATCACTGGTAATGTTTTCAGGCCAAAGCTGCTTTTTTGTCTGAACTGTGTGTTTATTTTTCATTCCCATCTCTTATTTATACTGTGAAAATGATTAAGAAAAATAGGTGATATGGCTCATGGTCTGGTCTCATGAGTCAATGAGTTGTTGTGAAGCCAACTCCACATGTAATGGTTCAAGCCCTCTGACTGCATCTTAGTTTTTAGTAAACTAAAATAGAATAACTCCAGATTTTCTCCATCAATGTTGCTTGCATTTTTCAGTGGTACTTTTGGAAGGAAGGAATACGAAAGCCAACCCGCAAAAGATCACTGGGTCGGGGTCATAGTCTGTGATGGTGACTGAATTATCTGGTCAAGCATATTTTTGCCGTTTCCAGGGGCCAAGCCTTCAGCGTGATGAGATTCCAGAAATTGTTTTGAAAAAAGAAACCTTAGGTTACCCAGCAGCTAAATGATTACTGCATCAGCTAGCAGCTCCGAAAGGGCCATTTAGCCCTGTAGAAACATCATTCCTGGGCAGGCCGTTGATGTGGAGAGTGAGAGGAGCAGCCATTCTTTTACCTGAGGCCCTATCTGGGTAGCAGATGGTCCCCAGCTAGGCACGAGCCCTGTGTGGGGACATCCGTGCTGCCCAGGATCTTGGGACACTGCCCAGATCAACTGTCAGGCTGGGAGCCTGTGTCCAGAACTGTAGATGGCATTCACTTTGGGGTTGTGGAAGTTGGTTTGTACCTACCCTTAAGTCTTGCCCCTTCAACTCCAGCTCAGGCTTTTTAACCCTAGTAGAAGCTTACTTATCTGTAGGTATTTAAGATAATTTTGAATCTACTGCTCTGTGGGAAGGTACCAAAAACGCCAAAAGCTGCGGCTCCTGGGGAGCTTTCAGGCTCCCACTTGTTGAGAGTCTCCTGAGTGCGAGGCACTGTGGGTTTAAGGGAGGCCCTGCAGTAGTCAGAAGGGTGCCTGATGAGGGGGAGCTGGTTCCCATACTTCTCACATGTGACTTTGGGCAAGCCCCTTGCCTCCTGCTGCTTCTCTTTTTCTCATCTGTTAAAAGGACTAGTGAAGGACCCTTCCCATAGGGTTGTTATGAAGATTAAATGATTTAAAGTATGCAGAGTGCTAAGAACAGTACCTGGCAGATGATTAAAAAATCGTTACAGAAATACACTACAATA
Organism: Rhinopithecus bieti; assembly: GCF_001698545.2. NCBI lineage: Eukaryota > Metazoa > Chordata > Mammalia > Primates > Cercopithecidae > Rhinopithecus > Rhinopithecus bieti. The sequence goes on along the minus strand of NW_016809830.1, from coordinate 4,081,849 downwards.
ACATTTTTGGTCACATTTAATCATTGCAGAATGGGTGATTGTCATGCCTATTTTGCATGAGAGACTCAACCACTCGCCCAGAGTCACAGTGCTAGAAAGGACTTGAGCCAGCATCTGAACCTGTCCCCTGAAACGTTCACCTTCTTTGCTTCTTGACATGGCAGGAGAATGATGAGGAAGTGGGCTAGTCTGCTAGGACTGCTGTAACAACTGCAGATGGGTGGCCAAAACCACAGACATTTATTTATTTATTTTATATAATCTTGGATGTTGGAAGTCGAAGATCAAATTGTTGACAGATGTGGGTTCTTCTGAGGCCTCCCTCCTTGGCTTGTAATTGGCCACCTTCTTGCTTCTTCACATGGTCTTCCCTCAGTGTGTGACTCTGTCCGGATTTCCTTTTTATAAGGGCACAGCCATATTGGATTAGGCCTACCCGCTTGACCTCATCTTATTTGCTCCCTTAAAAACCCTGACTCCTTATACAGTCACACTCCGAGGTACTGGGGATTAGGGTTTCAATGTCTGAATTTTGGAGGGGAGAGGACACAATTCAGCCAATACCAGTAAATGATTAGTAATCAAACACAGGGATTGAATACCCAGATATTAAGGATTGGAATGAAGCCAGAATTTGGAAGGACTAGAATTGATGGAGGCAGGTGCTTGGTCTGGGTGATTTTTGAAAATGATTTTCAGGCCAGGTGAGGTGGCTCATTCCTTGTAATCCCAGCACTTCTGGAGGCCGAGGCTGGCAGATCATTTGAGGTCAGGAGTTTGAGACCAGTCTGGGTAACATGGCGAAATTCCATCTCTACAAAAATTAAAAAATATCAGCCAGAAGTGGTGGCTTGTGCCTGTAGTCCCAGCTCCTCTGGGGGCTGAGGTGGAAGGATCACTGGAGCATGGAAGGTCAAGGCTGCAGTGAGCAAAGATCTTTGCCTCTGACCCCAACCTGGACAACAGAGCAAGACTCTGTCTCCCGGCGGGCGGGGGGTGGCGGGGGGAAGCTTTCAACAGAGTCAGTCATGGACAAAGAAGAAAGGACTTTTTTCCTTCCCTGCAGCCATGACCTCCCAGGCGCATATGATCCTCCCACTCCAGCCTCCCAAGTAGTTGGGACTACAGGTATGCATGCCACTCTGCCCAGCTAATTTTTTTGTGTTTTTAGTAAAGATGGGGTTTTGCCATCTTGCCCCTGCTGGTTGTGAACTCCTGGGCTCAAGCAATCTTCCTGCCTTAGCCTCCCAAAGTACTGGGATTACAGGCATGAGCCACTGCACCCAGCTGGAAAGGACTTTTTGTGTGGTGAGAGGAGGATCCTCAGAATACGGAGATCTGGGATCCACAGACCCATTGTGGGACGCACACTGATTTAGTTAGATCTTGAGTGAAGAGACACTGTGTTAGCTGACTGCGTGACAAATGTTAGCCTGAGAAATCAGTATGTTATTTTGATAGGCATTTGAGTCATTTATTGAACTAATAACTGTGGGGTGCCTCATGTACTAGGCACCAAATCACAATACAGTTCTTATCAGGGGAGAGATCATTTGGGTCTCAGATCCCTAAGAGTAGCTTTTAACTCCAAAATTGTTTTAATCTATGTTTGTAGAGGAATATCATGAAAATATTTTGAAATTAAATTTCCTAAGTATACCTTACTTTTATACTGTTATTATTTTATTTTATTTTATTTTATTTTGTGAGACAGGTTTCACTGCGTTGCCCAGGCTGGAGTGCAGCGGTGTGATCTCAGCTCACTGCAACCTCTGCCTCCCAGGTTCAAGGGATTTTCATGTCTCAGCCCCCTGAGTAGCTGGGATTATAGGCGTCCGCCACCACGCACAGCTAATTTTTGTATTTTTAGTAGAGACAGAGTTTCGCCATGTTGGCCAGGCTGGTCTCAAACTCCTGAGCTCAGGTGATTCACCCACCTCGGCCCCCCAAAGTGTTGAGATTACAGGTATGAGCCACCGTGCCTGGCCTACTGTTATTATTTTAATCACTAAATTGTGGTATAGTAGATACTGGATTTTGACTTAAGGCTATCGGGGTTTAAAACCTGCCTCTGTCACTTAATAATTTTGTCAGATATACCATGTGACATAAATAGGCAGAGCTTCCATTTTATCACCTGTGAAAAGTGGATAACTGTACACATCACATTGGGTTGCCGCATGCAGTAACGGATGTCTAGCATTGTGTCTGTCCCATGATAGGCACTTGTGATAATGCTATGCAAGAAGCTAGAAGATTGAAAGTGGATAGTTAAAAGTGGAGGCAGACCAGGCATGGTGGCTCACGCTTGTAATCCCAGCACTGTGGGAGGCTGAGGCGGGTGGATCACGAGGTCAGGAGATTGAGACCATCCTGGCTAACACAGTGAAATCCCATCTCTACTAAAAATGTATATAAAAAATTAGCCGGGCATGGTGGCGGGCACCTGTAGTCCCAGCTACTCGGGAGGCTGAGGCAGGAGAATGGCGTGAACCTGGGAGATGGAGCTTGCAGTAAGCCAAGATCGTGCCACTGCACTCCAGCCTGGGCGACAGAGCGAGACTGTCTCAAGAAAAAGAAAAGTGGAGGCAAATTAAGGGACTTCTTAAAATATTTTTATTTAATAGAAAAAATATATAGCAAGAAAATTTGGATCAATTCTTTCATGCATTCAACAACTGAAGTCTGAGAACCAGCTGTGGTTAGGTGCTCCAAATTAGAATAAGGCAAGGGCCTCTGTGCTCACTGAGCTTCCAGGCAGGCGGGAAGCCCAGGAGGGCGTGGTAAGTGCTGCCATCCAAGTGTGTTCAGGTTGTCATGCAGGTATTGAAGAGGGCTACTTTTGAATTTATGCTGCGGGAAGAGTCTCACAGTTTCTGAATTTGTGCCCCAAGATGGGAGCAGGCACTTGCATTAACATTTGAATTCATCACCCGGAGAAGAGTGGAAAAGTTATTTCAGGTAATGGTAACAGCATGTGCAGAAGTCTAGAGGGATGGGAGAGGCTGCATGGCATGGATGGAAAAATAGCAGTTCAGGAATCCATTTGCTGTGGGGGTGGTGAGTGGAGGACTAGATTTGTAAAGGGGACAGATCACACAGGCCTTGGGAACCACTAGGAGGTTTTTTTTTTTTTTTTTTTTTTTTTGGAGACAGAGTCTCGCTCTGTCACCCAGGCTGGAGTGCAGTGGCATGATCTCAGCTCACTGCAGCTTACACCTCCCGGGTACAAGCAATCCTCCTGCCTTAGCCTCCCAAGTAACTGGGACTACAGGCATCTGCCACTGCATCTGGCTAATTTTGTATTTTTGGTAGAGACAGGGTTTCACCATGTTGGCCAGGCTGGTCTCGAACTCCTGACCTTGTGATCCTCCCACCTCAGCCTCCCAAAGTGCTGGGATTACAGGCATTAGCCACCATACCTGGCTGACTAGAAAGCGATTTGATGGTATTTACAGTTTTAGGAAGACCAGACTGATAGCAGCTTGGAGGCTGATTTGGAGAGAGGCAGAGTGGAAGGCAGGGTTGTTGAGAGTGGAAGTTTTAGAAAGATTTTGTGATGAATCTGCTGAGACTGAGGTTCTGAACTTGGGCTGCCCTGCAGCAGCCCAGGGGGACAGATTGCAGAGCTTTGAGATAGTTCGCATCAAGATGGGTGTGTCCGGGGTGGGCATGACTAGGTTTCTAGCTTGGGTGTCCAAGTGGATAAAGAGCCTTTCATATGGAGGCTGTGGGCATGGGCAGGTTGAGTACATGTCCTTGTTTCCCATAGGTAGCTGGCCAGCCATGGGAGTCAATCCACATGGGATGGAAGGATGGAGAATGCCGGCTTGTCTTTAAAGACTTGGTCCTGAAGAGCTTGCAATTTGGTATCTGGGGTAGTCATTAAGATCCGTCACACGTTTGGATCTTTAATCTCCAGAATAGAGGGTGGGATGCTCCCTGCTCCATTGAGCCCAGATATGGTCATGTGACCACCTGTGACTAATCAGGCGATGAGCGGATGAGATTCATGTGGCTCTTGAGCTAAGCATTTGAAGCCAGAGCGAGACTCTCTGGCCCTCATTATCTCAGCTGTGGTGCTTGGCATGTCCCAGAAGGCAGCCGTGCTGTGGACCTGGGTCCCCGAGGGAGCGCTGTGCCACATCTGCCCGCGATGGACCTGCCCTGAGAGAGAAGCCTTTGTTTCAGGCTCTTTAAGATGACGTGGGGATTTTGGTGGTGTTTTTCTAGCCTAACCTAGTCCCTCCTGACTCAAGTTTTTGTGTAAGAGACCAAACCTTGCTCATTTTCTTTTCCTTAGCTACAAATCAGTTTTGAACTTACTTTTCTTCAGTATATGCCTGTGCATGTGTGTGCCTTTGTGCACAGGCAGACAGATATAGCTAGGACCAAAAGCATTTCTGCTGTTACTATTATCCTTTTGTCCAAGGTATTTTTTAATGAATTAAATGTCAGAAACACACATGCTTTCTTAAAAAAGCAGCTTTATTAGGATGTAATTCACATACCTTATAATTCACCCATTTACAGTGTATAATTCAATTACTTTTATTATATTCAGCGTTGTGCAACCATCATTATGATGTTAATTTTTTTGTTTGTTCCTTTTTATTGAGACAGAGTCTCACTGTCACCCAGGCTGGAGAGCAGTGACACGATCTCGGCTTACTGCAACCTCTACCTCCTGCGTTCAAGCAATTCTCCTGGCTCAGCCTCCCAAGCAGCTGGGACTACAGGCTCATGCCACTACACCCAGCTAATTTTTGTATTTTTAGTAGAGACAGAGTTTCACCGTATTGGTCAGGCTGGTCTCCAACTCCTGACCTCAGATGATCCACCTGCCTCGGCCTCCCAAAGCGCTGGGATTACAGGTGTGAGCCACTGTGCCTGGCTGATGTTAATATTTTTATTACCCATAAAAGGAAGCCTTTACGATACAACCATCACCCCCCAATTCTCCCACACATCCCTCTCCCCATCCCTAGGCAGCCTCTAAACTACTTTGTGTCTCTGCATTTTGCCTGTTCTGGACTTTTCGTATAAACTGAGTCATGCCATATGTGGTCCTTTGTGACTGGCTTCTTCAATTAGTGTGGTGTTTTCCAGGGTCATCAGTGTTATAGCAGGTATCAGCACTTCATTCCTTTTTATTGGTCAAATACTTGTCTATTGTGTGGGATACAGTGTGTTATAAAACCATATGGTTTCTAGAAATGGAAGCCATGCTGACCCCTGTAGAGTTTTGTTTATCCATTTAGCCGTTGATGAACATTTGGGTTGTTTCTGCTTTTTGCTGCTGTGAACCTCTATGTAGTACATTCTTGTACAGGTTTTGGGTGAATATGTTTTCATTTCTCTTGGGTTTATACCTAGGAATGGAACTGCCGTACTGTTTTTCCAAAGGAGCTCACCTTTTGACATTCCCCCACAGCAGTGCCTGAGGGTTCCGGTGTATCTGTGTCCTCAACAACACATGTTGCCTGTCCAGTGATAGCCATCCTACTGGGTGTTCCTGCAGCCATCCTACTGGGTGTTCCTGCAGCCATCCTACTGGGTGTTCCTGCTGTTTTATGTCATTTAACACCAAACTTAGATCACATTTCTGCATTACTGACTTTGCACATACCGTCCCCAACTTGCAACTCGTGCTGTCATTAACTTGTGTAGATTTATCCACGTTTGGCTGTTTATGAGGATTTGTCCACGTCAACATGTATGTTTTGTAAGGACATTCTAAACCTTCCATTACCAGACCTACATTCTCAGTTTAAGATTTAATATTTTTTCAGTGTTTAGGTTTTCAGTTGAATCAACTGACAGGTTTAGTGGCTTAAACTTTCAAGCTTAAGCTGAAATGACAGTCTTGTTTTAGAGCAAAAATTACATCCTCTCTCTTAACTGAGGAACTTAGGTGGTGGTTCCTATTTGTCTTTATTTTTTATTTATTTATTTTTTGCCTACTTCAGTTTGGTCGGTAAACAATCAAATGTATTTTCAGTATAGATAGATAGATAGATTTTTTAAAAATTTTATTAATTTTTTTTGAGACAGAGTCTCACTCCGTCGCCCAGGCTGGAGTGCAGTGGCACGATCTCGGTTCACTGCAACCTCCACTTCCTGGGTTCAAGTGATTCTCTTGCCTCAGCCTCCCAAGTAGCTGGGATTACAGGCATGTGCCACCATGCTCAGCTATTTTTTTGTATTTTTAGTAGAGATGGGGTTTCACCATGTTGGCCAGGCTCATCATGAACTCCTGAGCTTAGGTGATCCGCCTGCCTTGGCCTCCCAAAGTGCTGGGATTACAGGTGTGAGCCACCACGCCTGGCCCAGTATATATACATTTTTAATATAATGTGAAACCATGTGGTTTCTACTATAGACTGAATGTTTGCATCCTAACCCCCAGTGGAATGGTATTAGGAGGTGGGGCCTTTAGGACGTGATTGGGTCCTGAGGGTAGAGCCCTTATGAATGGGATTAGTGCCCTTATAAGAAGAGGCCCTTATAAGAAGGAGCTTATTTGCTCCTTCTACCATGTGAGGGTATAAGAAGAAGGTGGTTTCTGTGAACCAGGAAGTGGCCCTAGTCAGACACCGAATCTGCCAGCACCTTGATCTTGGACTTTGCAGCCTCCAGAACTGTGAGAAATAAGTTTCGGTTATTTATAAGCCATGCAGTCTCTGATAGTTTGTTAGAGGAACCTGAACTTAAAGGCAGTTTCTAAAGGGGAGCAATGGTGACCCCTCTGTGGTTTATATATTTGGTCAACACACTTTATTGAGTGACGAGTCTGAGTTTCATGCTTGATTGATGATAACTGGTAACAGAGTAGACAAGGTCCCTGCTGTCTGGTTGGGGCAATAGACCCTTAATGAATGAAGGCAGATGTGATTACAGATTGAACAAGGGCTGTAGAAAGAAAGGGATTTCCATGAGAGAATAAAGGGGACTTGTCGAGTCGAGTTTGACTTTCTCTTTGGTGGGGGATGCGTCAGGAAGGACCTTTTTGAAGCAGGAAAAATTTTCAGCTGAGACCTAAAGGAAGGGGAGGAGCTTGCCTGGGAAGGACACTGTGGTGGCTAGAGGGAGTTTCCCAGGCAGGGACACTCTGGCAGGTTAGAGGAACTGAAATAAAGTCTGTGTTGGAGTGCAGAGACTGCTGGAAGGGGGGCCCATAGAGGCCACAGTGGGAGGGCCGTATGGATAATTTGGACATTATTCAAGGTGGAGTGATATGTCATTGAAGGGTTTTAGCAGAGGGGAGGCATTATCCAAGTTAAAAAAAAAAAAAAAGGGAAAACCCATTCTAGTTGCTGTGTGGCCGATGAATTGGGATTGGGGACATGGGGTTGGTGGCAAGAATGGATGCAGAGGGACAAGTTATGAACTGAGACAGGGACCTCATGGGTCCTCCTGCCCAAGACCCAGATGGGTGGGGGTGGGGTCTGCAGCTGGGGACATGGGGCTTCAGGGCCCACGTTTTCTGTCCTCTGTCCACTGTGAGGGTATGTGTACTCTCATGCCAGCTCCCAGGCACTTTGGCTCGCTTGCGTTGCTGGGAGAGATCTCCTTTAATTTTTTTTGTGTGTGTTTTTAAAATATGAACGTAGCCCCTGGCAGAGACAAGGCAGAAACCACTTTTGAGTTTTTAGGGCCGTGCATTCTTAAACAACTCTCTGAGTGACCCATCCTTCATTACAATTTATCAACTAAATTAGAAAACGTGCTTTCACAAGTTTCTAGTACTTGGGCAAATGTGTTATTTACACTCAAGATGAAGTGTTGCTTCTAGTGACAGTTTTGCTGTTGGACAGCATTTGTAGGGTAAAGGTGTTTTTGCTTTTGGAATCCTTCGGGAGTAAAATATATATATACACATATATATAAAAATTAAAAAGCAGGAAGTCTGTGTGTGTGCCAGGGAATCTCAAACTCTTGGCCTCCAGCAGTCAGGAGATTTTTTAAAACCTTTATCTTTTACCCTCTTGCTTTTTAAAATCCAGTATGTCTTTATAGCACTTGACATACATGGGCAGAAGTCATTCTGGAACGTGAAGATGGGAGCATGGACTTTCTGGAGCATCCCAGGTGGGGTTCCTGTGGCTGCTGTAACAGGACCACAGACCAGTGGCTGCAGACAGCACGGATTTGCTATTATATCTCATAGTCCTGTAGGGTAGAGTCTAACATGGGCTAAACTCAAGGTGTCACCAGGGCTGTGTTCCTCCCGGAGGCTCTAGGAGAGGATCCCTTTGCCTTTCCCAGTTTCTGCAGGGCATCTACCAGCCTCAGCTGATTGTCGTCCCCTCCCTGCATTTGCAAAGCCAGCAGAGTAGCATCTCTGTGGCATTCCCACCTGGTCACATCTTCTCCTGGGATGCTCTCCTTCTGCCTCCCTTTGCACTTCCATTGTGCCCTTGTGATTCCATTGTGTCCATCTGGATAATCCAGGATAATCTCCCTATTTTAAGGTCTGCTGATTAGCAACTTTAATTCCATCTGCAGCCTTAATACCCCTTTTCTGTGTAACCTGACCTAGTCACAGGTTCTGGAGACTAGGACTTGGGCATCTTGGGGGACCGTCATTCCACCTGCGGCAGTGGCAGGCTAAACCTTAGACGTCTGATATTGTTAACCTAGCTCACTGGCCTTTGTCTTCTTGCCGATCCTATTGGTATTCGCCTGAGATGTTTTTCTTTTCTTTCTTTTTTTTTTGTTCTGTGCCCACAGTAGGTGCTTTAGAATCATGAAGTCCACTTGCCTCCTGGGAATCCACTGTAGTAAGTGGTCGAGGTTTTTAAAGCAGCCCTAGGGGAGATGCAATTCCCTGCATATGTTCAGGTTTTTCAGGAAGACGAGTCTGTTCAGGAAACATAGGAGGTTAGTTGCATTTTCCTCATTAATGCAGGATGTTAAAATACTCAGAGGGAAGCCAGGAGTCCTCTCAAGATGAGTTTAAATTTCTTATACTTGGAGAAGTTGTTGAGAAATACTGGATTCTAATTTCCAGAATTCTGGTGGGGAAGGAGCCTGGGAACCTGGTCTGAATTGAGAATGGGGATTGAGGATTTTTGGACTTTTGAAAGATTGACTCATGCTCTCCTGTTAGTTCTGTTGAACTGCTGCCTAAATGGAGGGAATGTGTGTCTGTCTTGTGTTGTGCGGCAATGCAGTGGGGACACTTGGGACATGAGCCAAACGTTGACAGAGGGGAGCACTTCCAGGAATATTATTAATACAGAGTTAGTAAGTTTTAACTTCACCTTTTGTGCAAACTTGACATTATAGATGTTGGAATAGGATTATTTTTCCCTTGCTAAGAGGTTAGCAGAATCAATACAGTGTGTCTGACAGGCCCTAGAGAACACTCTACGTTTGTTAACTTTAAATTTGGGTTGGAAATTGATGTTGTTGGAGAAGCAAGACATGTTTAGGCCTGATGATTTTTGGATAGCTTGACCAAACCCAGTACAGCCAACTTTTCCCCAAAACTACTGTGTCCTTCTCAGTGGTCCCCGTGCCTGTGCAAGGACGCAGCACTCACCCCAGTGTGCCTCTTTGGGCTGTGGCTAACTTAGGCTGACATCCTGATAGAACACAGTGACCACCTGGTCATTTGATTACAGCGCTTCTTCCAGACAGCACGCTCAGAATTGCGTTTCTTACTTCCAGTCTTCTTGCCCTGTAAGCATTTTCTGTGAGTCGCCAAATCAACCATAAAATCATTTAATTTTTTGGAAGTGGAAAATCAGACTTATTAAAGTACTGTGTTTTTGTTTTAAAGCTCAGAGGTATAGAGACCCATTAATTTTTTCCATGCCTTCTCATAATGTAGTTTTGGTTTAGCTGCAGTTCTTCTAGGTGCAGATTTCTGAGCCCTTTGCAGATCTGCTGCGTCAGAATTTATGGCCTGGGTCTTAGGAATTTGCAATTTAAAATAACCCCTCCAGGTGAGTCTAATGCACCCTAAATTTGGGGCCAGCTCATGGGTTGTAAACTGTACTGCCCTATACAGCAGCAGCACAGTTTTGGACTCAAGGGGGCCCAGTAAATACAGTTCACCAGAGAAATAACAAAAGCATTTGCAGAGAGAGACCAGAGCATCATCTTTGTTAGTGCCAAGGCTTAACATAGGGGAATGTGGCTTCTATGGCCAGGCCAGTGGGCTTCCTAACACAGAATATGGAATTAGGCAGACTTAACCTCCCCCATGCCCACCCCGGTCAGTGCCAGCATGGACTTGAGCTGCGTCTTCACACTGATGGTCCATCCTTTGGGCTGATCTCCTCATGGAGGATAAAATACAGCAAGGGGCAGGGGCTGGGCTTGGCTTGGCACGGCCAGTTCTTTACCCAAACTCCTGCCAACGCTGGCCCTTCTTTCTTCCCCTGGTTGGAGTTCGTGAGGGTGGGAGAGGCAGGAAGAATTTGCTGGACAGAGCTTCTTCCATCTAGAAGGGAATTTCAGGAGTAAGAAAGCAGCAGCTCCTAACATACCTAGGAGAAAGCAAATGCTTAGTAAACAGTTGAGGAATGAACTAAGAATTTTCAGACAGATTTTCCTCGTCTGGAGCATTTGCAGAACCGCCTCTTCTTTGCTCGAGTGCTTTGCTTTTTACGGATTCATTTAAGGTCGTGGTCCCAGGCACTAATGTAAATCAGCACATATATTACTGAGGTCGTAGAATACCTCCAAGGCCCAGCTGCCTTGGAGCAGGAAAAACAGTTCATCCTCATTACCATCCAGAATATTTTATGTTCAAGATAATGCACAATCAATTTACTTTTTATCATACTCGACTTTGATTTGAGTACACTTTTGAGTTTGGATGTCAGCCACATTGCTTCTGCATGTTAATCTTTATGGGAATAAATGGGAAGCAGTCAGCCATTTTTCATTCTTTCTTGGGGAGCCACATTATAGTGGAAAAGGTAAAAGTATAAGCTAATGAGACCAGAGGTCTGTATGTATGAAAACCATCCTCATCCATTCACAGTTGTCTTTGAACCAGTTTCCCTGGGATTGTTTGAAATGTAGCAAACATGACTCACGGTTACCCCCACAGCTTTGACCATGACACAGAGCATATAGAATGTTTCCCGTCTTCCTTGTCAGTGCTGCCAGGAGAAGTCTTCCGTCTCCTAACCTCTGGGTAGTGGCTGTCTCTGTTTTATTCAGGCATTGCTTTCATTTTTTAGAACAGCTGCTCCAGTGTGGTTCGTGTGAATGACAGCCCAGCAGGAGGAATGGACTTCACACTGGAGACTCCACCACCCCACATTTCTTTGTCCCCTTAAGATGATTTAACTAGCTCCCTTCCATTTTTCTTCATGCAATAACCCCAGAAGCTCGGCCGGTGTTGCCAAGTTAGAGTGAACCTTAACCTGTGTATGACTCAGAATTCACATCTGCTGTGTCAGTGAACACACAGATCTCTTTGCGAACACATGGTTATCAAGATGCACACGCTCTTACGTATCCTGCCAGATTCTGGTAAGGCGCTGCTTGCGCAGTAACCACTTGTCAGGTGCTTATGATGCCTGTGACGTGAGGCTGTGGATGCAGAATTTGTGGTCTGAACATTTATGAGTAGATAAAAATGGAAACTGAAATTGGTGAAGCAAACTTGTGGCTTTTCCTATTTTCTCATCTCGTTTACGGTTATAACTAGAAGGTCTGCTTCATCAGTGATTGTGTTATAAAAATTTGTTTACAAAATTCTATTTATTAAAATAAAAATCGTAAGAACTGCACTGCTGCTTTTCAGTGTTTGCCACTCTAGGGACCTGTATTCCTCCTCTCTCATCTTCATCCTCCCTTTTCTTCTTTTTTGTTCTGTCATTGTTGTTTGTGTGCGTGTGTGAGTGTGTGTATGTGGCGGGGTGGGGGTTGCCACATCTTTTACACCGAATCTTTGAAAATGTCCTGAAATACTTATCAAATCACTAGAGCGAAGAGAAGCCCGTCTGATTTCTTCATCTCCCAGCTGAGGAAGGACACACTTTCCCCCTCTCTCCAGGGAAGGCCTCTGTGTCCCAGCGGGTGGGAGAGCTGACGTCGCACTCATTGCTGACATTTCTTGTTCCCTGGGTGGGCGCTGATTCCAGATCCTCTTCAGCTCCCCAAGCTGAACTGGGCTTCTCTTGAAGGCCCTGACCTTAGCTCACACCACCTGCTACTACCTTTCTGCGTCTTGGATTTTGTCCTTACCCAGGTCCCAGGGTCATCCTAAAGGCTCTTGATAGCCCTGTGGCTGTGCTTGCTAATACACTGTCCTCATATTTTGTCAGCGAAGTAAATCCAATAATATTTCCTTCTCTTTAATCCAAACCACTGTCTTCATTGAAGATACTTCACCTCTAAGCTCTTAGTCTCTGCAGTCTGCCCTCTCCAACCTTACCCCTCACACCCCACCTTCCTGTTGTCCCCATCTTTCCCTTCTGTTCCAGTCGTTCTCATGGGGTATGGGGAGTGGGAAGGCTTTGCCGAAGTCCAGTTGCCTGCTCACTTTCCCAAGGGCCAGAGCAATGGGGAGGTAGGGGAGGTGTGGGCACCTGTATACATTTGTGTTGAAAAAGGCACCCAGGCTATTCTGAGGTCCTTTCCTGCTCCCAGCCTGGTTTCTGGGCCTCTCTGGAGTCTCTCTGGCGTTTTATGTTCTGGAATCGCTTATCAGCCTGGACTCCTTCAGCAGCAGCTGTCACAGTGCCTTTGTAGTCGTACCACACACATTTAACCCGATCCACTGACCTGCTGTCCCAGATGGCCCTGGTGTGTTCTCTCTGTTCTTAGCTGCAGAAATTGCTGGTGAATTTCACTAAGTTAAGCGGTGTAGCTTTATAGCAAGTGGATGCAGCCAACTGGGGCTGGACGACTGAGAGTTTGGAGCCCGTGCTGTACCCTGTGTTATTGTTCAGTTTCTCTAGCTGTTGGTTTGGCCCAGTGGTTTTCAATTTGGGCTGCACATTAGAATCACCGGGAGGAGGTTTAAAACCCTAGCTCTGCCCCCATGCCCTGGGGCTCACACCTAGAGGTGCTGACTTCATTGGTCTGGGGCTGGCAGGCCTGGACATTGGCGGTTTGCTTAGAAGCTGCCCGGGTGGTTCTCATAGCAACCAGGGTCGAGCACCAAGGCCTGTTCTTATCTGGCTCCCCAGGCCCCCTTTAATCTCCCTCTGTAGCAGGTTGGTGCATATCGCATTGTGAAGCAAGCCATCTGATAATCTTCCTTAATCGTCTTTGAAGATCTTCCCTCTGCCTGTTGATCCTTTAAGGAAGAAGTCTCCTTGCCAGGATCGGCCTCTCTGGTCTCTGGATCTCTCCTCGCCTGCTCTTTCAGAACCCAAGAATCCTCTCTGGCTGCCTTGACGTCTGTGAGATTGGACTACCCAACTAGAAAGGTGGAAATCCGTGTTGAGACCAGACAGCAAGGATGGAGAGTGGCAGGGGGTGAAATGAAATGCACCAGGAAGAGTAAAGACAAGGCCTTCCGATGTCAGCCAAGAGCAGGTGTGGATTAGGCAGTCCTAAGTTTGAGTCCTGGCTCTGCTATTCATTGGCCAATTGTATTCTCCCTCCATGATGAGGTTAATTAAGTTACTTCACTGGATTTTGTGAGGATGGAATGAGGTAACAAAACATAAAATACTGTCAGTACAATGCCCAGCCTATAATGAGTGTTTAGCAAATGTTCACCCTTTAAAAAATGTCCTGTCCGGACGCGGTGGCTTGCGCCTGTAATCCCAGCACTTTGGGAGGCCGAGACGGGTGGATCATGAGGTCAGGAGATCGAGACCATCCTGGCTAACATAGTGAAACCCCGTCTCTACCAAAAATACAAAAAAATTATCTGGGTGTGGTGGTGGGTGCCTGTAGTCCCAGCTACTTGGGAGGTTGAGGCAGGAGAATGGCGTGAACCCGGGAGGCAGAGCTTGCAGTGAGCCGAGATGGCACCACTGCACTCCAGCCTGGGTGACAGAGCGAGACTCCATCTACAAAAACAAAAGTGCCTCTTTACCTTCAAATACAGGAAAATTTTCTTTAGTCCAACAGATGTAATCCACCCCTCACTCCCCAACCCCCACTAGTATCTTTTTGTACTCGGGTGATTATTACCATATTGTGCTTGGGCTGTTTTTATAAATTGCAGGTAAGTTGAAGATATGGACTTAGGTAGGTTTTTAGATTTATAATAGATAATTATGTGATGGTTTTCTATCAAGTGATGAAAATATCGACAGATATTTGTTAAAATTTAATTTAGCCAAAGGAAGACAGGCTGTTTCAACAATATGATCTAAGTGTCTTCTCCTCTTTTTTTTGGTGGGGAGAAAAGAGAGTAGAATGATATTAAAAAGATAGAGAATGGATGACAAAACCTTAAATGCCAACATTTTAGTAGAGGACGAAACAAAGAAAAGATTCTCACGTATTATTAGGATCTTGGATGAGAGTGGGGTGTTATTTTAATTTTGGCCCTGTTGTTGGAGCAAATTACTCTTTGGGGGTCCTGTTTTCCTCAGGAACTACCTATAGAATTCAGTGAGATGGATTTTAGAACCCTTGTGGATGCTGCTGGTTTGGAGATTCTGTCTGTAGCAAGTTTTGTTCCATTGTTAATCAATCTTTCTTTTCTTTCATTCATTCATTCCTTCATTCTTTTTTTGTGACAGGGTCTCTTTCTATTACCCAGGCTGGAGCAGTGGTGTGGCCCTGGCTCACTGCAGGCTCAAGTGATCCTCCCACTTCAACTGCCCAAGTAGCTGGGACCACAGGCGAGTTCCACTCCAGCTGGCTAACTTAAAAAAGTTTTTTGTAGAGATGAGTTCTCACTGTGCTGCCCAGGCTGGTCTCATACTCCTGGGCTCAAGTCATCATCCTGTGTTGGCTTTCAAAAGTGCTAGGATTGCAGGCATGAGCCACCACGCCTGGCCAACTATATGTTTTCTATGTTTATTATATTTTCTGATTTGTAATGTATTTTAAAATTATCCCAATAATATGTGAATGCAATCTTGAAAATACTCAGCATAGCCTTTAGGCTAAAAAGTGAAGGTCTGCCATTTCTCTGCCTTGCCCCATTCCCTTCTCATGTCTTATTTTCCCCAGAGATGGGCCACTGTTACTAGGTTGGTGTGAAGCCTTTGAGACCTTTTTCTCTGCACACCCATATACATGTTTTTTCTATGTTTTTATAGTATTGTTTCATTTTAAAAAATAAACTAGGTTTTGAACTTGAGAAATTTTAACTCATTCTGCTTAGAGCTTTGCTTTATTAAAAATCAGTGCCTGTGAGTTGCTCAAGTCTTTGGGCTGTGTCGCCCTCTAGTGGTAGCCCTTTGGCTTAAAGCTGCTATTTGGCCTTAGGGCTGGGGTGGAAATGATGGTTTTGTGCCCACAACCAGATGGCAGGGTTGGCAGTCTTCAGTTGCTGACAAGTGTCTAAAACGCAATCTGGGCCTGGGACGGTGGCTCATGCCTGTAATCCCAGCACTTTGGGAAGCCAAGGCGGGTGGATCACCTGAGGTCAGGAGTTCGAGACCAGTCTGGCCAAAATGATGAAACCCTGTCTCTACTAAAAATACAAAAATTAGCCAGGCGTGGTGGTGGGCGCCTGTAATTCCAGCTACTCAGGAGGCTGAGGCAGGAGAATTGCTTGAACCCAGGAGGTGGAGGTTCCAGTGAGCGGAAATTGCGCCATTACACTCCAGCCTGGACAACAGGAGCGAAATTCTATCTAAAATAAAAAAAATAAAATAAAATATAAAATAAAATAAAATAAATA
>NW_016809830.1:4048882-4065676 GCF_001698545.2 Rhinopithecus bieti | reverse complement strand
AAAATAAAATAAAATAAAATAAAAAGTGAGCCCTGGAGTGATGTTTGCTTTGCTACCTTCAACTTGGCCTTTTTAAGAGACTTAAAATTTGTGGTAACTTTTCAAATGGTGTGTATTTAGATACTGCTGAGTTAATGAGGCTATACCTGGCTGATTGATTGTTTGCTATCAAAGCAGTTGTCAAGTAGTGTCCACCCATCCCACTGATGGATTTTTTTTCTTTTTTCTTTTTCTTTTTTTCTTTTTTTTTTTTTGAGACAGAGTCTTGCTCTGTTGCCCAGGCTGGAGTGCAATGGCACGATCTCGGCTCATTGCGATGTCTGCCTCCCAAGTTCCAGTGATTCTCCTGCCTCAGCCTCCTGAGTAGCTGGGATTACAGGTGGGTGCCACCATGCCTGGCTCATTTTTGTATTTTTAGTGGAGATGGGGTTTCACCATGATGGCCAGGCTAGTCTGGAACTCCTGACCTCAAGTGATCCACCCGCCTCAGCCTCCCAGAGTGCTGGGATTACAGGTGTGAGCCACTGCATCCAGCCCCACTGACTGTCTATATCTATTATGCTGTTCTTTCCTCTGTGCCTTTTGGGTCCCCTGTCATGGCAGCATCCTTACATCCTACACCACCTCTGAATATTCCTGCACCTTCTCTTTCTCATGGAAGCCTGGTCGGCCCTTGAAGACACTGCCAGCCCTACTGGTCTCTTCATGGAGTATCCACTCAGCAACCTGACTTGTCCATTCTTGACCTCTTCCGGTCCAGCTGCCTTTCTGCACCTCATTCTAGTGACCTTTTTTAGATCTCATCCAGGTTAGCCTCCAGATCCCAGGTTAGCCTCCAGAACCCTGATCTCAGGCACCCCACTCTGCAATCTTCCGTTCCTAGCCTTCCCACTTGAAATCGCCTTGGAAATCCCGGGCTTTGCCAATCTGCAGACCCACCACCTTTTAACCTCCTTTCCAGTGCCCTCAGGGGACTTTGCTGCAGCCTGAACCTCCTGAACCTCATGGTCCCTTCCTGTAAACAGCCAAACTGCTTTGTACTCCGTGAGGAGACCCCAACCGCGGTTGGACACCCCACCCTGATTAAATCCACTTTCACAATTATTCCAAAACTGCCAGCTGGATTCGCATCTCTTCAGATCGGCTCTCATCATTCATTGTATCAGGAATCTTATACTTTTCCAGCAGTTTCATCGGTTCAGAGAAAACTCTTTCATACCTTCTGCTTATCAGTTCTCCACACCTCCCATCATTCTCCTAGCTGATGACTTTGCTGCTTGTCTCATTGAGGAAAGAAGCCGCTCGGTCAGTGAGACCCCCGTCTTGCCTCCGCCTTTCCACCTACTGCAGCGGAGGCTACCCCAGCTCCTATCCCACTCAGGCCCCTTGCCAACCTCAAGGCATCTTCCTGCTTCCCAAGGATGTCACTCCCGCAGTTAACCCTTTTTCCTCCTGCATTATTCGTTTCTTCCTTTCTTCTGCATCCTTCCAAAATAGCTTAAAAACAGGCCTTATGACGTTTCTTTTTAAAAATGTCCTTACCAGTGCCACGTCCCTCTTAGCCACTGCCCCTGTTGCGCCTCACTCCGTAGAAAGAAGTGACATGTAGAGACTAGATCCTGTCCTCTCCAGCGCCTGCCTTCTGATTGCCCCTTCCAGCCTGGTAACTGTGTCTGTTCCTTCGCCAGTGACCAGGTAACAAGCTGTGCCTTCTGAGAGTGCCAGAGGGTGTTCCCCGGGTGGGAGGCCGGATTTCAGTGCCACCTGTGCTGTTCTGGGCGAGCCTGTTAGGGACCACATCTGGTAGACTCGTGTGTGGCCTGCCCTTATCTTCCTCCGCCTGCGGTGCATTCGAGAGCTTGACTCCTCCACAAAGCCCTGTTTCTGTGTGGCATGTAGTCTGTTCTTCCCCAGCCTCCCTGATGGCTCCTTCTTGGTCTCCCTCTGGCTCCTCCTCTGCTTCTCTGCTTCCAAGTGCTGCAGGCTCTGGGGTCCTGCCCCCACACTCTGTTTCCCTTCTGCACTCTGACTCCATCCGGCCCACTCTCTATAAGTGGAATCTCACCTTGATGCTGCCAGCCCAGCCTCCTCACCTCTGCACTCCACCTTTAGAGAGTCACCTCTCTGTCTGGTATTTCCGCTGGAGGACCAAGATGATACTCAGCCTTAACATGGCCCGCATGGGGCCGCTGCTCTTCCTGCCAGATCTGTCCCCACCACCACATCATGCTCACTGTCACTAAACAGTACTGGCTCTTACCCGGTTTCTCAGTAAAAAAACAAGTTTATCGTCTTCCCTCATGTTCTTTATTCAGTAATAATCACAAACATTTATTGAGTGCTTACTGTGTGTGTGACACCATTCTAAGCATTTGAAAAAGAGTGTGTTAACCTGCATGAGGAAGGCTATTAAAACCTATTTAATTAATGAATTAATGGATGGATGTGTGGATGAATGAATGCCACCCGAGCTGAAGTGTAGTGGTACAATCATAGCTCACTGCAGCCTCAAACTCCTGGGTTCAGGCAGTCCTCCCACCTCAGCCTTTTAAGTAGCGGGGACTACCGCTGCTTGCCACCAGCTAATTTATTAAAAAACATTTTGAGAGATGGGGGGGAGGTCTCATGGTGTTGCCAAAGCTGGCCTTGAACTCATGGCCTCAAGTGATCCTCCCACTTTGACTTTATAGAGTGTGGGGATTACAGGTGTGAGGCATCGCACCTGGCCTGTAATAACCTATTTTGTGAATGAGAAAGGTCAGGCACAGTGAAGTTAAATAATTTGCTCACAGAAATGTCCTGTGTTGGAGCTGAGACTTAAATCCAAGCAATGGGATTCTAAGCCTGGGCTCTTAACTGTAACACTGTCCTCTTACCCCCACCAGGAGGGGTGTCTGTGTGTGTGTGTGTGTTTTCTGAATCTGACCAGTTGAGTTCAGCAGGCTTTCATGTCGTTCTGTCCAACCACTCCCTTCTTTGTTCACCTCCAGTCTTTTGGAATAGTCAGAGTGATGTGTTCATGGTAGAAATGAAATCACATCAGGTCCTCAGTGGCCCATCACATTTAGACCTAAAGCTCACCCTGGTCTCATGCCTCTGAGCCCTCATATGATCTCGAGTCACCACCCCACTGCCAGCCTCTCCACTGTCTTCTCTGTGCCTCATGCAGCCCAGAAAATACAATGTGGACCGCAAATGCCAGCCACCTATGTACGGTGACTTTTCTAGTAGTCCCATTAAAAAGTAAACAGGTGAAATGAATTTTAATGCATTTTAGTTAACTCATGATATCAAAAATATTTCAACCTGTAATCAATATTCACACAAAGATTAATCAAGTATTTTATGGTCTTTTCTTCTGATCCGGGGTCTTGGAAGTTTGACCCACCACCTCTCAATTCAGGCAGCCACATCTCCAGTGCTTGGCCGCTGTTTGTGGCTACCCCATGCACAGGGCAGGTCCCGCCACCGGGGCATCCGTCTGCCTGGCGTACATACCAGACGGGTTCCAGTCTGGGGAAGCTGGCATCTGCTGTTGTTCCTTTTGGTCAGAACGCCCTTCCCCTCCGTCCTCAAGGGGCTGCCTCCCTTTAGCCTTGGAGGGGACCATTGCTCCGAGAGGCCTGAACACTCCCCCTGCAGCTTTCTCCCCAGTCATTGTTGAGATAGAATTTACATCTCTTTACAATTCACCCATTTAGTGGGTGATGCAGTGCAGTGACTTTTAGTATATTCACACACATGTGCAGCCATCACCATAACCAATTTTAGAAAATTTTCATCAACTGAAAGAGAAACCTTGTATGCTTTAGCTATGACTTTGTGATTCCCTGTTCTCCTGAGCCCCTGGAGAACCATGATCTACTTTCTGTCTCTGTAGGTGTGCTGATTCTGAATATTTTGCATAAATGGAATCATAGTAGGGGGTCTTTTGCTTGGGGCCTCTTTCATGTGGTGTGTTTCCACGGCCCCTCCCGTGTGATAGCATGCATCAGTACTTCATTCCTTTTTATGGCAGATAATAGCCCATTGTATGGATATACCACCTAGTTTTTTAAAAAGTCCATTCATCAATTCATGAGCATTTGGTTTGTTTCTACTTTTTGGTAGAATGATGCTGCCATGAACACCTGTGTGCAAGTTTTTGTGTGGACATAGGCTTAGGATTGGAATAACCACAGAGTTATGGTAACTCTGCATTTAAGCGTTTGAGAGGCTGCTGGCCTGTTTTTCATCTGTACCATTTGCATTCCCACCAGCATCAAGTGGGAGCTCCAGTCTCTCCATATCCTCCCCAGCACTCGGTTACCCTTTTCTGTTGCCTCTGTAGCACTTTCTAAAACATGAAATGAGCTTATTTCTTTGCAGGTGTCTCTTGCACCTGCAATGTCAGCTCCCTGCAGACTCTCACTCTGCCTTGGTCACCCCCACCCCAGCACCCAGGGGTGAGGTGCCTGCCTGGGCGGCCCTGTCCTCACTTGGGGTTGACTGACCAGAGGACCCTTGTGATACTCTCTCTGGGTTTCTGTCTGCGCTCCTTTCGGGATGGGTGAGACTGGGGTGACGGCTGCTCGCTGCTTGGTCACCTTTTTCTCTGCTTACCTGTTCATGTTGTCTTACTTTTCTCTGATAGCAAACCCTGTCTCCTGTCATCTTCCCTCCTGGTGGACCAGAGCTATACTGGCCCATAAAGGAGCACTGGCCACACCAGGCTAGATTCCAGTTGAGCTTAAATAAAACAAATAGAAAGGTCCTCCGTGGTATTAGCCGTATTGTAGGTGCTCCGTAGACACATGTGGCTAGTGGCTGCCCACAGGACACTGCAGATGTGGACGTTCCCGTCATCACAGGACGATGCTCTGCGGGCAGTGCTGTATTTGTTCACAAACGTAATTCTTTGGCTGTGTGAAGGTTCAGATGATACCGTTGCCATTATGATTCATTTATTCATCGCAGGCTAGGCATGGTGGCGGTGGCCCACACCTGTAATCTCCCTACTTTGGGAGGCCAAGGTGGGAAGAGGCCAGGAGTTTGGGACCACCCTGGGCAACATGGCGAAACCTCACCATTATTAAAAAAAAAAAAAAAAAAAAAAAAAAAAAATCAGCCAGGCCCAGTGGCTCACGCCTGTCATCCCAGCACTTTGGGAGGCCGAGGCGGGTGGATCACGAGGTCAGGAGATCGAGACCATCCTGGCTAACACGGTGAAACCCCGTCTCTACTAAAAAATACAAAAAATTAGCCGGGCGTGGTGGCGGACGCCTGTATAGTCCCAGCTACTTGGAAGGCTGAGGCAGGAGAATGGCATGAACCCAAGAGGCGGAGCTTGCAGTGAGCCGAGATTGTGCCACTGCACTCCAGCCTGGGCGACAGAGTGAGACTCTGTCTCAAAAAACAAACAAACACACAAAAAAGGTCAACATTTATTTATTTATTTATTATTTATTTTTTTGAGACAGAGTCTTGCTTTGTCACCCAGGCGGGCACAATCTTGGCTCACTGCAAACCCCACCTCCCAGTTCAAGTGATTCTTGTGCCTCAGCCCAGTGCCACCATGCCCGGCTAATTGTTTTGTTTGTTTGGTTTGTTTTGTTTTGCTTTGCTTTGTTTTGTTTGAGGCGGGGTCTCACTATGTCACCCAGGCTGGAATGCAGGGGCGCGATATCGGCTCACTGCAACCTCCGCCTCCAGGGTTCTAGCGATTCTCCTGCCTTAGCCTCCCAAGTGGCTGGAATTACAGGCTCCCAGCACTGCGCCCAGCTAATTTTTGTATTCTTAGTAGAGATGGGGTTTCACCACGTTGACCAGGCTGATCTCAGGTGATCCGCCTACCTCGGCTGGCCTCCCAACATGTTCATTTATTTATTTTAGCATCCCTTGTTGTGCCTGGTTGTAAAGTTCTTCTTATCCCAGGAAACTTAATAGGTCAAAGAACCCTCCCCTTGAGGGAGTTTGGACGGGGCTGGGTGGGAATTGGTATGTCCAGCTGCCCATATTGTGACCTCTGAGTCAATTATACAGGCATCTCAGCAACTTGAAGTTTTGAGTCCAAAAACAACAGATTCCAAACCATAAACAGTGCAACGTAAGTCCTGTCCCTTGTCCCTCTTCCATTGGATACCCTTGTTTATGTTCTCTCTGGCAACTGCTTGTAGCAGGGACGGATGCTGGAAATCCTGGCGGGGCCACGTCTTTCTATGTTTTGTAGGCAGCTGTGGCTGGATGATACTTGCTGTTTCTGTGTGTAAATGTTGGGATTTTTAAAAGCCCTTCCCCACTTAATGCGTTGTGGTTGAACAGCACATTTAAATGCCTGAAGCGTAAGATGCAGTCTCTTGGATGCAGAGGGCAGTGGTGGCTTTTAGTTTTCCTAGTTGAACTCGGCCTTTGGATTGCTGACTGCGATCTCACTGTACTGTTAATGATTTTCTACCTACAGTAACCTGCTGTGCTGAGCACATCAAATACAGTGCGGTTAGTTCCAAGCTATGAAGTGCCTGTCACGCATGTCTAACAGGCAGACCTCATTAGGAGGGGGCCTTGCATAGGGGTCACATTTTCCAGCATTTGTTTTCAAAATGGAAATCCAGATCATGCATTTGAGATTAAAATAAAAAAGCGGCCTGTGCTTTATCGTTTTCTTTAACTTACATGCCTGTTGGTCCAGCCCAGATTGCTGATAGAGGAAGCCCTGAGAAAGTTGCCCAGCTGGTTGCCTGTGCTTCAAGACGCAAAAGGCTCACTGAGGCATCCCTGCCTACCCTTGGCTGCTGCTGCTCAGCCTGCTTAAGTCTCATCTGTTCTCAATTATCAGTGGTGTGAGAAAAACACAACAGTGGATTCAGAAGGAGAAACCAAGTCATCTGTGTTTGGCCTCAGCGTATGGACTACCCTGAAATTTGAGTACAGATGTGTTCATATCCTGGGATTAGATAAAAAGAGGGGAATCACACAGTGAATTCTTATGGCCTGTCATTTCAGTTAGCCATCTTCTGCCGCTCTGTTCTGGAAGCTTCTCCACTAAAATAGAGCACCCAACTTGGTTTTCTAGTTACTTTCTGGCCCATCTTGAGTTGGAGGAATCAAGTGTTTAAGAACTCTTGCTGCTGGTGGGTGGGGGATCAACCAATGATTTCATTAAGCTGTGTGTTCTTAATAAACTTTGGGAAGATTTGTCGCAGACAAACTCAGGGACCTTGTGATCTTAGCAGTCGTGGTTCATCTTGTCCNAGGCCGAGGCGGGTGGATCACGAGGTCAGGAGATCGAGACCATCCTGGCTAACACGGTGAAACCCCGTCTCTACTAAAAAATACAAAAAATTAGCCGGGCGTGGTGGCGGACGCCTGTATAGTCCCAGCTACTTGGAAGGCTGAGGCAGGAGAATGGCATGAACCCAAGAGGCGGAGCTTGCAGTGAGCCGAGATTGTGCCACTGCACTCCAGCCTGGGCGACAGAGTGAGACTCTGTCTCAAAAAACAAACAAACACACAAAAAAGGTCAACATTTATTTATTTATTTATTATTTATTTTTTTGAGACAGAGTCTTGCTTTGTCACCCAGGCGGGCACAATCTTGGCTCACTGCAAACCCCACCTCCCAGTTCAAGTGATTCTTGTGCCTCAGCCCAGTGCCACCATGCCCGGCTAATTGTTTTGTTTGTTTGGTTTGTTTTGTTTTGCTTTGCTTTGTTTTGTTTGAGGCGGGGTCTCACTATGTCGCCCAGGCTGGAATGCAGGGGCGCGATATCGGCTCACTGCAACCTCCGCCTCCAGGGTTCTAGCGATTCTCCTGCCTTAGCCTCCCAAGTGGCTGGAATTACAGGCTCCCAGCACTGCGCCCAGCTAATTTTGTATTCTTAGTAGAGATGGGGTTTCACCACGTTGACCAGGCTGATCTCAGGTGATCCGCCTACCTCGGCTGGCCTCCCAACATGTTCATTTATTTATTTTAGCATCCCTTGTTGTGCCTGGTTGTAAAGTTCTTCTTATCCCAGGAAACTTAATAGGTCAAAGAACCCTCCCCTTGAGGGAGTTTGGACGGGGCTGGGTGGGAATTGGTATGTCCAGCTGCCCATATTGTGACCTCTGAGTCAATTATACAGGCATCTCAGCAACTTGAAGTTTTGAGTCCAAAACAACAGATTCCAAACCATAAACAGTGCAACGTAAGTCCTGTCCCTTGTCCCTCTTCCATTGGATACCCTTGTTTATGTTCTCTCTGGCAACTGCTTGTAGCAGGGACGGATGCTGGAAATCCTGGCGGGGCCACGTCTTTCTATGTTTTGTAGGCAGCTGTGGCTGGATGATACTTGCTGTTTCTGTGTGTAAATGTTGGGATTTTAAAAGCCCTTCCCCACTTAATGCGTTGTGGTTGAACAGCACATTTAAATGCCTGAAGCGTAAGATGCAGTCTCTTGGATGCAGAGGGCAGTGGTGGCTTTTAGTTTTCCTAGTTGAACTCGGCCTTTGGATTGCTGACTGCGATCTCACTGTACTGTTAATGATTTTCTACCTACAGTAACCTGCTGTGCTGAGCACATCAAATACAGTGCGGTTAGTTCCAAGCTATGAAGTGCCTGTCACGCATGTCTAACAGGCAGACCTCATTAGGAGGGGCCTTGCATAGGGGTCACATTTTCCAGCATTTGTTTTCAAAATGGAAATCCAGATCATGCATTTGAGATTAAAATAAAAAAGCGGCCTGTGCTTTATCGTTTTCTTTAACTTACATGCCTGTTGGTCCAGCCCAGATTGCTGATAGAGGAAGCCCTGAGAAAGTTGCCCAGCTGGTTGCCTGTGCTTCAAGACGCAAAAGGCTCACTGAGGCATCCCTGCCTACCCTTGGCTGCTGCTGCTCAGCCTGCTTAAGTCTCATCTGTTCTCAATTATCAGTGGTGTGAGAAAACACAACAGTGGATTCAGAAGGAGAAACCAAGTCATCTGTGTTTGGCCTCAGCGTATGGACTACCCTGAAATTTGAGTACAGATGTGTTCATATCCTGGGATTAGATAAAAGAGGGGAATCACACAGTGAATTCTTATGGCCTGTCATTTCAGTTAGCCATCTTCTGCCGCTCTGTTCTGGAAGCTTCTCCACTAAAATAGAGCACCCAACTTGGTTTTCTAGTTACTTTCTGGCCCATCTTGAGTTGGAGGAATCAAGTGTTTAAGAACTCTTGCTGCTGGTGGGTGGGGATCAACCAATGATTTCATTAAGCTGTGTGTTCTTAATAAACTTTGGGAAGATTTGTCGCAGACAAACTCAGGGACCTTGTGATCTTAGCAGTCGTGGTTCATCTTGTCCACACGCTTAGCTTCATTGGGATTTGGTTGGTTGTGATCTAGTGGAACTGTGGCAGTGTTGGGCTCTGTTGGGGTTTGGTTGACTGTGATCTAGCAGAACTGTGGCAGTGTTGTTCTCTGTTGGGATTTGGTCGTGATCTAGCAGAACTGTGGCAGTGTTGGGCTCTGTTGGGGTTTGACTGTGATCTAGTGTAACTGTGGTGGTGTTGGGCTTTGTTGGAATTTGGCTGTGCTCTAGCACAACTGTGGCAGTGTTGGGCTCTGTTGGGGTTTGGCTGTGATCTAGCGGAACTGTGGCAGTGTTGGGCTCTGTTGGAGTTTGGTTGACTGTGATCTAGCGGAACTGTGGCGGTGTTGGGCTCTGTTGGGGTTTGTCCGTGATCTAGCAGAACTGTGCCAGTGTTGGGCACTATTGGGGTTTTGTTGTGATCTAGCAGAACTGTGGTGGTGTTGGGCTCTGTTGGGATTTGGTTGTGATCTAGTGGAACTGTGGCAGTGTTGGGCTCTGTTGGGGTTTGGTTGACTGATCTAGCAGACCTGTGGCAGTGTTGGGCTCTGTTGGGATTTGGTTGTGATCTAGGAGAACTGTGGCAGTACTGGGCTCTGTTGGGGTTTGGTTGACTGTGATCTAGCAGAACTGTGGCAGTGTTGGGCTTTGCTGGGATTTGGCTGTGATCTAGCAGAACTGTGGCAGTGTTGGGCTCTGTTGGGGTTTGGTTGGCTGTGATCTAGTGGAACTGTGGCGGTGTTGAGCTCTGGGATTTGGTTGTGATCTAGTGGAACTGTGGCGGTGTTGGGCTCTGTTGGGGTTTGGTGTTGTGATCTAGCGAAACTGTGGCGGTGTTGGGCTCTGTTGGGGTTTGGTTGTGATCTAGTGGAACTGTGATGGTGTTGGGCTCTGTTGGGATTTGGTTGACTGTGATCTAGTGGAACTGTGGCAGTGTTGGGCTCTGTCGGGATTTGGTTGTGATCTAGCAGAACTGTGGTGGTGTTGGGCTCTGTTGGGATTTGGCTGTGATCTAGCAGAACTGTGGCAGTATTGGACTCTGTCGGAATTTGGTTGTGATCTAGCGGAACTGTGATGGTGTTGGGCTCTGTTGGGGTTTGGCTGTGATCTAGCAGAACTGTGGCAGTGTTGGGCTCTTTGGGGTTTGGTTGTGATCTAGCAGAGCTGTGGTGGTGGATCCCAGGAGCTGCTGCTCCTTGTGTGCTTCAAAGTTGGATTTTGTGTTATTTTGCATGCAGATGCTTCTTGGAATCTTGCGTTGCTGTATACCTGTATACCTGGAAAGTTGTGGGAAGAACAATTTAGGGTTTTGAACCAGTTTTCTCAACAAGTTTGATTATTTCATTTGAGACATGTTCTGGTATTCATGTTCTGAAAAGGTGAGATCAAACATCCACTTTTTATTCTAAAACAGGTCCCCTTACCACCTCTCTGCTAGTGCATTCTCTTTCCTTTACAGCTCCTCCTCCTCTCTGAAGAAGAGGAATTAAGCCCGAGTAACTCAGAAAGTGACAGCGTTAACCCCAGGGGATGGAAACCACAGACCTAGGGCTAAGGGATTGAGTTTTAAGTTCTGTTATTCTCCATCAGTGCGTTCTAGTCTTTTGATCTTACCCTGACTGGTATTATTACTTGAAAGTTGTTGTTGTTGTTTTGCTGGTAGTGGTGGTGGTTTTTTGCCACCCACAGGAGAGAGAGGATTAGAAGAAAAAGACCAATGGAGTTACCTTGGGATGAATTAAATGTGGGGCTGCCACACAGGAATGGATCCAAGGGCTGCTGTATTTAAATAACTTAATTATTTTGCAGAGGTGAATTTAACCTAACGTGTACTACTGTGATGGAGTAAACCTTTTCCTGTTTGGAATATCACAAAAGGCACTTCAACAATTGAGGGTCTTCCTTTGAACCCTCCTGTTGTCAGGTGGGGTAGTGGTACAGTTCCTTGTTCCAGAATGCTCTTAGCAAGTTGATTAATCTGTCACATACCCCAGTTTCCTCATTCATAAGGTGGCATAATAATAGGACGTAGAGTTGCTGTGAAGTTTAGTGAGTTGATGAATGTATGATGCTTGGCAAATGTTAAGGGCTCAAGCCAGTCATCGTTGCCTTTCTGAGCTTAGTGGGCCTTGGACCTGCTGAGGACTTTGAACTGAGCATTCTGTATTCTCTTTTTTGGTTTTTGTTTTTTTAAGGGGATGAGAATGTGTGTGATAGAGTTGAGTTCATGAAAGTATTTTAAGAAAATTGTCAAAACAAAGTTCAAATGCAATGGATGCAAAGTGATTTTAACATATGGGGTAGCTGGAGATTTGAGATCAGACAAATCAATTAGGAGATCACCAAACCCAAATAGAGAACGTGAGTAACTCATACCTAGGAGATGAATGCTAGCTTTGAAGACCATAGCATGCATTCTCAAACCAGACGAGGAGGCCTCTTTTCTCTGCAGATTTCAGTTATTTGTGGTGTTAAATGGCTTCTCCTCTCTTACTTGCCTGGCATGTGGAACTGAGTAAATTCTTTCAAAAGAACTCACTGAAGGAATGTATAACAGCTGGGAATTGGATGTCTTTTCAGATTGGGGAGAGCCTGTGTTTTGACTCTGATAGAATTCTTATGGTTTAATGTGCTTAAATATTACTGTTTTAACATTTTGACATTTTTGAGGACAGGGATAATTAGGAGAATGCACTTACAAGTTTCTGTGCCAACTGTTTCCACTGCTCTCCTGTGTGCATGGTCCCAGGGTTTATACAAAGCTCTCTATAGCCCCACAATGAATCTTGCCCCAGTGAGCGGGGTCTCACCTCCCTTCTATAGATGAGGTTGGAGCTCAGAAGAACGTAGAGAAACCTGTGCATAGTTATTATGCCAGATTTAGTAGCTGGAACAGGAGTGGAACCTAAATCTTTTTTCTTTAGATAATATGTTCTTTGCATTAATGAGTTTGTGGGTTTTTTTGGGAGGCGGGAAATATATGTAAATAAGAAGTAAAACTCCTAAATTGCAAGTTGATTTTTTTTCTTAATATAGTAATACTCATAATGCAGCAAACATATCATTTCCCCTCCATGCTTGCTAGACTGGCTTATGCGCACATCATGATGATAATGAAGGAGCTAACATAGCAATCACTCATTCTCTGCTCATTCATAAGGCAGCATAATAATAGGACACAGAGTTGCCGTGAAGTTTAGTGAGTTAATGAATGTATGGTGCTTGGCAAATGGTAGATGCCCAAGCCAGTCCTAGTTGCCTTTCTGAGCTTAGTAATCATGGAATCATGCTCTAAAATCTTTATGAATATGAGCTCACTTCATCCTCATAACAACTCTAGGAGATAGGTGTTACTTTATCTCCACTTTAGGGATGAGAATGTGACATATGAAAGGTAGTGAACTTAATATTCTTTATTTTATTTTCATTTTAGTTTTGAGATGGAGTCTCACTCAGTGGCCCAAGGCTGGAGTGCAGAGGCATGATCCTGGCTCACTGCAACCTCCGTCTCCTGGGTTTGAGTGATTCTCCTACCTCAGCCTCCCAAGTAGCTGGGACTACAGGCGTGTGCCACCATGCCCTGCTATTTTTTGTATTTTTAGTAGAGATGGGGGTTTCACCATTGTGGCCAGGCTGACCTCAAACTCCTGGCCTCAGGTGATCCGTTCACCTCGAGCTCCCAAAGTGCTGGGATTACAGGCATGAGCTACCGCAACTGGCCTAATATTCTTAATTTGGCTGTCGGTTGTCACCCAAATCAATTAAAGCAATTCCATTTCCTAAGTGAAAATCAGAATTTCTTTTCTTTTTTCCTTTTTTTCCCCTTCTATTTTTTCTTTTAATCTCTTTTTTTTTCTTTTGTCTTCAAGCAATTTTCATTTTTTTAAATATGCAGGGAACCTGAGGCAAATGAAGGGGAGGTACCTGGGAGCTACTGACTGTGATTACAGTGGATATTCACAAAGGAAGACCTTTAGTACAATGTGTGGTAGTGAGGGAAAGGTTGATGGAGTAGGAGGGATTTAAGTAAAACCTTTCAGGTCTAAGGTCAATGGAAAGCAAAGGAACATTCTAGAAGGACGTTAGATTTTCCTTAGAGTGACATTACAGTTTCTGCGATTGGACTATACCCTTTAGTGCCTCAAATCAGGAGTTTCACATTTTCTTTTCTTTTTTTGTGGCCGGGGGTGGGGGGTGGAATTACCTGCTCGTGTATTTCCATCTCCTTAAAGGCAAGCGCTGGCCACCTTATTTGGCTGATATTAGCCTCCATGGCATCAGCCTGTCCAGTGGAAGTCCTGAAACAGTATATGATGAATGGATAAATGAATGAATAAATGAAATGAAATGAATGAGGGAAGAAATGAATATTGCGCTTCCAGAACGAGGAGAGAAGGGACGATGATGTGGCAAATTGGCCCAACTAAGATATCTTAAGATCCATGTTGACTTTGGCTTCATGTGGTAGTTTGGTGATACTCTCTCTTACTCAGGGGGTGTGCCTTTTAAGCTGTGGTCTGTGGTCAATGTGTGCACATCTCTGAGAGCGCCGGCTGTGTTGTGTTTGTGACAGCTCCCTTGTGTGGTTTGCCCTTGTATCTGATTGTAAATTAACCTTGACATGTAGGCCACCTGACCATGTATGGAGAGAGAAAAATCACTTTCTTCTCTACAAGCTATGTGAGTGCAGACTGAAGTTCCGAGTTGTGATCTCAGGCAGTCTGCAGAAACTAACCTTTGGCATACTTGGCCACAGTCAACTTCTTTCTAGTAAATTCCCACTGGTTCTTGGCTTTTCTTGTAGAATTAACACATTTGCAAAGTTTTCTTCATTGGTATTCTTGGTACATGGACTGGAATATTCTTCATCCCTTGATTTGTGGGATCGTTTTGTCTTTGGGCCACACTTGTCATGGGAGGAAAGTCACAGCCAGACTGGGTATGGAAAGAATGGAAGTGTGTCTCCTGCGGGGAGAGCCCAGGTTATTGAGATAGTTTTGGCCCATGTTTCTTGAAGAAGACATGGGGTTTTGTTTTGCTCATTGATGGCCATACCCCTTGTGTGGTTGGCCAGGAAGCTGAACGCTTGCTCCCCCTTGTGGTTAAATACAGGTAGTTCTGCTGGCAAACCCAGTGGTCAATTACTGCATCTACCAAGGAATAAGAAGATTATAAATGTAAACTCAGCTTGAAACTTTTTGTGGCTTAGAGGTAAAGCAAGAAAATAATTAAGATAACAACTCACATGCTGAGGGTGTTTCATGTGTTATTATTGTGAACGTTAATAACAATTTGGGCTCTCTGTGGGACGCTATTTCCTTCACTTAATCAGTTGGCAAAGAAAATACATCAGGGAAGATTGTTCACCCTGAGCCGAGAAAGTGGAGTTTCAAGTAAGAACCCTGCTCCTCATCCTGCCCCAGAGTTGAGATCATCTGTTTGATTTTGCTACTGATAATAAAGTGTTTTCAATTACAAATCGTTTGCTTGCTTGGGGACTGACACAAACACTTTTGTTTTGTTTACAAAGTGCCTTCTCTCCCCAGTGTTGGGTTTGGAGTAGGGGAAGAGTAACACAGAGGTTGCAGTCAGTGTCTTCAAGCGACTTTCATTTTGTTTGATATATGGGGAACGTGAGGCTAATGAAAGGGAGGAACCCAGGAGCTACTGACTGTGACTACAGTGGATATTCACAAAAGGAAGACCTTCAGTACAGTCGCAGGTAGAGCGAGGTTGATGGAGTAGGATGGATTTAAGTAAAACTTACCAGGTTTAAGGTCAAAGAAAAGTGAAGCAGCATTCCAGAAGGACCCAGAAAAGCCGAGCAAGTCAGGCACTGAGATCTTGGGATTGAGAGGAGATGCCGGTTCAGACCCAGCACTGTTCTGGAACTTTCTTTTGGGTACTCTTTTGTTGTTTCATCAACTCCTTTAAAAGGTACAGTCCAGAACTGAACATGTTATTCTACAAGTGGC
This sequence comes from Rhinopithecus bieti, assembly GCF_001698545.2. NCBI lineage: Eukaryota > Metazoa > Chordata > Mammalia > Primates > Cercopithecidae > Rhinopithecus > Rhinopithecus bieti. The sequence continues at coordinate 4,050,391 of NW_016809830.1, read as the reverse complement.
CTAACCAGTGTTGTATATACTGGCTGGATGGGTTTTGCCACTAAAATGGAATAATAGTCTGATTTTCCTAATTCCAAGAAAGGAAAATCAAGGAATAGATTTTTTTTTTAAAAGCAAGCATTTAAAGAATTTCTCCTGTAGACATTATCTTAAATTTTTGGTCCCTGCCATTGTGTGTGTACCTTGAATCCAAGGGTAATACGATATGCAGTCTGGCAAAAGCAGTCATTTTAAATGATTGAGCAATATTTAGTGACTTTCAAAAAGCAGAGAGCACAACTTGGCTACCATAGAAGCTTCACCATGATGGGTGCAGGGTTCCCTCAAGGCTGAAAGTTGTGTTCTGGTGATCTTGTGAGAGAAATGCATCCCGTGTGATTTATGTGGATTCATTTATTCTTTTAGGAAATTAGATAAAAACTGTATTGTAAGGCCCAACCCATCTAAAAAGACAATAGAAATGAGTTCTATGTGTTTTTCAGCAGGGCCTCATGGGCACCACATATAAGTCCAGAATCTCTTGCAAGAACAGGACGTTTCTGGAGGGCAGTGGAGAAGGGGAGTGAGGGCTCAGCTCTGTGAGGTTGAGGAGGTTGTGAAGACCAGCACCAGCGGGGAGTGGGTTTGTTAGCTGGGAAAGGCCCTAAGGGTGAGGAAGAGAAGTTTGAGTTTGAGAGGATAACTGGGAGGAAAAGTCTTAGAGCCCAGAGTATGTGTTCACTGCCTGCTCTTCAAGGGCAACCACTTCCACCTCTTTTGACTGATTCTTTCAACTCTTATCCTCCCATCTGCAGAACATGATTTTGGTGCAGCTACTTGAATTTTCAAACTTGATTTCTATTTTAGAAGTTAAGGATTTGCTTTTTCTCCACCCACACACCCTGTCCCTACCACATCAAATACAGGTCTCTCTTACTGTTGGTCAGCTCCGTTTTCTGTGTTGACCTCTGATACTCTGTAAACGCTCTTCACACATGAGCTGGATGGTACATATACCATCATTACTTTTCCTGCCCAACTTTGTCTTTTTCTTCCTTGTATTTTATTTGTAAAGATTCCCCAGCTCGTCCCCAGTTGTGTCAGCCTCTTTTTAGTGTGCTCAGACCCATTAGGTATAAGGCCTGTCCATTCGTATTCCTGAGGAAGTCTGGCTCAGAGCCGTCCAGGTGGTCTGACCTGGGCAGGGTCCCGGGTCTGCCATCACCCAGTCTCTGCTCTCCTGCCGCCCCGCTGAAGTCTTCCTTCACCTCTCTTGGACATTAGGGTTTCTCTTTGATGGCTTCTCTCTTTTTCTGGGTTTCTGATATTTTCTGGTTGAGTGGTGCTGCTTTGTTCTAACCTATTTTTATTTCATTAAATAAATGTGATCCACTAAATGGATTTCATACCTACGGGTTGTGTGACTTGCACTTTGAAAGGCACTGGGCTAGATGACCACTTTGAGTGATGCTGAGGCATTACTGGATGACTTCCTTCTTCCCTTCTCCCCTCCCCTCCTCCTCTCCCCTC
>NW_016809830.1:4043219-4046571 GCF_001698545.2 Rhinopithecus bieti | reverse complement strand
CCTCTCCTCCTCTTCACTCCCCTCATCTTCTCCCCTCCCCTCCTCCTCTCCCCTCCCCTCCCCTCCTGCTTTCCCCTTCCCTCCTCCTCTCCCCTTGTCCTCTTTCCTCATGAAGCATGTGCGCAGGTGCATCCCTGATGTTTTGATCAAGTATGGCCTGAAAATCAAGCCATTTTAGTTAGTTTTGGATACATTACAAAGTAATGTTGGAAGTAAGCATCTTCTACCTGTCTCCCTTCCCTCCTTGGCTGAGGGACAGTGTCCTAGTCAGCTCCAGCTGCTGTGACAGAGTACCATGGGCTGGGTAGCTTAAATGAAAAACATTTAATGCTCACAGTTTTGGAGGCTGGGAAGTCCATGATCAAAGTGCTGGTAGATCTGGTCTGGTGGGGGACCTGCTTCCTGGTCTGCAGATGGAAGTCACCTTGTTGTATCCTTACATGATGAGAGAGAGAGCAAGCAAGCTCCATTGTGTCTTTTATAAGAGCACTAATTTCATTCACGAGGGCACCAACCTCATGACCTGATCACCTCGCAAAGGCTCCACCTTCCAATACCGCCATCTTGGGGATTAGGATTTCAACACATGAATTTTAGGGGGACACAAACATTCAGTCCCTGACAGGGTTACGCACTGTGTGGCTGGCAATCACCAGGATGCCTGGAGCCCTGCCAGGACCATGCTGGCTCATTTCAGCCACCCTGGATGAATCATCCAGCCTAAGGCCCATGCCTGGGCATTCTGGGTCCTCAGTGCTCTGCCTTTATTTTACCTGATATCCTTCAAGCGAAAATGCTCATACTTATTTTTGGTTACTTAATATACTTGGCCATTTAACAATACAAATTAAACTTGTGTTATTCTGTTAGAAAACTAATAGATTGTTTTCTATAGTCTTTGACTGCTGTGCATAGTCTAGGGCTGGACTGGGGAGGGGAGGATAATTTGGCCACAATAGGATTCCTTATTATCTGTCTCTTCCCCCGCAACCCCTTCCCGCACCTCCACCCCACACAGGAGACCCTCAGATACATTTCTGTCAGTACCCTCAGTTATATCTTTTGGGGGACATAATACTTAATGAACCAAAACTCTGTTTTGCTGGCAGAGAAAAAATTAGGCTGATACAATCAAGATAATCCTATCAACTTTAGGATTATTAGGAATGTTCATAATTCTGTCAACATTTTATCAACTCCGTATGTTTAAAATAACGCATGTTTCTTAAAAATAACCAAACAAAATACAGAAAAAAGCAAAGTAAAAATGGACAACCCCCGAACTCCGGTGTTGGTGGTTAGGAAGAAGAAGGATGGAGGATGTCTTTTGTCTGTGTTACATGATAACAACAAAAGTCACTCTTCACTCTGGGAGAGCCATAGAGATCTGGCTGAGTGGAGGCAGCTGTGCCCAAGGAGCCTGACTTCGGATCAGCTGTGTTCATCCTTGCTAACCTCCCAAAGGGAGGAAGCTCATGAAACCACTGTAGAACCCCCTAAAAGGGGAGGGTGGCTACAGCTAAGCAGGTGGGGGCAGGCAGGAGTGGAGAGAGGCAAGGATGAGTCAGGCAGGTGGGATGGGGGCTTTGTAGGTTATGTTAAGGCTCCTAGACTTAGCATTTCGAGCAGGAATGTGACCTGATCAGATTTATATTTTGCTTGCATTGCTGATGGACATTGGTTCAGTGCTCATTGTACTGGAAGGGTCAAGAATAGAGGCAGGGACCCAAATTTAGGGGGCTTCCCAGGGAATCCAGGGGAGAGGTATTGTGGCCTGGACTAGACTTGGAGCATCCAGAAGGGGACTGGAGCAATGTTTCTCTCAGAGGAGGAGTGCCTTTCTGGTGTCGTCCGTCCTGTTGGTAGCAGAGTTCTGCTGCTGAATTAAACCTTTGTGTCGGCCTTAGCCGCCTGCACGGCTCTGCTGGAGGTAAAGCTGGTGGAGTGGCCCTTGTGGCATTTGCTCTGAGTTGTCGCTCATTTTTCTGAGATTGTCAGAGGCCTTAGAGGAAGCATTGCGGATTTCACTGTGCTCCAGTAACCATCACGTTGTTGATAATATGGTTCTGATAAGAGTGATGGGGGATGGTGGGGTTTTGTGAGTTGACAGACCTGGGTTTGAGACCCAGCTCTCCAGTCAGAAGCCGGCACCAGGCCTGTTTCTCTTCTCTGAGTTTTAGTGTCCTCAGGTGGAGGGGAGGATAATATTAATAACACCTTCCTGATGCAGCTCCACTGGGCTGGCCATGTCGTGGGCACCCAGCGCGGGCGGCTGCCCTGGTTCGTGTTAACTGTCAGCGGGGTGGAGAGCTCCCTCCTCCCTGGTGTTGGAGGCCATTACCTGGCAGCGGATGTGGAAGATAAAGCACCTTTTATTGTCCCTACACAAGGCAGCTATGGGGTAACACAATATTAGTTATTCAGATTAGAGAAAATATGAACTCTGGTTACAGTGTTATTGCAGACGGGCAAATATGGTTTGTCAGGATGACATAAAAAATAAAGTCATTTTGAGTTACAGAATAAATATCAAACAAGTTTCCTTTAATCATCAGGGCTGGGATGGAAATAAGGCAAAATGTTGACTCCTTTGAAAGACAATTTTTTTTTTTAAACTTTGTGTAATGATGGTTTACTCTGGTCTAGTCATTCCTACTCCTATTCTGAAAGCAGGCTCTGAATTCCTGATTGTGTACAGGATTGTGTACAAACAATCAGGAATTCATCATTCATATGAAGAAGTACTGTTTTTCCCTCTAGACTAGTGTCTTGAATACTTTTATGTACGTATATGTTACGTGACTAGTGTTAGGAATGCATGTATTATATATGTGCATGCATCTCGTTTACATTGAATGGAACTAAAAGGCATATTTGAAAGGTATTCCTTGCCTGTCTCCAGTTTCTAAATTTGAAGTTAAAAATGGGAAATGATCTTAGAACCCATGCCTGTGGTTCATAAGCCTGGCTCAGCTCTTGCATTCCCGGCTACTGTCTGATGAAACTCACGGGAGCTGTGAAAACAACGCTGTCTGTTCTGTGAAAGCCAAGTAGGAGCTTAAGGGTCACGGCAAACTTCAAAGCAGCGTAAGGGAGCAGGCTCTGTGGGTTTGTCTACCGCCCCCACCTTCCAAAATTGCTTGCTCTCTTGCTTGCGTTCTTTCTTTCTTTCTTTCTTTCTTTCTTTCTTTCTTTCTTTCTTTCTTTCTTTCTTTCTTTCTTTCTTTCTGTCCCTCTTTCTCTCTCTCTTTCTCTTGTTTCTTTTCTTTCTCTCTTTCTTTCTCTCTCTCTCTTTTTTCTTTTCTCTCCCTTTCCTTTTCCCTTTCCCTTCCCTCCCTTCCCTTCCCTCCCT
>NW_016809830.1:3943841-4042781 GCF_001698545.2 Rhinopithecus bieti | reverse complement strand
CCCTTCCCTCCCCTCCCCTCCCCTTCCCTTCCCTTCCCTTCCCGAGGGAGTCTAGCTCTGTCACTGCAAGCTCCACCTCCTGAGTTTATGCCATTCTCCTGCCTCAGCCTCCTGAGTAGCTGGAACTACAGGCGCCTGCCACCACACCCGGCTAATTTTTTTTTTTTTGTATTTTTAGTAGTGACAGGGCTTCACTGTGTTAGCCAGGATGGTCTCGATCTCCTGATGTCGTGATCCACCCGCCTTGGCCTCCCAAAGTGCTGGGATTACAGGCATGAGCCCCCGCTCTCATCCCCAAAATTTCTAATTGAATTTTAACCTTCCACTTTTAAGTTCTGATCCTGATTTATAAAAACCTGTGTAATTTTCTTCAGCTTTCAGAAGGAATGTTTTGTGTGTTCCGATGGGGGTGTTGGGAGAGATGATACTGACAGAGATCCTCTGACATTTCATAGCCTGGCAAATAGGCTCAAACATGTTCCAGACCTCAGAGGATTGCTGAGGGCAGCTTTCAACTCAAGCTGGATAAAATAAGTTTTGGGAATCTTACCTTGCACTCTGTTTTGTAGTAACAACTGTGTTTAATATGTTTCTCATTACTGGCTGAATGACCTGTAGGTGTTCGGGAGGCGATCTCTCTATTTACATTTTAATGCTACATATTTAATGAGCATTCAGGCCCAGACTGTGAAGACTCTGGAAATGAGAGTTTTATTTCCCATCTCCTGTGCTGTAACAAAAGCAGCTTAAAAATTGCAGTTTATAGACCTCACCTTTTGCCATTTTCTTCAGATTTTTAAATATTAATATTTTAGAAGGGTCTTTATCTCACATGTTGCTTATCAAGTCCTCAGTATCTGGACGCTGGCAGAGTCCTTAGCAATGGAGGGAGGGAGAAGGAGTCCAGCCTGCATGATTGGATCAGTGTCAAACCTGTCCCACCTGTGGGGACGAGGCGGCATGCGGAGCAGACAGGTGCCTGTTGCAGGTCAGGAGAGCTGGCCCCAAATCCTGACTTGGAAGGAAATGGTACATATTGATATCCTTTAGCGCCAGGTACTGGCCTAGCTACTTTATATGCATCTCTCAAGCCCCCTGGCATCACTTCAAGATAGACAACAAGGGGAATGCACATCATATCCCTGTTCACTGGTGGGGAAACTGAGGCTTAATAATGTGCCCAGGTACACACAGCTGATAAGTAACCCTGCACCCTCGATCTCACAGCATAACATTGGAATCCACCTCATTAGACAGAGCTCAGCTGCCTGTTCTCTCATTAACATTGAGTTGTATCAACTACAGTATCTGTGGTATTCCTAGAGATTTCTGTGATTCTCATAAGTATCTTTGAAAGGGGGCCATTTAGTTTATTTCCACATTTCTCCCTTCTCTGCAGAAATGCACACAGGCTCTGCAACAAGCTGTAAAGCTGTCCGTGTTACGGTGTGTTGTAAACCCAGTGCCAGTAATGACGCAGTGCTGTTTAAAGATAAAGCAAGCTCACAGAGGGACAGCGCAGCAGGATGTTTATGTTTCAGAAGCATAAACGCACGACCTGTGCCCATCCCGTGTTCTGCGTCCAGGTCCCCAGAGAGGCCATGGATGGGATGGTGCAAGAAACCAGCAGGAAGCAGAATGAATCCTTCCTGCGGATGGTCCCTGTGAAGAAGACACAGCGGCCAGTGGTGTGACAGACAGCCCACAGCTGTCGAAGGAAGGGAGAAGAGAGGGACTGAGGGCCAGCAAGAGGGTTTTACAGCTACATGCTAGGTTGTCTCACATCTAGGAAAGAAGATTGTTCATATTATATATAAATGGGCATTGTCCCTGTGGCCTGATATGAGATATCCAGAATATTGCTTTAGGTATTATTAAGTCCTAGGTTTCTGTTTTGATAGAAACTGCAGGTGCTTCAGTTAGTATTTTTGTTGTTGTTGTTGTAATAGTAACTCAGATCTCTTTTGTTTTTGTACTCTTTGGCCAAGACAGAAAACATTCTGCCACACACATTACTTCATGACTCTGGTTATATATTGAGAGCAGCATTTAAAAAAAAAAAAGTCCAATTTAGTCTGTTAGGCCATTCTTGCATTGGTATAAAGAAACACCCAATACTGGGTAATTTATAAAGAAAAGAAATATAATTGGCTCACAGCTCTGCACACTGTACCGGATGATACAGGATGCATGATGCTGACATCTGCTCGGCTACTGGGGAGGCCTCAGGAAGCTTCCAATTGTGGTGGAAGATAAAGGGGGAGCAGGCACCTCACGTGGCCAGAGCAGGAGCAAGGGGTTGGGTCACACACTTTTAAACAACCAAATCTCATGAGAACGCACCATTGCCAGAATAGCACCGAGCCACGAGGGATCCGCCCCCATGACCCAAACACTTCCCCCCAAGCCCCACCTCCAACACCAGGGGTTACTGTCAACATGAGATTTCAGGGACAAACATCCAAACTATGCCATAGCCTTAAGAGGGTCTTACCTCTTTGAAGCATTGTAGAGTTCAGAGAGTAGGACAGTTTGTCTACTGTATTTTAAAATACTAAATGTCCTGATTATAAAAGTCAGTCCTGGAAAACAAAACAAACCTGAAACCATAGAAGAAAAGAACAAAATAAAAATTACCCACAGTCTCCCTTGTGTGTACCGCACAGTTCATGTTTTAGTGTGTCTACACGCCGTTTAATGCAGGTGGACAGACTCAGGGGCAGGTGTGCCTTGCTAGTGCTATGTCCCCATCACCTGGCAGAGTCCCTGGTACAGCATAACCGCTCAGCAGTTGGGTGCTGAGTAAATATTAATACATGTGCATGTGGTACCAGTCAGGGCCCAACAGAGGGACCTCACGCAAGGAATTTCTCCACAGGTGTGGAGGTTGAAAGAACAAGCTGGGGCGACCCTGAGAGAGCCCAGAGACAAGCTCTGCAGGAAGCAGGCACCATCACTGGGCTGGGTGACCTGAGCCCAAGGGACACCGTCTGCTGCTGATGCTACCTCTGCAGTGGGAAGATATCAGACCCCACTGCTGATGCCGGGATGGTGCTCCCCTCCCCCTGAGGCTCTCCCACCAGGCCGCATCTCATCAGGCCCCAGCTGGAAAGGGAGTCGGGGAAGTTTCATTTGTGGGGTCCAAGTGTCAAGGGGCAGATAAGGGAAGGGTGGATTTGCAGCTGAGAAGATAGTAAATAACCAGACTACATGACAGTCTGAAGAATCAAATCTGCGATCAAATTCTACTCTGCTCTAAGGTAAACCTATATTTAACTGTGAATAATATACCATGGGTATCTTCCTTGCTTGATAGATACAGCTCCACATAATTTTTCTCAATGAAACAGATTATGGAGTAGGCAACGTTTTCCTCTTTTGTAAAACACACCAAGTTGTGAGGATTGAATGAGATAATGTCTAAGTATTAGTACTTTACCCTAGCTGATTGACAGTATCCAGTGATAGTGATAATAAGGGTAATTACTACTCTAGCCAATTTTATCAATCCTGTGGATGTTTAAGGAATTGGGGTTTTTCCCCCCTTGGTGAATACTCCTGTAAATACATCTTTGTCTGCTTGTCTGAGTCTTTCTGTGGGTTTTTAGAAGTGGACTACTAGCAGCAAAGTCTCCGCTACTTAAGGCTCTTTGTATATTTTGCCAAATTGTGCTCTAGAAATACATCAGTTTCCAGTCCTCCTTCCCTCAGACCACCTGTCCCTCACATTTTTACCAGTTCTGGGTCTTGTTATTCTTTTTACTCTTTGTCAATCAGGTGGTTTAAAATATACATTTTATTTGGCATTTATTAGTGAACTTGAGGATGTTTTTCACAGAGTCAAATGGAAACAGTTCTGCTTCGTGATCAAGACCTTGGGGCCACATACTGGCTTGTTCGCCTGGATGCATTTTCTGAATCTCTCTCAGAATCCTTTTTATCCCTGAAAAATGGGATTAGAAGTATTAATAGTAGTGCCCATCTCACAAGGTCATTGCAAGGACTAAAGAGAGGATGCATAGACGTATTGAATCGGTGCTGGGCTCTGGTAGATGTTCAGCTAGCCCTAGAGCTTATTCGCCATTTGATGTGCTAATCCGTAGGAAGGTGGGCAGGAGAGACCTGGACACAGAAAAGGAGCTGTGGAGTTGAGGTTTCCAGAAATGATGTGGCACGTGATGGCCCAGTCTAGCATGGCTCTGGGTGTGAGCACAACGTGGACAGAGGTGTGTGGGGCTCAGGGAGTCATTTGTGGATTGAGGGTGCTATGTGGATGTGGATCACGGTGATCCAGGATGATGCAGAATTTGGGCTGGGGAGGAAGATGGCAACCCAGGTTCCATGTCATCTTTAAAGAGGGGATGGTTGCTGGGATGTCCGGTGAGCAGCCAAGTGGTCTGTAGATAATAAGGAGGACTTTTCACTATATGGAGGCTGAGGTGGAAAGTCCCAGAGTAGGGTTCAGCCCTGGCCCTAAAATGTGCCAGAGAACGTGTAGCCTCCTGTGTGCAGAGCCAAGCTTCAGTGTGACAAGGAATGGTGGGAGCAATTTGGAGAAGAATGAAGACTTGGTGCAGTGACTAGGGAGGCAGGCAGGGTGAGGACGTGGAAGGGTGCAGAGCTGCTCAAGGTCACCTTCCTGAGCCTGTGACCAGTGTGGTCACTTGCTTCACGCTCAGAAGGGCCCAGTGTTTGGTTTAATGCTCTTTTCTCACCATCTTGAAATTCTTGATAATTTTCGAACAAAGGATTCATGTTTTCATTTTGCGTTGGGCCTGGAAATTATGTCGCTGGTGCTGAGGGGATGTGCAGAGCAGACATGGGCAGAGAACTGACGAGGACACGTGGGTGAGGGTGGGATGAGCTGGCCTCAGGTTGTTGAGCAGAGCCCATGTAAAGGTGTTGGGCCCAGGATGCGTTCTCAGGCTGTGGTGGGAGGCCTGATGATGGGAGATTTCTCTGGTTACAAACAGCATATGTAGCAGAGTGGTTCATAGTTTGTGTCTGTGTGTGCATTGGTAAGTTTTTATTTTGAAACTAAAATTATTTCAAAATTAGAGAAAGGCTGTGAGAGTGCGGTTGAACTGGCGTTGTTTCTGGAGCAGGGTTTCCCAATGCAGGCAGCACTGGTGACTGTGTGGCTTGGATCATTCTTTGGTGTGGGGGCTGTCCTGTGCCCCATGGGATGTTCCCTGCTCCCCTGGCCTCTGCCTACTAGATGCTGGGAGCACTTTCCCTGGTGTAATATTTAAAAATATCTCTCCACATTGCCACATTTGGGGGGCAGAATCAACCCCCTCCCCAAATTGAGAAGCAGTATGATTGGAACACAGTGTCCTGTGTCTAAGCTCAGCTGCTTAGAGCTGCCTGAGCTTGGAGAAGATACTTGTTCTCTCTCCTAAGCTTCACTGTCCCTTTCTGTACATTGTCAGGATGGCTGTTAATGCCACTGCTCTGAATGTGCTCAGTTTTGCATAAACAGCAGCTAATGTTAAAATTTTAATCTCTGCTAATATAAGAGGCATCGAAGTATATGCGAGTTCAGTTTGCGTATGGTGAGGAGGGGGACGGCCTCGGGTTGTGTGTGTGTATATTTGCCAATTCTGTATTGTGGGGTTGATTGCTCTTGCCTTTTGTTCAGTTGTCTCATTCTGTTTTCCATCGGGGCTTTGAATGCCCTTTTCATGCCTATGGCCTCTCTTTACTATGCCTTTTCTTCTCTGCCAGCAAATCTCATCCATTCTTCTAGGGCACCTCACTGTCCCCCAAAGCCCCAGTGACTGCTCTGTCCACAGGGCTTGATTTCTGTGCTCTGGCTCTGCAATGCGCTGTGGAAGGGGCCGGGCTCGGAATGGGGTTGCTGGTCAGGCCATGTGCCCAGGGGAAGGACACAGGACCCAAGGAGTCCACCCCTTTCTCCCCCTTTTTTTTTGATCACTGAAATATTTTCTTTCCAATTCCACTAGCCCGGCTAGAGCTGCCATAACAAAATACCAGATTGGTGACTTCAACAACACAAATTGATTCCATACAGTTCTTTTTTTTTTTTTTTTTTTTTTTTGAGGTGGAGTCTCACTCTGTCTCCCAGGCTGGAATTCAGTGGTGTAATCTTGGCTCACTGCAGCCTCTGCCTCCCAGGTTTGAGCAATTCTCCTGCCTTGGCCTCCCAAGTAGCTAGGATTACAGGCACATGCCACTGTGTCTGGCTAATTTTTATATTTTTTAGTAGAGACAGGGTTTCACCATGTTGATCAGGCTGGTCTCAAACTCAAGTGATCTGCCTGCCTCAGCCTCCCAAAGTGCTGGGATTACAGGTGTGAGCCACTTTGCCTGGCCATGATCCCGCACAGTTCTGAAGGCCAGAAGTCAAGAGCAGGAGGCCGGTGGATTGTTTCTGCCGAGGCCTCTGTTGTTGGCTTGCAGATGGCCCCTTGCCGTGCCCTCACGTGGCCTTTGTTCTGTGTACACGCGAAGCCCCAGTGTCTCTGTGTCCAAATTTCCTCTTCTTAGAAGGACGCCGGTCAGATTGGATTAGGGCCCACCCATATGACCTCATTTTACCGTAATAACCTCTTTCAAGTTTCTGTCTCCAAATACAGTCACGTTCTGGGGGCTTGAGCCTCAACATGGAAGATTTGGAGGGAGACACACTTCCACCTGTAACACCAATGTCATGTTAAGCTTTGTGGGAGAATAGACCAATATATGGTGGATTCTAGAATCTTAGAAGAAAAGTGAATCCGTATATTTGATACTTTATGATTTCCTTATTTGCTGTAAGCAGTTGGTAAGCATTTCAGTGTCACTTGGCTGAATGATACACTCCTGGTGCTCCCAGACTTATGAGGAGCCTAATATTTTTGTCTTGGTTGAAACAATGCAGATCCTGGGTTTTGGAGATGCTCACAGCCAGCTGTCTGATTACATAAACTGAAAGTGGCAGAGAGGAAGCTTTTGCACGGGGAAAACATGAAATATACAAGGATTCCTTTAAGACAGAGTGTACTTCTGAACGTTTACTGAAGGTGGAGGGCCCTGGACAACTGATGGTACCTTATGTGGCGTTGTCTGGGTCAGATTCATTGCATTTCCTGAAGAGGTAACTCGGCAGTCCTCAGAGAGGCTGAACCTTGGTGTCCAGGTGGCAGTTCATAAGACACCTGTGATTTGATGTGAGCTGGTCACAGAGAAAGCCATTTCCAGAGAGGAACAACCGTGTAGTCTGCATTCCTGGGAGTCAAGTTAAAAACTGCTCTCCTGTGACCTTGTCACCTGGCAGTGGAAAGTTACCTTTGGCTGCAGCCACGACTTCCACATACTCTTCAGAACTTGCTCTGCCCTTGAGTTTTCCAGCTTTCCTTTAATGCACTAAACCTTTAATATTGTATTCTTCTAAATGAGACGTCTCGCATTTGAGCAAGTAACACTCGGTAAGAGTTTGCTTGGTGGGGGAGGAGGTTTTACCTTCCTGTGGCATTCAGAAGCTCTGCAAATCCACCCATAGCCGTGATTGTGTTATATGACCTCAAGATGCTGGAGCTGTAAATTCATCTTTAACATAATTGACCTGATTACTTCTTTCTTGAAGAATTTTGTTCAAACCTCAGGGTTTATTTAGGAACAAGTCTCACCAGGCCTGATTGGTTTTCCTAGGTAGAGATACAGCTTTGGGAAATAAATTAAGAAAATGAGTGGATTGAAAATGTAGGAACACCATGACCATTGTGAATTTTTCTTATTGAGGGAAAAAAAAGAGTATCTGTGAATATTTCTCTTACACTGTGTAGTGAGGAATGACCCTCCACTGTGGATGGTAATTTATTTCTGTGTAATTGCCTGAGTAAGCCTTTCTCTGACATTGAATACTGAATAGAATTGTTAGGTTATTTTTGGAAGAATTATAGATTTTCTCTTAGGTTTTAGAATATTTTTTGTTTGCCTGTTAAGAGAATTTGATGAAGATTTCAATGTAATTAACCAAATAAAATGGTATTCTGTATCCTGGGAAGGGGCGATGTCCTTCAGTTTTAAAGTCGATTCATCATTTACCTCCTATCTCTCTTGCTGGCTGAGCCATCAACCCTTCTGTTTTTCATAAATTTTGTTGTTGTTGTTGTTGTTTTGAGATGGAGTTTTGCTTTTGTTGCCTAGTCTGGAGTGCAATGGCGCAATCTCGGCCCACCGCAACCTCCGCCTCCTGGGTTCAAGCAATTCTCCTGCCTCAGCCTCCCAAGTAGCTGGAACTACAGGCATGCGCCACCATGCCTGGTTAATTTTGTATTTTTAGTAAAGACGGGGTTTCTCCATGTTGGTCAGGCTGGTCTTGAACTCCCAACCTCAGGTGGTCCGCCCACCTCGGCCTCCCAAAGTGTTGGGATTACAGGCGTGAGCCACCGCACCTGGCCTGTTTTTGATAAATTTGAAACTTCTGGTTTGAAACTTTTGTTTCCTGTACTTAAAAGGAGACAGTTAAAAGCACTGTGATTTGGACTGACAGAATGTGTTATAGATGTTAGATAGATCTAACTTTGAATATTTATTTGCAGAGAAGTAGCAGGGAGGACTAGGAATGACTTTTTCTTAGGCGGTGCTATGCATTCCTTCAGGTGACTGGCCCCTTTGTGAGCTGTAGTGGTCAGTCCCAGGACGGCCCACACTTGTTGGCTGTCTTTGCCATGGTGGCTGTGGTTGGCGGGTACCCAGCCACGGGTTTTCCATACTAGGGGCCTTGGTCCATTGGGGGGGGTGTTGTACCATGACCCCCTTCTCCTGCGATCTTGCCTCAGTGGCCCAGGTAAATTGATGGACGTCCTTGACTCCTCTACCTCCAAAAGGACGTTGAACTTTGACAATGTTGGGAGTTTAGGCTACACTTCAACCAGGCAGCGATTGGGATCTAACCTACTTTTAAAAGCCCTCTACAGGGGATTTCATAACTTTCCTGAGTGTTGTGTTCTGGTGATGAACAATCTTGACTTTTTGAAGCCCTTCCTTTGCCAAGCATCCATCCCTCAGGTGCTCACTTAAAATGATTCTTCACAATATGCCTATAGTTGGGTCTGCCTGGTACAGCATCCTGGAGTGGGATCGAGGGAAAGACATGTGCTGCTTCTGCCACAGACGGACCATGCATGGGAAGAAACTATTGGGGAAGACTCTCCAAGGGGCTGGTCGGCCTTGTCTGCCCACTCCCTCTACCTTTCTTTGTTCTGTGTCTTTCTCTTCAATGTTGGTCCATTTTCCTTTTTTTCACTGTTGGGTGTTAGCTCATCATTGCTCTTATCTCCATATATTTGGATGTTTCCTGCATCATGGTGAGCTTCAGTAGGTCATGGATGAGTTAGTTGTTCTCATTCCAAAACATAAATTTTTGGTGTTTAGTGGGTGCTCAATAAAGCTTGAGAAAGATGAAGGTGAGGGCCCAGAACTAGTGTAAAAATATGGATACCACCATAGCATGGTAATTAAAGGGGTGATTGTGAAGAGGAGGTAGCTTTGTGTGGACTTGTGTGCGTGCGTGTGTGTGTGTGTGTGGGTGTGTGTGTCTGTTGCCTGGAGAAGGTTTACCAGTGGTGCTGGACATGTAGGGTAGAGTGTTAATAGTCACTGAATTTGGAAATAATCTATGGGATTAAAGAGCAAGGAGGTAGCTGTGTAAGAGGATGGGGTGGGGTGGTGTGGGCGATGGAGCTCAAGGGCTCAAGGTGCAGGCCTGGACTGATGGCCACCAGGACCACCCCAGTGGCTTCAGAGTCAGGACAGGAAGGGAATGTGATTATTGCAGCAGGTAGTAGAGCAGTGTGAGTGTATTATTCATATATGTTTGATGAAATGGAATATCAAATAATACATCCCATAGGATAGAAAGGCACAGTTAGTGAGTTTGGGTTAAAAATTCGATGAGATAAAGTGGTTGTACCTCCTATGAAAGCAATTTAATTTCTTATTATGAAAGCATTGCTCACGTTCTTCGGAAAAATTAAAACAAAAAACAAAAAACTTCAGTCATTATAGACAATTGTACTCAAGAAGAAAACACCGTGTACTGTCGCAACCCTGAAGGACCTCTATTAATGTGTGTGTGTCTTCTCACAGGGTGATTCTTGATCAGAGTTACTGAAACAGCAAGGCTTGGGAACAAGAGGCATGAGAGCAACACTCAGGACCTGTTCAGTTTTCTGCAAGATCCAGTTGCTCTTCCAGCATTGCTGGCTCCAAGAGAGTCAAATATTCAGGGCTTGCATGCTGGGGAGGGAAAGGGGTTAGGGTTGGAGATACAGATCTGGGAGATCTACAGATACAGATCATCTGCATGTGGAAATTTTGTTTGCCCTTCTCACACATTTCCATCCAAGTTTTCTTTGGGGAAGAGAGGATCCCTGCAGAGGAGTCCAGTTGCAAATGTGAAATCTTAAAAATGTATGCAAATAGTATCTTTCATTCCATGATACTTCCTTGTTTGTTTGAATAGAACACTGTGAAATTTTATTGTGCTTCAGAATCATCTGGGTGCTTACAAACATAGATTGCTGGACTCTGGTTCTGGAGATTCGAATTCTGGAAATCTGAAGTGGGGCTTGGGAATCTCCATTTCTTCCAAGTTGCCAGGTGATGCTGATGCTGGTAGTCGGGAGTCCGTACTTTAAGAACCACTCTTCTACCTACCAAGACTTCCAGAAAAATTGGTACTTGGGAAGATGCCCTGTGCCAGTCCTGTGGTTTCTTAGGCACATCTTCCAGCATAGACACTTGCAGAGATCCTAGTACCTGTCCAGTGTGGGAAATCTCATGACAGGCATCAACATTCCGTGACAGTTGACAGCCACCTATGGGGTGGCTGATGCCTTTCCTTATGTCTTCAGGGTTTTGGGGGAACGAGAGTCTAAATGAGTTCCAGGTTATGGGAAGAGCTTGGCTTTGATGTTCAGATGTCTGGCCACAGGCTGCATCGCCCAGACTGCCTGTGGAATGGTTATCATGAGTCCTGTTGTCCTGTAGGTGAATCGTTGATTCCTGTCTTTGCACAACCTCTCATTTGATGATAATTTTTTTAAAAAAATGATTCTTGGAAACAGAACACTGACTTTGTAGAGGGACCTACAGTACAGCAGAAGCTTTGTGGAAGGATACAAAATGTATCTGAGGCACTGTAGTCGAAGAGATTTAAATTGGAAGTGGGAAGAGACTGACTTTTTTTTTTCTTTTTTTTTTTTTAAGACAGAATCTTGCCCTGTGGCCCAGGCTAGAGTGCAGTGGCACAATGTTGGCTCACTGCAACCTCTGCCTCCCAGATTCCAGTGATTCTCCTGCCTCAGCCTCCCGAGTAGCTGGGATTCCATGTGTGAGCCACCAGATCCAGCTAATTTTTCTATTTTTAGTAGATATGGGGTTTCACCATGTTGGCCAGGCTGCTCTCGCAAACTCCTGACCTCAGTGATCCGCTTTGTGTCTCCTAGGGAGCATGTTTGAAGAGTCAAAGGAAAACCAAGTCTGTTAGCTTGTGAAACTTTTTTTTTTTTTTTTAGACAGAGTCTCACTCTGTGCCCCATGCTGGAGTGCAGTGGTGCAGTCTCGGCTCACTGTAAGCTCTGCCTCTCAGGTTCACGCCGTTCTCCTGCCTCAGCCTCCAGAGTAGCCGGGACTGCAGGCACCCGCCACCATGCCCAGCTAATTTTTTTGGAATTTTTAGTAGAGACGGAGTTTCACCTTGTTAGCCAGGATGGTCTCGATCTCCTGACCTTGTGATCCATCCGCCTTGGCCTCCCAAAGTGCTGGGATTACATGCCTGAGCCACCAGCCACTGTGCTTAGCCTGAAACATTGTTAAAACCAAGTACCCTTGTGAAACATTGTTACAAAAACCAAGAACCTTTGTGAAACATTGTTACAAAAACCAAGCACCTTTGTGAAACATTGTTACAAAAACCAAGCACCTTTGTGAAACATTGTTACAAAAACCAAGTACCAAGTGTGTGGCATTAAAGTCAAACATTAATTTCAAGTTACAGAAAGAAATAGCACTGAGTAGAGGTTGATCGATAAAAAATGAATAAAATATTCAATAGAAACTCCTTAAAAATAATACGAGAAATGGACATGTGACATAGGCGTTTAAAAAGTCTGTAAGGCCAAGATAAGTTTCCTAGAAGGAACACTGTAGTCAGGCAGTCCTGGCTTTGCAGGATTCCCTGGTAACTGAGCTCAGGCATCCTGCAAAGTGAGTACTGCCCAGATAGAACCTTCCACTTCTTTGGGTAGAATTCGATTTCAAAGAGAACTGTGGGGTGAGAAAGGAAGACTGGGACCCAAGGGGCCAAACTAGGTGACAATAACTGCTGTCATAAATGGTGACAGTGACAATACCTGCTGAGCCCAAATCACCCTTTGGACCCAGTGAAGCTCAGAAGTTGCTTCCAGTGCAGGAGTAGTTAAGCTCAACTCTTATTCACAATATCCAGTTATTTGGCTGGGTGTGATGGCTCACACCCACACTCCTAGCACTTTGGGAGGCCAAGGTAGGTGGATTGCCTGAGTTCAGGAGTTTGAGACCAGCCTGGGCAACATGGCAAAACCCCATCTCTACTAAAAATACACAAAATTAGCCGGACGTGATGGCAGGCACTTGTAATCCCAGCTACTTGGGAGGCTGAGGCACAAGAATCGCTTGAACCCAGGAGGCGGAGGTTGCAGTGATCCAAGATCATGCCATTGCACTCCAGCCTGGGTGACAAGAGTGAGACTTCATCTCAAAATAAATAAATAAATAAATAAATAAATAAATAAATAAATAAATAGCAAAACAATCCAGTTATTCCTCAAATATTTGTGAGCATCTCTTAATGTTTCAGTTACTATTGTGACATGAGAAAAACAAAAGTATATGTAAATGTATATGTATATGTAAATAGAAAAGTATATGTATATGTAAATAGAAAACAAAAGTAATTTGGAAGCAATTACTTCTGTCATTTTGAAACTACCTTCTTCCCATATTAAGTCCATATTATGACAATTCAAAAATATTCAAACTTCATAAGATATTACCTGTGAAAGGAATAAGTATTTAAAAATGTATTTTAGAGGGCCTTTTAGAAATCTGGTCCATGGACACAATCTAACATCATGCAGTTGCCTTTAAAAGGAATATCCTAATGTTCTTGTTTGTTTTCTTTTTCCTCTCAAAGTGTTCTGTTGAAAATAACCCAACATTTGTCATTTTAGTTTTGATACTACTTACTTATACATCCCTTTTGAAGCAGTACCCACCCACATAGTAATTGAGACTATCTTGTGTTTTGAAAAAAAAAGTGAGACAGTGTGACTTTGATAGTTTTAAGTAAAACAACAATAACAACAACAACAACACGCTCCAAGTTAGACTCAGATGAAATCCTTTGATCTTAGGTATTTTATAAGGAAACTGGAAAAAATAATATAACAAATTTCTATTTCGCTTTGTAAAACTTTAATGATTCATAACACAAGGAGAATCCGGTAAGCTAAGGAGTATTTTTCAGTTGTTTATCTTGCTAATGAGTTTTTGATATGAGTTATTTCTTTGCAGTAAGGTGGAATGGATGGGTGATGAGGCTGAGCTGAGAAGTTAAATCTCATAATGGACATTTGCATGCTTTAAGGAAGGAAAGCTCTCGAAGCATGATTATGGCCAAGATGAGACCAATGACATGTTTGTCTCCTAAATGTGAAGCTGGCAATCTCGATGGTTTGTCTGGTATGCAGGTGCCTGGTAGATAAGTTAGGGTGAGCATCATTCATGGTGTGTGGTCCATTGCAGGCCTTCACCACAGGGATGACAGAAGGGAAGTGAGGAATCAGGGAATCAGGGATGGGTGTGAACTGCGGCATTGCTTTGGGAGTCTCTAGATGTGATCAGTTGCACATGCACTGTTTTCCTTGTCATCATGCCTAGATCTACTGTCCTGTGGTTGAAGCCTGCAGCTCTCTCCCAAGTTGTTGGCACTGGGCTTCCTGACTTTTCGCTGTCTAATGAGACAGTGGAATTCTACCTGCAGCCCCTCTGCTGGCCAGGTTTATCTCTCCTCGGTCTTCCCAGCTGGTGATTTGGTTTCTCAGTGCTGTTTTGGTTGCACTTTTGTGAATAACTCAAGCTGGTCCTTAGCCACTCCTTGAACCAGAAACCTCCTTTACTTTCTTATGTAGTTCTTCCCTTCCTGTTTTTGTATCCTAAAACTAGTCCAGCGACCAGCCCATCGTAGTAGAAGTGTTGGTGTTCTTCCTATAAGGAGTTTTGAACATCTCTTGGAGAGTGGGTTAGCCACCATAAATTGTTTTGGGACTGAAGATTAGGACACCCCCTTCCCCAAATGCTATCTAGAGATGCTTTAATTTCATTTCAATTGGTTATTGCATCCCTGATATTTTGAAACTGTTGTGAGTAGAAAACATTCTGATTTATGAACAATCTGCTTTTCACTATGAAATCAATGGGATTGTAATTATTCCTGTGCTTTGTCGTAGAGAAGTTGCATACATGCATCAGGTATTGTGTGGTCTTGTGCAGTTTTTCTCAGATTGAGTTTTTGGCTCCTCGTGTGCAGGCCTTCTAAAATCACAATGTCCCTGAGTTGGGAAGGAACATCAGGGGCCATCTGGTTCATTATCCTCCTCACCACCTCCTCCCACGCCCCACATTTCTGGCTGCCTACCAGCCTATGGTCCCTCCCCAATGCTACCTGGCCAGCTTTCAGCCTCGGGAGGCCACCTGCTCGTGTTTGACCTGGGTTAATGACTGCCAGTTCCTTCACCTTAATATAACTCATCTACTCTCCTGCGTGCTCACTCCTTGGGTGAGAGCTGCCCTCTGCAACCTCATAACGGAAAATGACTTGACTTCTGTCACCTCGTCCTCCTTCCCACTGAAAGAATCTGGTCTTTTCTAGCTCTCTATTATTTTTACAGCCAGATTAGGTTGATTGTGGCTCACACCTGTAAAAATCCCAGCACCTTAGGAGGCAGAGGTGGGCAAAGCTCTTGAGCCTCAGAAGTTTGAGACCAACTTGGGCAACATGGGGAAATCTCTGCAAAAAATACAGAAAAAAAAAAAAAAATAGCTGGGTATGGTAGCACACACCTGTAGTCCCAGCTACTTGGGAGGCTGAGGTGGGAGGATTGCTTGAGCCTGGGAGGTCAAAGCTGCAGTGAGCCTTATCACTCCAGTGTACTCCAGCCTGGGCAACAGCAAGACCTTGTCTCAAAAGAAAAAGAAAAAAAAAAATTGAAAATAAGAAAACCAGGTTAAACATTCCTAAGTCATTCTTTTTGTGACTTTTGCCTGTTTATTAACTATCCTGGGCTACTTAAAATGAATTTTTGAGTTATGAATACATTTAGATGGTTTTAAATTCAAAGAAGTCTCTTTTTTCTCAGTCACTTCCATCCCTAGCTAAACAGTTCTTGTCCCCAGAGTCAGGCAGTGTCACCAGTTTCTTGCGTCCATGCAGTTTGCTTTACGCATTTATGTAAGCAAATATTCATACACACACACACACACACACCCTTTCTATCTTATGGAAAGGCTGGCATATCCTCCAGAATGTTCTCTCTAGTCTATGAGTCTGTCTTTAATTTTTAAACCTGTACCTACAGAACACCATCATTCTTTCTTAAGGTTACATAGTGTTCTACAGTATGGAATTTGTCTTATTTACTTAAAGCAAAACCCCAACCTCCCTCTTTAATTGTGCCCCCTGGGTTTGTGCATAATGCTGTCCCAGGGCGGAGTATGAGGACATTACTTGCTCTGGACTTCTGGTAACACAGGTGGTTTATACTGTCATATTGTTGAGTCATAATGAATTAGAGGTAAAATCAAACCCCAAAGATTTCTTCCCCTGCTCTTGACGTTCTCATTGTCATGTTTCTTGCATCCTGTGTTGTTTCGGGCATCCGAGTGTACGTACCACTATAAAACCCCATCCTATGGGACTTGGCCTGCCACCCAGTCTGATGAGATCTTTCAGGATTCTAATTTAGTCATCTGACATTTTATCCAGTTGTGTAGATCAGCTACAGATTGGATTAGCCTGCCATCAGTATCCTCATCCAGATTTTCCTGGCTCAGAACGTTGCACAGAATGCAGCTAATAATAGAGCCCCATGACATAACCCTCTGACACTTTCCTGGAGTCTTCTGAGTACACTTTGCCTTTTTTTTTTTTTTTTTTTTAGTGGAGCCACACTCTGTTGCCCAGGCTGGAGTGCAGTGGTGTGATCTCAGCTCACTGCAACCTCCACCTCCTGGGTTCAAGCAATTCTTCTGCCTCAGCCTCCAAGTAGCTGGGACTACAGGCACATGCCACTGTATCGGCTACTTTTCTTTTTTTTTGTATTTTTATTATTATTTTGAGAAGGAGGCTCGCTCTGTCACCCAGACTGGAGTGCAGTGGTGTGGTCTCAGCTCAATGACATGGCCGCCTCCTGGGTTCATGCACTTCTACCTCAGCCTCCCGAGTAGCTGGGATTACAGGCACATGCCACCACCCCTGACTCATTTGTTTTGTATTTTTTAGTAGAGATGGGGTTTCGCCATTTTGCCCAGGCTGGTCTGTAACTCCTGACCTCAGGTGATCCGCCCAGCTCAGCCTCCCAAAGTGCTGGGATTACTGGCGTGAACCATTGCAATCGGCTGGATGATTACACTCTGGATAAGAGTTAGCAGCTGGGCGCAATATCCCACCCAGTCTTACCATTAGTTCATCTTCACATGATCATCTTGTCTAGAAGAAATAGGAGTGTACTATTGGTGTTGCTGGCTGGTTGGCTGAAGTCTGCGTACCCTATCCAGGCAGCATCTGGAGGTAGTAACCTTATCAAAAAAGGAAATAAGTTTGTCTGCATGTCTTATTCTTAGTGAACTTTAGCTGTAGATTATTCTCCTTTTCTAAATGCTCACAAACTATTTAGTAATTCTCTTTACAACTTTGGTTTGGATTGATGTCATGTATTCACTTCCCCTACAATTATTTGGGTGCCCAGCTCTTTGCCGGATTCTAGGAAGTCCGTGTTGAGCAGGGTGAGGGATTGCTCTGTGGCTCTCTGGCCAGGAACAGTTGCACATATCCTTTATCCTTGTCATTCCCTGTGATCTGCCCTGCCTCTGCCCTCCAAGAGCTCCATCTCCAGGTGTGATGGCTAATTTTCAAAGCAATGACAGTAAAGGGCAAGAAGAGAGCTATCGGGTACTGTGGGGCTTGTTGGAGGAAAACTTAACTAGTCCAGGAGCCCTGGAAAGACTTCAGATAATGTGATACTTAGGCTGATCCCTAAAGGACAAGTAGGAGATCTGAGCAAAATTAGCAAATTGGTGGTTCTGGTAGAGGAAAAAAACTATCATACGTCTGTGTAATTTATAGCATCATTTCTTTCTGAGTTGGGACATTTTCCCATCTCTGATCTTTCTAATTCCTCTGAGATGACCAGCAGTTTCTCTCAGTCGTTGCAGAATGTGACAGATGGCAGAACCAGTTGTAGAGCTTGGATATCGGGCCATCCTGGTTCATCGATATTTCAGAGCCTTGGTTCTCCTAGTCACTTTCTTCCAGTGGCCAGTAAATGTTAGTGCAGGGGGCATCAAACTGTAGCTCAAGAGTGAATACTTATTTAGCAAGAACATCATAGCTACCCAGGAATGAGAAATAGTTATCTGATGAGGACTGGGCTAGTAGAAAATAAGGTATTGGTAGGAAAGAACCAAGAACTTATCTGTAAATGCATGGCTGAAGCATTTGGGAACATCCAGAGTTCCAGTGGAGGTGATCCACAGGAGGCAGGGTTGGGATTTGATTGCTGTCCGCAGAGGGGAAACCTTGTCAGTTCTGTGGCACTGTCAGGACAGAGCCTGGGAATGGAAGGGGAATGGCAGCCTAGAGCATAGTAAATAGAAGCCCAGAGAGGATTCTGTTTGACAGTGCCCTTCGAAGGCCTGTCCAGGGTCCAGGAACTCCAGCACCCGGGAGCCAGCAGCAGGAAGTCTCCCTGTTCGCGGAGATGGGCACAGCATGTGTTTGAATAATCAAGCTCAGCCCTCGTTCTGAGTGCGTGCTCCCCATGCAGCCTGCTGATTGGTTATAATTTGCTTACAGAGTGAAAATGCTAGTCATTGGTCCTGAGTCCTCAGATCCATAAAACAGACCATTTTCTCATTTTAAAATTTACAACTCGTTGCTTATCTTGTGTTTCTTAAGAGTTTTATTCAGGCCAGGTGTGGTGGCTCACACCTATAATCTCAGCACTTTGGGAGGCTGAGGTGGGTAGATCATTTGAGGCCAGGAGTTGAGACCAGCCTGGCCAACATGGTGAAACCCCATCTCTACTAAAAATACAAAAATTACCTGGGCGTGGTGGCACAGGCCTGTAATCTCAGCTACTTGGGAGGCTGAGGCACAAGAACCGCATGACCCCGGGAGGCAGAGGTTGCAGTGAATTGAGCTCATGCCACCACACTCCAGCCTGGGCAACAGAGGGAGACTCTTGTCTCAAACAAAAAAGGTGGGGGGAGGAGAGGACTTTATTCTTGTGTGTCTTTAAGATGCTTGAAGCAATTCTGAGCCTACTCATATCTTGAGATCCAGATATGAAGCGACAGAACTCACCCTACAAATGCCTTCTCAGGGGCCCTTGGCAGCTCCTACCTTGTGAAATCTAGACCTCTTCTAGTTCAAACTACACTTCCCATCCAGAAACCCACACTTGACTTTATGGAGAGAGGTCAGGGTTATGACTGCCATGAAAAAAAATCTAGAATTTTAGATCCTGAGCTATAATTCTTGGCTTTCAACAGAGTGCCATTGTTTATATGATCATTTTTAGAACTGTAAACACCAGATAATGCTTGTCTTTGTCATCTTGGTGGAATTTAAAAATGTTTCCTGTCTTATGATTTAGAGATTCAGAACAAAAGAACCATTGATAAGTGGATTCTTTGAAGACCTTTTTATGGGAGTTTTACCAGCTATTCTGGTAAAAGGAGAGTTTTTAATTAGTGGAAGAGAGTGACTGTGTCCTTTAAGCTGGAACTCTTGTCAGCTTATTTATATCATGGACCCTGCTCAGTGACAGCCTCCTCCCCTCCCCATAATCATGGAATTACTGCAGATTCTTGGCATGCGAAGATCTAACATTTTTAATTGAGAGTCACTCTAAAAATCTGTCCACACATGGAAGAATTTGCATTTTGACTGAGATGCACACTTGAGTCATGGTAGATATGAGGCTCCTGGGGGTGACCGTGCCCATGACTATGAAACTGATCCCAGCCTCCACGCACAAGTAACCCTCAACCTGCCACACCCCATAAACCCACCTGCTTACCTGCCTCTTCTTCAGTGATGCCTTTTATGGGCAAAATGACGGTGGAATACTGATACCTGGCAAGAACTCGGGAAAAACACCTCAAGTGCTGTGGCCCTGCTCTGTTCACAAGTCGGAGACAGAGGCATCAGATGTCACTGAAAGAAAGAAATGTCATGCCAGCACTTTTAAGGCATGGATCAAAATACCCCTTCACACGTGTGTGGTTCAGTGCAAGCCATGTGCAATCAGCACTGGAATGGACAGAAACCCATTTGGGGCCTGAACACAGTGCCTTTGGCTTTGGTCTCCTGCAGTGGGAGGGTGTGGTCACGGCTCTCTGCCAGCCCCTCACTGGACAGATGTCCTTGTTAGAAGGCCGCCTCCTCCCATATGCATCGCCGTTGGCTTCTCCCACAGAGCATCCTTGGGGCCTGATGGATCGCCACAGGGCCCCCAGAGGGAGTTTTCTAGATGGCCGGCCACTACCGTTCCTTCAGCTGTTCTCCTTTAACTGAATTTCCGTTTCTTTTTCCTATTAGCTCTTCCTCTCCGAAGATCTTCCAGTTCTCTTACAGGAACTGGGAGCCTTGATTGGGGTTTTCTGTCTCCTTGCTTCCTGGCTACTCTACCTGGTAATGCTGTGCAAGATTTGCAGCCTCGTTAGGATGCTGGCCTGTGCTGGACCCATCAGAGACTCCCAGATCTTCGTCACACCCTATCAAGCCACCTTCCCTACTGTTTATTTGCACAGTGATTTTTAAAATGTCTTTGCAAGAAGATATTTCTGCACTACTCAGTATTTGCTTTATTAGGTTTCATATTAAGTGCCTATTAATTGATAGGCACTTAATTTGCATACCAGTCTTTAATATTGCAGGTGAAATATTGATGTTAGAGTATGTGGTTATAGTGAAGCCTGTATCATTTCCAGACAGTCATTTCCTGTGTCACTATAACTACTTCAGTGGAGTGACACTGTAGCTGAATTCCAGTGTTCTCAATTGTTCTCAATTCCATAGTGTTCTCTTGTGTTCTCAGTTATAATTGGGTGAAGTATAGGGGTCCCTCCCCTTCTTCTTTTCCTGCCTTCTTTCTTTCCTTTCACAAGGGGTTATTCAAATCCTGCTGCACTCTTGAGTTGTGTTAGTGCCCTTAGAGTGGAGTTTTGCTGTAGAACTTTCTGGATTATGGAATTATTCTCTATCTGCACTGTCCAATACAGTGCCTGCTGGGAATGGGTGGAGATTGAGTACTCAAAATGTAGCTAGTGTGACCAAGGAATGGAATTTTAATTTTAATTAATTTTAATTACATTTAAACAGCCTCATATGGCTAGTGGATACTTTATTGGACAGTGCAGCCTCAGGGTCTAGTTGAGGAAATAAGATTTAACCTGTGAGAGAGAAGAAAAAAAAGACTGTACTGCCTCGTTACTTAAGTGCCAGAATACATGGTTGGTCTGAAGGCAGTCATGAGCCAGGCCTCCCACACTGGGTCTATTTCTGATCTCTCGGTACTGAGCTCTGGTTTCTGACTTCTGACTGCCCTGCTGGCCCACTGGGAAGACAACCTCAAATCCAAGAAACCCCTATTCCTTTATTTCCCTTAGCCTAAGTCCCACCACTCCTCTTTATTTTCTACCAGCTATTAGCAGCAGCCTTCACTAATAAGAAAACTGCAAACTTGAGCACATTCCTTTTCTCTGACCCTGTAAAACCAGTCTGTCACCCAGCCACATTCTTCCCCCAGCAGGAGCATTGGAACCAGTCCCCTGTCCTCCATGCTTATCTGCCAGATGGTGGAGAAGACCATGTAATTAGCATCCCTGTCCTCTCCCTTTCACATGCCCTCTGTGCTGTCATCCAGGGTGATGGCACCCCGAGCCACCACTTACCTGGTTACTGTGTTTGCCCTGCATCTTGCAGAGGATGGAGCCAGGTGCAGGCCACACTCACTTCTTGCAGCTGCCCCCTGCTTCCCTGGCACACCAGCTCCTCCAAGGACATCAACTTTCTCTTTTCTCTTTCCTCCTCTTTCCTCGTTCTTGGAGGCCTGGCCCAAGCAGTCACTCATCTGCAGCTTCCTCCAACTTCCCCACCTTTCTCCCTCTCCCCACCCCTTGTACCTCTCCCCACCCCCTTGGGGCTGACTGAGGAACTTTCTTCCTTCTCCAAGTTCCTGAAGAGTATTACTCATCACATTATTGAACGTATCTCTTATGTGGTTACTCTCCTTATACATAATAGAAAGTAAATCTTGCAGGCTTGAGCTCTGTGTGAGTCATTATTCCTTGTATGTTTTCAGCACAGAGCAGGCACTTGGGGTTGAGTCACTGTGTGGACTCACGCAGAGCGTTGGGGAATAGATGTTGGATGGGCAGGTACCAACTGGAAGAAAAGAACTGGGTTCCTGTGCAGAGCACAGGCTGTTCTTACAGCAGCAGTGAAGCTGCTCGTGGTGAGCCTTCAGCGGCAGGCCAGGCAGTTTTAATTAGATTCATTTGTTCCTAGGGAGGTCTCACCAGAGCAGTGGAGAGGGACATTTTAAAAAGACTGGACTAACGTGGTAGCAAGCGAATTTGGATGCAGAGACGCTGCCTCACACCACCAGCAGCTATACAGAGCATGGCACATAATAGGTACTCAGTAGGTTCTGAAAGAATGAACAAATGAGCTTAAGCCAACTGGTGTTGGACCATCCTGCCATTAGTGATAACATGCATTGAGGCTGTGGAGTAGAGAACAGGGGTGAATTTAGTTATTTCAGTGGCACATGTAAGTATCTCAGCATCTCTTGATTGTCATTCTTTTTGGATTTTTTTAAATTTTATACTTATAAATGATCATGTATTTTAAGTTTTCTGAAGTAGCCTTGGTTTCACATTTTGACTGTATTTATTATGGTATCAGGTTCCATATTTCTTTAAAGGGATACTGCTGCTGCACTTATATTGAACAAGTCACCATGCTCTGTTAATTTTGCCTGAAAAATGCCACTGCTTTGACATGATAGAAAACACAGGCAATAGTCTTTATTTCTCACTCCTGTTTTTTTCTTATTTTGAAGGATCACCCTAATACATAGGAAAATCTTGACTTAGCAAAGAGATAAATGAGACTCTAATTATCGCATTGGGTTTTTCACAATGTATGTCAGTTATCTGTTGCTACATAACAAATTAGTTTTAGAGTTGGCAGCTTATAAAGCAACAAATGTTTATTATCTCACAGTTGCTGTGGGTCAAGAAATCGAAAGTGGCTTAACTGGGTGGTTCTGACATGTGCCTTTGCACAGTGACTGGCATGTAGCCGGCAAGGGTCTCTTATGAGCCTGAGTCAGGATGTCAACCGAGGCTGCTGTCATCTGAAGGCTTGACTGGAACAGAAGGACCCATTTCTAAAATGAGTCACTCACATGGCTGGAGGCAAGAGGCCTCAGTTCCTTATCACAGAGATTTCTCCTTGGGGCTGACTGAGTGTCTGCACATCATAGCAGCAGCCGGCGTTCCCCAGAGTGAATGATCCAAAAGAGAGGAGGAAGCCTGATGTCTTTATGACCTAATCTCCAAAGTCACACACTGTCACCTCTTCCATATTTTATTAGAAAGGAGTCACTAAATCAGATACCCATGGGAAATGACCCACCTCATGAAAGAAATACTGAAAATTTGTGGACCTGTTTCATAAACACACAGCATCATTTCTTGAAGGTAGAGTCACCCTTGAGCATTTAAATTAGAGTTCTGCTCTAGAAGTCTATCCCTGTCTTTTTTCCCATTTATTAACCCTTTTTCTACTTGGCATAATAGCAGCCACTACCTAGTAAGAGTTAAGAGATTTAGGTTGCACAGAATCCCGCAGTCTTTTCAGAAACTCATATCCTTGGGGCGTCTGCTTGTTTACAGCATTGTAGGACTGAGACATGACCACGTATTATGTGTTGGGCTGCCAGTGGTGATCAGAGATGCCAGTGAGTAGTCCGGTGAGTTAGGGCTGTTTGCCTCTGTCGGTGTCATCTGAGTTTGAACTGGACGTGCAGTCCTGGTGGGCTGCTTTCATTTCCACCCTAGGTCTTTGTTCTCACCACTCACGTCTTATGCCTCTGTTCCACCGCTGTAAGAGGGAGCTGTGCACACACCTCACCTCTGCCATTGACTGTAAGCTCCTGAGAGAGAGAGAATGTGTCTAGTTCAGTTTTGTGGCCCTCCTTTTTGCTGGCACAGTACATTGAACATAGTATCATTCTGCATTTTTGTTGAGTGTATAATTAGATGGTCAATGTGGAGAACTCAGGGATTTTAGGAGGGGGTGGCAGCAATATAAGGTTGTGGGACCCAACCTGAAGAGAGGGAAAGGTGTAGTGGGCAGGCGTTGGTGTGAGGAAGGAGAGGGTGAAGAGGATGCAACCTGGCAAGAGTTGGTAGTGACAGGAAGGTGTGTGGGGCGGGGAGGTGATAGGACAGTGTGTTTTTGTTTTTGTTTTTTTTTAAATGCAGGTAGGGGAGGGATGAGTAGGCAGAGCATCGAGGATTTTTAGGACAGTGGAAATACTCTGTATGATACTATAATGGTGGATACATGTCATTATACATTTGTCCAAACTAACGGAGTGTACAACACCAGGAGTGAACCCTAAGGTAAACGATGGGCTTTGGGTGATTTTGATGTGTGAATTGTAACAGGGGTACTACTCTGGTGCAGGATGTTGACCATGGGGGAGGCTGTGTGTTGCGGTGGGGGGTACGTAGGAAATCTCTGTGCCTTCTGTTTGATTTTGCTGTGACCCTAAAACTGCTCTAAAAAGAGTAGTCTTAAAAATGCATGAAATAGGATCCTATCTCAGGACTGCGGCAAGAGCAGGTAGGAATGGAAAGAGCGACTGTGGCTGCTGTGTAGCAGGCACACGATGGGCACGGTCCATATGCTGGCTTAGTTATTTTTTAAAACAACTAAATTTAAGCAATGTATATATAACTTACATATTTATGTGATCCAAAAAAATGTTGGTCATCTGTTTTAATCCAGAGAGTGTTTACCCTAAGCCTGCAAGTGTGATGGGTAATAGCTAGAACTAGAAAAGTACTTTAGAATATGGAAGGTAAATACATGAATTAATTTAGGTAAGAGTGACTGAACTGTGGAAGTCCCTGACTTAGAACTTGTTGTCCGCTTGGACAGCTGGTGTAAGTGATCCTGAGGTCACAGTGGCTCCCTTTGCAGGAAGAACACTATTTCCCAGCTCAGATATCATATTTTTAGGAGAGTACCTGCCATTGTGGAAAATAAAGATAAAGGATAACAAGTTACCTCCTTAAGACACAGTCATAGGAGATATGGTAAATTCCAGTATCTTGAGTTTTGAGTTGGAACTTGAAATTTATTTTACCACAAGAGCACTGTTGATGGGTTATGTATTTTATAGGCTTTGTGGGTGGCCGTGGGAATCTAGTAACTGCGTATGCATAGTTTATATGAGTACGCCTGCCGAATTTCCAGATGACACTCTTGCAACTGAATCTTCAGGTTACCACCTGTTTCTCAGTTTGGACACTATTTATTCGTGTGTTGCTGTCACTTATGGCTTGGGCATCTTATCTTGTTTTGTGTCTTGATGAAGAATTAGAAAATTCAGTGTAAAAGAAAAACGTATGTAAAGCTTATAGAATCGCCCCTGTTACACAATAACAATGCAGAACAATAGATTAATAACAGGAAGAGACGCTGAAAGTTCTCTTCAGCCTAGTTTCTACTCTGCTGTTTCTTCTCTGCATTGTACAATCTGTGAATAATATTTTCATTGTCTAAGCAAAGCCACCTTAGCTAAATATTTAATTCTACTGGAGTCATAAACAGGGTTCAAGATATCACATAGATTTTATGAAAGTAATAAAATGCTTCAGAAAATACAGTGGCTCAGCCTGGGGCCACTGCATCTGATGATTTGGTTACACACCTTGTCATGTGCTTCCTAACAGAATGACGATGGCTGCTTATCTGTGTTTAAGCTTGTCATTTTGAGGAAACAAAGATAAGACATTTTTGCTGTGTCTCTAAAATGCATGTGTAAACTGTTTTTATAGAGTAATGCTTCAGAGAGGAGTAAAATTTCCTGCAACAGGTGCTTGTAAACAGTGATTGCTCAGTAAAGGCCACCTCCCAGCTGTTGCCTACATGTTACATAAGAGAACCCCTTCACGTCTTCCATATTTGCAGCTCTGTACCTTTGTGAGTCACCTAAAAAATAACTCATAGGGTTGTTCATCTTTTTTTCTTTCTTTTTTCTTTGAGACAGGGTCTCACTCTGTCCCCCAGGCTGGAGTGCGATGGTGCAGTCTCGGCTCACTGCAACCTCCGCCTCCCTGGTTCAAGTGATTCTCCTGCCTCAGCCTCCTGAGTAGCTGGGACTACTGGCATGCATCACCACGTCCAGCTAATTTTATGTATTTTGTAGAGACAGGGTTTTCACCGTGTTGGTCAAGCTGGTCTTGAACTCCTGACCTCAAGGGATCCACCCATCTTGGCCTCCCAAAGTGCTGGGATTACAGGCATGAGCCACTGCGCCCGGCAGATTTGTTTTTCTTATGACAAAATCAGTCCTGGATGTGTCGTTAACGGTGAAGTTAAAATTTTTCTTTTGTTTTCCTTAATATTTCCTTTTTTTTTCCAAACAAAAGTCTGGTTTCTAAACAAAAATATTTAATGATTCAAAAGGAAAAGATTCCAAATAAGCCCAAAGAAATGATTCATTTTCCAGAGGTAATTACTACTAACATCAGCTTTTCCAGGTCTTTTTCTATGCAGCTGTATCATTGACATTTTAAAAAAAATGAGATTACATTGTACTCGAGGGTAGACTGCTATAACAACTTTTGGTTTTGGATGGGAAAAAACAGAAAAAGTCTTATCTCCAGCTCATTTCTGGGGAGGGTCAGCAGGTGGAGGGTGCTTGGCTCTACTCCCTTCATATAGTTTTTGCTTCTTTATCTCCAAGATCTTCCCCGTTTCACGGAGAGACGTTAATGAGAATGAAGGCTGCTGAATGGGAGGGGCTTATGGGGCCAGTCTGGAAGAGGCCTCATCACTTTTGGCCACGTTCCATTGTCCAGAACTTAGTCACATGACGGCAATTAACTGCAAGGAAGGCTGGGAAATGTAGTCAAGTTGCGTGTCCAGGTAGAAAAGGGACCCTTTTCTGTGGAACAACTAGCATGTTTGTAACTCAATTGTATAAACCATTTTGAAACTTTTTTTTTTTTTAAAAAAAACCTATTTCAAGCACATTTTTATGTGATGAATCTGCTCACCTCTCCATTTGTAACCTATTAAAAGCTCTTGCCAGAATCTCTGCCCAATTGTTCTCCTTCCTTCTGCCCTGTTCCGTCACAGCAGCCACAGTGGTTCTTTCAAAGACTGATGCTACATTTTGTCACTTGTCTGCTTAAAACTTTACAGTGCTTCCTCCCACAGTGGTCGGGATAATGTCCACCCTCTCCTGAGGCTGGCCTCTGTGGTCCTTGACCCCACCAGGTCCCACGCTGCCTACATGGACTCTGCCATCCTCCCCCAGCATCGCACCGTCACACAGGGCTTGCTGTCAGCCCTTCCTGCAATTCCCAGCCCCGCCACACCACTCGGCCTCCTTCCTTCAGGCTTCACCTCTGGTGTCTTTTCACCAAAGAAGCCTTTCCTGATCACTCAGCCGTAAATGCTCCTCTCCCCACTTACTTTTTCCCTCTCCCTCTACTCAGTTACTTTTGTTTAACTGTCACATTGTCTTTGGAGTACTTGCCAGCATCAGAAATTATCTTGCTTGCTGTTTGCATTACGTATTTTTAGTCTGTGTTCCGCCTACTAGATGGTGGGTTGCTTGAGGCGGGAACTCTGTCTTGTTTACATCTCAATCTCCAGATAATGTGTCTGGCACGTGATGGGTACTCAGTAAATACTTGTGGAATAAAGAGATGTCATTACAGGTTCTCGATGCATTAACATTTTTTAGAAATGGGATGTTGCTGTCAGGCACAGTGGCTCACGCCTGTAATCCCAGCACTTTGGGAGGCTGAGGTGAGCAGATCACCTGAGGTCAGGAGTTCAGCCTGGGCAACATGGTGAAACCCCATTTCTACTAAAAATACAAAAACTAGCCGGGCGTGGTGGCGTGCGCTTGTAATCTCAGCTACTCGGGAGGCTGAAGCAGAAGAATCGCTTGAACCTGGGAGCCGGAGGTTGCAGTGAGTTGAGATCCAGCCACTGCACTCCAGCCTGGGTGACAGAGTGAGACTCTGCCTCGAAAAAAAAAAAAAAAAAAAAAAAAAAAAAAAAAGAAATAGGGTGTTGCTGTGTTGCCCAGGCTAGACTGCAACAGCTATCCACAGGTGTGATCATAGCGCACTGCAGCCTTGAGCTCCTGGACTCAAGTGATCCTCCTGCTTCAGCCCCTCCCCGAGTAGCTGGTACTATAGGTACTTCAGGTTTTGATGCATGTGTAAAAAATACTCTAGCAGTGACATCATTTGAGCTGAGCAGGCCATGGAGGCATCAGATGATTAGCAGCAGGGTACAACTTGTTGTGAAAACCAGAAGAGAGCCTTGGCCTACATAACATCCTGTGTTAAAGAAAGAACCCTGACTCCCAGCCTGTGAGTGTTCCAGAGATGGGCAGAGCAGTCCTTGCAGCGTTTCAGGGAAGAGAAGAGCAGCTAACCCCTGATGCTTCTCTAAGCACTTTGGGACACCCTTTGCTATAGTAGGGTATTGTTTTAGTTATCCCTGACTTGTCTGGTGTTACATTATATCCCTTAATCCTCTCATGAAGACTGGCAAACACATTCAGTCCTGCCAACCTTGAAAGCAGGCCATGTTTGAAAGAACATTGGCACAAATGAGTTGAGAACATTATCTTTACCATATTCAGGTTCTTTACCGTATTATGAGGACACTGTGCTTGCCACATGGGCAGTCTTGTGTTGGGGATATGTGGTTGGATGGATGGTTGGGTGGATGGAAGACTCCTGGAGCGTGAAGTATCTCAAGGATGTGTGTCCATTGCATGGATGCGTGTTCAATCTATGCAGCTAATTGACAAAGATCCACCATCCTATACCCTCCATGTTTTATTTTTGCCCTGCCATTGTTCTCTTCGACATCATATAATCATTGAGGTTTTCTTGCTCTCACTTAGGTCTTGACTAACCATGTTGGGTAGATGAATTCCATATTACTTCTTTCTTTTTTTTTTTTTTTTTTTTTTTTGAGACGGAGTCTCGCTGTCGGCCAGGCTGGAGTGCAGTGCCGGATCTCAGCTCACCTGCAAGAAATTCCGGCCTCCGGGTTTACGGCCATTCTGCAGTCGCCTCAAGCCTCCGAGTAGCGGAACTTTACAGCGCCCCGCTCATCTCGCCGGCTAATTTTTTTGTATTTTTTAGGAGAGACGGGTTCACGCGTGTTAGCCAGGATGGTCTCGAGCGTCCTGACCTCGTGAATCGCGCCCGTCCTCTACTGGCCTCTCCAAAAGTGCTGGGATTAACAGGCCTTGAGCCACCGCGGCCCGGTCCTTCTTTTTTGAGACTGAGAGTCTCACTCTGTCACCCAGGCTGGAGTACAGTGATGTGATCTTGGCTCACTGCATCCTCTGCCTCCCAGATTCAAGCAATTCTCCTGCCTCAGCAGTAGCTGAGTAGCTGAGATTACAGGCGCATGCCACCATGGCCAGCTAAATTTTGCATTTTTAGTAGAGACAGGGTTTCACCATGTTGGTCAGGCTGGTCTTGAACTCCTGGCCTCGTGATCCGCCCACCTCAGCTTCCCAAAGTGCTGGGATTACAGGCATGAGCCACCGCACCCAGCCCCTGAGCCATTTTTTCATTCTCATTCTTAGGCTAGGTTTCCTCAGACCTTGGTTATAACTGCCAACTCTACATTGATAACTGCTGAGTGTCTAACTCAGACCAGATGTTTCTCCCCATTTAGTGATACATGTTTTCCATCTGATTGCTTCACAGACACCTTGGACACCGTCCTCTTTTTCAATTTATGTTGACAGTTCATGATCCGAACTGGAAATGTGAGTTATCCTGGACTTCTGCCTACCACCTTCTCCTAAGCCATCTCACCTGTCCTAAATGTCATGGCCCTTAACTAGTTCTCTAAGCTGTCATAGGGTCGTATACTGCTGGGCTGCTTGTTGCCTTCAGTAGAGCCTGGAGCATATTCATGTCTGTATTTCAAGGCCCCGGGCATAAGAACTTCTTAGGAAATATTGGAATAAATGATGAAATGATGAATAAATGAACAAATGAACAGTTGATTGATTTCCAAGACACTTTGGGGTGGTTTTCATTTAGAATGGTTTTATTTCTTTTACTGGAACTGAGGAATTATTTTTGCTTGTTGATGCCAGCATTTTAAAAGCACTATAATTTTGAAATGTTTTACCACATTAAATTCCTTTCTATTGCAGGTCACGTACAAATACGTCAACTTCAGAGGAGAAATTATTTGTTATCTTTATGCAAACTTGTGGCACTTGGACATTTATCTAGACGGTTTTACGTGTGTGATTGTGTTCTTGGTACAGCTGCAAAATCTAGCTTTAAATGGCGGGAGTAATTGATCTTAATGACCTACTTTGGATTAAACTTGTGCTTCATTAACTTGGATGTTGTAAGTTTAGTCTAGGGGCATAGACTTTTAGAGCTGGAATATTGCATTTTGCACTTCAGTGTAAGGAATAATTGCTTACGTTGAATTGATTTGTTCTGTATCCCAATACTGGACAATAGAAATCAATGACTTTAATACTGGATGAGAGAGTGATTCATTGAAGATCCGTTTTTTAACCTCTTTTTTTGTTTTCCTTCTCACAGGGAGAGTCCCGAATTCTCAGAGTAAAAGTTGTTTCTGGAATTGATCTCGCCAAAAAGGACATCTTTGGAGCCAGGTATGTTGGCTTTGTTTTTATTTCTGTGGATTTCTAAAAAACGACAAGCAGTTTTCAAATTCAGGCACGCATCAAAATCACCTGGAGGACTTCTTAAGACAAGGTTGGCTGGGCCCCACCTGCCGGGATTCTGATTTTGTAAGTGATGCTGGTCCAGCTGGTTCCAGGAACACATTTTGCACAGGGCTTCTGGACTTAGCATCACAACAGTAGGTAACAGACTTGTTTTTCACATGGGCTAATTGCATGACATTAGCTTCTGGTGTTGTCTTCTTAATACAGTTTGGGACTGTGGCTGTGCTTATTTTAATACTTTAAAAATATTTCTAACTTAGGGAAACATGAAAGGATCATTTTGTTTCTAGGAGAACTGGATATTCTTGACATGTATAATCTGAATTAAGAGATTTGGTAATTTGGGGCGAATGTGGTGATTTCTGTGGCATTTCTAGAAGCAGCAGCAGGGAAGCAGCCAGATCTTTCTGTGCGGTGCAGCTTTTTTATTTTCAGTATTGTACTTGGTATTCCTGTATCTTTAAATCAGCCCTTTTGTTCCTGTTGGCTCTGAGTGATGTGTTGCATGAAGCTATTGGACTGAGAGCAGGGTGAGGGTGGAGCCACCTGGCACTAGAATTTAACCAGATTTTGGAGACCAAAGATCTTTTGAACTTTAGACTTAGAATGGACATGAGTGATGTTCTAGTCAAACTTTTCCATTTTATGGTTGACAAAGCTGAAATGCAGAAAGATTAAACCACCCGTGTGGGTCACGTGAGCCAGTGATGTTTGAGGACTGATGGGAACACTCCTCCTGCCTCTACCCAGTACATTTTCCTTTGTGGCACGGTGGCCTGAAAATACTGTGGGGTTTAACAATGAAGGGAGGTGACTGGTGAGGAGAGTTCCAGCCGCTGGATTCTCCCTGTCAGTCCCTTGTGCTGTGGCCCTTGGTGACCCCTAGATATCAGTGCTCCTGCCTGACACTGGAGACCCTCTATAGAGGCCCCTTTCTGGCCGGGTGTGGTGGCTCACGCCTGTAATCCGCAGCACTTTGGGAGGCCGAGGTGGGCGGATCATGAGGTCAAGCAATTGAGACCATCCTAGCTAACATGGTGAAACCCTGTCTCTACTAAAAATACCAAAAATTGGCCGGGTGTGGTGGTGGACGCCTGTAGTCCCAGCTACTCAGGAGGCTGAGGCGGGAGAATGGCATGAATCCAGGAGGCAGAGCTTGCAGTGAGCCCAGATTGTGCCACTGCACTCCAGCCTGGGCAACAGAGCAAGACTCTGTCTCAGGAAAAAAAAAAAAAAGCCCCTCTCTAGCTAGCTAGTTGTTCCATCCTGCACACCCCCACAGAAGCCTTTTGCTGCCATTAGTAAGCGCACCTCTATTTTCTCATCTGTGATAGATCATGCATGATTGAGTTTTGTCTATTAAAGCAATTGATAAGTTACTAGAATGGCACCAAAAGAAATTAGAAAAAAAATTGTTGCAAATGTCAGTGAAATCTTCTAAAAACCTATTGTACTTAGAAGTGCCTCAAGTGACTAACGGAGGCTTAGGTCTCTGAGTGGTGTCACAAGGAACCTTATGCACAGGGACAGTGACATCAGCCTGTGCTGGTGGTAATGTCAGAGGGAAGCAAATCCTACCTGAAGGTGCTCTCTCGCTTGACCGTGAAGTCACACTGAGTGGTTCAGCATGTGCTTGCATTCATGCAAGGGTAAGCCAGGTCTCTGGGCATGGGCAGAAGCATCCCTGCTTCCCTTCTCTTCCCTTTCAAAGCAACACTTTCAACTGTTTCCATGAGCCTGGGCTGTTCTTACCCAGCTGAAATACTGTTTCCTGAAACTCAAAAATTTGCTGTCTACCAAAGCCCACCTTATGCCCTGCCTTTGTGTGAAGCCTTTCAAGAAAATTTCAAGAAAGAAAATTTGATATTCCTATATCAAAGCCTGTGTGTCTTTCCTCTCCTAATCCTTCTTAGCTGCCATAGTAGGTGCAGTGTCATTTTAGCATTTGCAGATGCATTACCTGGTGGTTTCTAGTATTTCTTCCACTTGCCTCTATTACTAGATTAGAAATGTACTGGGAACAGACATCTTTTTAATATCTTTCTCCTATTACTTAACATATAGAGCACCAAGGAAAAAAAAAACAAAATTATCTTTTAAAATGTAAACATTTGCATGCTGACTGGTAGTGGATTGTGCTCTTATGTTAAAAATATATATTCTCACTCTCTCCAATGAAATTTAGAGTGTTGACGGAGGAAGTTGGATTTAGGAAATTTTGGTGATTTCTTTTAAGCTTGATTGGGTTTTATTTTGTTTTATCCAAACCTTTTCATTAAAAAAAAAAAAAAAATTGATTCACATTGTGTTTCCAAGCCAGTGAAGTAGATTTAAGGTTGAATTTGTAGTGGAATTAGGTTCCAAATCTTAGAAGAGCAAATTTGAACCTTAAATTTTTACTGTTCAGATACTAACAGGCCGGGTCATTTCTAAGGGACATGGTGGAAAGGGATATTTATGATATTAATTAGAAAGATAAATAGTATTGTGGCCAAGTGGACCAAGTACCAGAAAATGCATCAGAAACTCTGATCTTCATTTTCTTAGATTGATAAGTAGGCACACACATCCCTGCTTTCCTCCCTCCTTTGAAGTGCTGTAGTTCGTCTGAGAGTCTGAGATGGAATTGTGAGGTGACAGTTGGGTTAATGCTATCTTGGCATATCCCTCTGGAGTGGCACTGCTTATTGCCTTAAAGTTTTGCCAGATGACCTGCATTCTCCCTCCATGCTATCTTGGGCAAATCCCTTAAACCCACTCATGCCACCGTATATTAGTGTACAGCAAGGATAACAGTTTCTTTGTAACTGGCATGCAGGGAAGAACCCCAAAGCGACTTCTGTTAGCGGCAGCTCTGTCGTGTTTTAAGGTAGCAGTCACAGGGTAGAGGTTTGGTAGTGTCCTTTCTGGCATCCACCATCTCCTTCAGAGCCCTGGGCCACTGGCAGGCTTTTTCTCCAAGTCTCTTCCCTGAGTATTCCCCCGACCTCTGTGCCTGATCAGGCACCTCATTCTCCCTCTGCAGCAAAAAAGGCCGGGTAGGCATTGGAGCCCTTGCTATAGACAGACTAATGGGTGGAAGAGGAAGGGCATTTTCATGAGAGGCATTTCAGAGCATTTAAAGTGGTAGAAATCCTGTAGACACTGATGTGTTTAAAATCAGGGATTTGCATCTCTGGGACTCCAACTCCTTTGTTTCCAAGGGAGGTTCCCTGGGTCACTTGGCCTGAGGTTGGGAAGGGGTGGTGGTTGTGGGGCAGAATGTGATGTTTGGGGATGCGGGGGATGGTCAGGGGTGGGTGATGGTGGGAGGAGTGGAGCATGACAGCATGACATCT
Source organism: Rhinopithecus bieti (assembly GCF_001698545.2). Taxonomy (NCBI): domain Eukaryota; kingdom Metazoa; phylum Chordata; class Mammalia; order Primates; family Cercopithecidae; genus Rhinopithecus; species Rhinopithecus bieti. The sequence continues at coordinate 4,009,099 of NW_016809830.1, read as the reverse complement.
CTCCTTGCCCCTCCAAGATGGTGATGGAAGCTGCCTACAGCTGCAGCTCAGAGGCTGGGGGTTTCTGGGGCCCTAGGTGCGGGGCCTCCCTCCTAGCTGGAGGTGGTCCCTTCACCCTTGAGAGGCCTGTGCCTGAAATGCCCTTGTCCTTTTCGGCCCTCTCTGCCCCAGTCCAGTGCTCAGGATCCAAGATCATTTTCAGCCCCTTCCAGCCAAGTCTCACTTTATTAAAGGAGCCTTTGTTCAGAGAGGATTGGATAACTCAGCTGTGACTCCACTTGAACGTCTGAGCAGTTGGCCTACGTGGGAAACGGCAATGGCAGAGAAAGATGCTTCCCTTTGGACTGTACCTTGAGGACAAAAAAGGGCAGTCATATAATCTGTCATCTAAACTGGAACTCTTTTGTCTGGAATGAATGCGACATTGATTGGGACGTCAGGGCGTAAGATGTAAATTGAGACTACGGTCACCCTAGGTCAGAGACATCCAGACTTTATTATCCATACCATGGGAAAAAAAAATGGAATGTGATTCTTTTGTTTTCCAAAACAGCTTTAAAACAAATGCTAAGAAAAAGAAAAAGCACCTTTTAAAAAAGCAAGCCTTACGTAAAATGCCACTAAGACATCAAAAGAGAAGTAAAACCCTGCTCAAAGCAAGCCCATGTGGGATGGCCACAGCTCACCCTTGTGTGCCTGCATCCTGTTTCCGCTGCCCCCTTTCCCAAGGATGTACCCTGCCCTAACCTCACTCCGATCCAGTGACTCCTCCAGTGGCTCATCCTATGTTCACCAGCTGGGTTCTCATCTTCTCCATCACACAGGCTGCCGCTGTGTCCCCCAGCAGACCTCTCCCTGTCTCTGGGGTGCCCACGGCCCCTGGGAGGTGCTGTGCATAGTTCTATCAGTGAGGTTGACTTGTTGTTTTATACTTAGAATTGTTTCTTTCTCCTGAAATTAGATTTTCCTCTTGTGATAACTAGGATTCTCTTTTATTTATTTATTTTTATTTTCCAGGACCTGTTATAGCACGTAACAGGTCCTCAGGAAGTATTTACCAAAAGATTGCATGAAGTGAGCCTGTTCCTCCTCCCTCTCTCCTTCCCTCCCTTTCCCACCCCTTCACTGGAAACTCACATTCACTAAATGTGCCATGAAGTCACTGCCTTTTGCCTTTGCCTGTGTTTTCCCCTGTGCCTGGCATCTGTTCACATCCTTTCTGGCAGCTGCCCTCTCATCTGTCAGGGCCCAGTTTGGGTGGCAACACTCCTGCTGAGGCCCCTGCTGCCCTCATCAGCCCAGCCCAAGAGAACAGAACACTGCGGCCCCCCCATCATCAGCCCAGCCCAAGAGGACAGAACACCTCTGCCCCCCCGCCCCCCCATCATCAGCCCAGCCCAAGAGGACAGAACACCTCTGCCCCCCCATCAGCCCAGCCCAAGAGGACAGAACACTGCTGCACACCCCCATCACCCCAATCAAAGGGGACAGAACACTGCGGCCCCCCCCCCCATCATCAGCCCAGCCCAAGAGGACAGAACACCCCTGCCCGCCCCCCATCAGCCCAGCCCAAGAGGACAGAACACTGCTGCTCCCGGGGCTGTAGTGGGTCTACAAGTTCCCTGCTCCTACGGCCCCTTGTCTTAGCGGACTTGGGAGGCTCGGAGGCTCCAGCCCTGTCTTACTGCTGTTTGCAGGTCCAGAAATCTTGGCACATGACAGTCGCCTGATAAATTGCCTTGAATTCATTAAGTGGAACACAATATGGTGTGCTGTGGCACCTGATGGCCAGCCTGGAGGAAGGGGTACTTTTTTCTCATTGTCATGGAGGTACCATTGGCTCTTCAAGCGTCTCTCCCAAGCGTCCAGGAGAGGTGCTTATTTGTCATTCTCACAAAGGCTCTTTGTGGACCAGCACAAGATGCCTGCCTAGGGGTTGGATGAAAAGTGAGCATAGAGAGAGGAGGTTAAGGGAAGCAAGCTCAAGACTGGGCTCAGAGAAAAGAATCTGGGGGAGGCCGTGGGGTGGCAGGCAGGGAACCGTCTCCATTTGATGCTGATGTTTGTGCAGAATGACTACTTTATACTCTGCAGAAGGAGCACACTCTCTTCTTGTGGTAGGTCCCAGAAACTTCTTCTTGGGGGTACATGAGGCCCGGCTGGGATTGGGCACAGAAGGTCATGGCTCTGCACCTGACCCTCACCTTAGGGGTCAGGACAGAGCCAAGGACATGAGGGATGGGTTAGGGAGGACACAGGCACCATGGAGTGCCTTGGCCATCCTTCTGTAGAGGAGACGTACAGGTGGTGAGGCAGGCACCAGGCAGCCGCGGACAGTGTCAGGAACCGAGGCAGATCCAGGAAACAGAGGCCAAAACAGCAGCAGGAGCCTCAGGCTCAGCAGACCACTGACTCTTCTGGATGTCTTTCAGACACTCTGTGGTGGGGCAGGGACGAGTCCTTGGTGTTTGGCCATGGTGAAGGGTGCAGTTAGGGTAGGCGAGTCGTGCTTTCTTAACATGCGTGTAAGGAAGGGAGGTAGTGAGTTTCAGCAGCTCGTGTTTCTTGAGCACTTGGCCTGTGCCAGGTGTGATTTGAACTATTTACATGCGAATTCATTGTGTCCTCCAAGCAAAGTCCTGTGCATAGGCACTATTGTTCTTTTCCTTTTGCAGTTCAAGAAACGGAGGCAAGAAAGGTTTAGTAAGTTGTGGAGCCAGGTATTGAGCCAGGGCCTAACTTCTTGATAGAAGTTAGTTAGAGGCTGTTACTCGAGCACTCACAGGTTGGCTGGCAATGTGTTTGGAACCCAATGTAATGTCATCAGATTCTGCCTAAATTTTGTGAAGAGGGGATTTCCATTTGATAGGTAAGAAAATTGAGCGGTTATCATCAGCCCAAGATGAAACAAGGGTATAGGGAGTGGTGGGACCCATGAGGTTCAGATTTCTGTGACTTCTGATGCTATGCTCAGTGATAGATCAATACTCTTCTTACGGATAAAAGTTCGAGAATTGAGTGGGACTAGATGACTATTAGGGTTCCTCCAAAACCCTGAGATTTCATTTTGGGGTGGCACCTTTTTGTGTTAGCAGATTTAAAGAGCTGGCCATTGTGTTTGATGGTAGCTGTGTAAGCTTTTTGAATTGGAGAATCATCAACTATCGTTAGATTTAGAATAGGTATATTTGGCTAAGTAAGATCTTAAAGTTTTCTTTTAAACTTAGGATAGCTTTTCAAATTTCAAACTGTTCTTTTCAGTAACCTCAAGACATTTAACCTTTTGTCATAGACTTAAAGCAGTCATTAAATAGGGTCATTTTAATGCAGCTTTTAAAATCTAACTCCCCTCCCCTTTTCTCCTTAATTATGATCAGTGGCTTCATTTGAGGTTACCTAGGATGCATTTGAGACTCTAAAGCTGCTTTCTTAAAACTTAGCAGTGTTGGCTGAGACAAACCAACTATAGAATCTCATGCTTTCATGGGGAAGTTTGCAAGACATTCACGCACAGCTACTTCATTGTGTGTGATGAGCCATTGGCATCGAACCTGCTTGGGCTGCTATCAGTTTTTCTTTTGGGAGCTGGTGACTTGAAATTTAAAACACACATGGGCTCAAGGGTATTGGGGGACATGGCAGAAAGTCCTTCTGCTGCCTAGTGATTGAGAGTGATAGGGACCTAACTCTGTGGAAGGACAGCTCTTTGACATAGTTCACCTCATTCCCCTTTACCTAGGTTCAAGTTGTTAACATTTTGCTGTATTTGCTCCATCTCTTTTTTCCCTGAAGTATTCAGAAGTGAATCACAGACATCATGCGTTTAGTCCCTAAATACTTCAGCCCAAACCTCTAAAAAACAAGAACATATTTCTATGTAACTGTAGTACTGTTCTCACAAAATTAAGACTAATTGCCTGATGGACTCTATTACCTGATCCATTATCTGAATTTCCCCAGCTGACCCTAACATGCCTTTTACAGCTGAACTGTTTAAACCAGAATTCAATTGAGAATTCTGTATTGCATTTAATTGGTAGGTCTATTAAGATTCTCTTAAGCTAGAATAGTGATAAAAGCTTTTTACTCTCGGTCTCTTTGCAAGCTGGGGACCCCCAGCCAGCAACACCTCACCTGGGTCTCACTCTACCATGCTGGGGTACCCCAACTCACCTGTGTTATAGCTGGTACCCATGTTCGGTGGTTCCTGAGTTCTTGCATGGCACCCAAGAAGAATGAGGTTATGCTGGACATTGAAGGGTGAGGAGGGCAGAGTGGAATTTTACTGAGCAATGGAATAGCTCTCGGTGGAGAGGGGCTGCAGTCAGGTGCTTCTCTCCTTCCCATGTGGCTGGGCCTAGGGCTTTTTATGGGCTCAGAATAGGTGAGGGGCAGGCTGCAGGTAGTATTGGAAAAGACAACATTTGATTTATTAAAAGGCATTATTCAGAAAGAGTCAGTCAGGAAAGGTGGGCAAACAGGAACAGAAGTTCTTACTTTGAGTCGTGGGTTTCATCCAGGACCAGCAGTCCAGTCTTTCAGCCTTCAGGCTGTTTTTGGTTCAAAGGTGCGGTTTCACCAGGGACCTGCCCCTATCTGCTAAGGCATTGGGCTGCTTCCTGTCACTGTCAATAGTCCCTCCCCTTCAATGACTTGTAGGAGGGTTGTTTCACTTACCACATTCCATCGTGTCCTGGTGGCATCATCAATGAATGAAGGTGTTCTTTTCCCCGTGTTTCTTGTACGTACTGTATATCAGAAGTTGAACTAAAGGCTTGATCAAATTTGAGGCAGGAATGGGTGAGGCTGCATGCAACTGGAGGGACACAATGACTGGTTCTGCCATAATCAGTGATTAAAATTGATCCCTGGGTTAATGTGGGGGCAGTCTCATCCCTCCACTGTCAAAAATTAACATTTTTTTTCCCCCAGGTGACCAGCAAGTCATGAGGGAGGGGATGTTTTGGCACTATATACATGCAAATTTTAAATATTGATTTACTTTACTTCCAAAGGATTGGAAATTTTGTTTTTTTCTTTCTTTGCCCTTCTTCGAAAACGTTGTACAAAGTAAATCTCCTCCTTTTCCTGATGGAGAAACCTCGGAAAGAGGCTGAACATACGTTGAAGTCCCTTTGCTCAACTGTAAGCCCTTCAGGATCAGAGACCAGACCAAAGTTTGCAGACACTTGGTCCCTGTGGACCAGGCTGAATCCACACATGTGTTTATTTGGCCTGTGGAACACTAAAACAAAAAAATGCAAATCCTGAGCCAACATTTGGGAGATCCCATATTATAATACAAATCCAGGTTTGTATTGTAATACAAAAGTCTTGGTAATCTAGCCACACTGGGCCTGCATCTGCGTGAGTCTGCATAGCTAGAGGTGTGTGCTGTGCACGCCCATTAGGTGGGACTGCGCCCTTTTGGCCACCAGGGACCTCACACCTCCTGTTGTTTTCATGCAGCTGGTTTCCCTTGCTGACACATGGCCGTGAGGTCCCTCAAGGTACAGGCTGGCATTTGGACTTGTCCTCTGCGCTGTTTCTTCGTTAGTATTTAGAGCTGACTTCTCCTCTTCCTCCCCCATTGAGGAGCAGCACCTTACTCTGTGCAGACTCTGTCTGTGATTGGCAGGCTCTTTGCAGAGCTACATTTCCCTCCAGAGGCCTTGCTGAGCAGCCTTTGCTGTCTAGGGCATTGCTGAGAATCACAACATCAACACTCATGGCCCTTGGGCCAAAAAGTGTTTGTCTCAAAATCCTTGCACCAAATAGCTTGTTCATTTACTCCTGTGAGAGCCCCAGAGGATCTACCTCTTAGGCTGTTTGTTCTAGTTGTATTCCTTCCCACCCGGCAAACCAAAATGACATTAAAGGATAGTAACTCTCTCCCTCAAATATAGATAAAAACCTCTTTATTCCCTAACAACCACGCAACTGTTTACATTTTTGTGTTTACTGCCTAGTCTTTGCATGAATGCATGCAACATCCTTTAAAAATATTTCAATCCTAGCTTCCACACCACCCAGCTCACCAGGTTTCCCAGAGGGAAGCACTGGAAATGGCAGATGGGTAAATGCACAGGGCTGGCAAGTCTCCATTCTGCGAGAGGCTTGCTGTGCTCATATAGCCAGCGCCACAATAATGGATCTTTCTAATGATCTGGAATCACTGAGCAAAGACCGTGCCATGTTCAGTATACACTAAGTGAGCATGCAGGGAATATATCATCAGTTTACAAACATTTCCACATAAGCTTTTCTCTCTCCCACTCCAGTTTTGGTAAATAAAAGGGCAAACTAGACTTTGTCTCTTTCTCTCACTCTCCCCCATCTCCCTACCTCTCCGTCCCTCTGTCCCTGTCCCTTTCTCCTCCCTTCCTCCCTCATTCTGTCTTCCTCTCTCCCTTCCTTCCTTCCTTCCTTCCTTCCTTCCTTCCTTCCTTTCCCCCCTCATCTGTCTCCCCCCTACCCTTTTTTATGAGACAGGAGTCTTGCTCTGTTGCACAGGTTAGAGTGCAGTGGTGCAATCATAGCTCACTGTAACCTCAAACTCCTGAGCTCAAGCAGTCCTCCTGCCTCAGCCTCCCCAGTAGCTGGGAGTACAGGCACACTCCCATGCCCAGCTAATTTTTAAAAATTTTTATAGAGGTGTTATCTTGCTGTGTTGCCCAGACAGGTCTCAAACTCCTAACCTCAAGTGACCCTCCCACTTTGGCCTCTCAAAGAGCTGGAATTGCAGGTGCAAACCACTGTGCCCAGCCAGACAGGTCACTTTTCTGTACCATTCTCTGATGTTGTGAGACTAGTGAGAGTCTCTCCTGCGGAACCTTGTCCCTGACTCCCGATGCATAGATATTTGCTGTTACCAAAGACACCTCTGCTTTACCAAATGTTTTGTCAGAGTGGAAGGAAAACTGTAAGACTTCCTGCCCTCATTTCCTTCAGTCTAGAATGATGCTGGGGTCACTGAGTCTGTAGGGCAGAGAGTCTGATGTGTTTTTTAGGAAGCAGAAGGTGTCTGACACAGTAGATGTTTGATAAATTTTGTTAATCTGGTCAGAGTGGAGCCTGAGAAAATTAAAAAATTAAAAAGCTGCTGAGTAGTGCTGGGGTCACATTTTGACATAAATACAAAGGCACCAAAAGGGCCAAAAATATGAGGCCAGTCCTAGGGCTGGTGAAGTTTGGATCCCCTGCCTGACATTGTGTCCTGAGCCCTTGGCCCCTTCCTGCGCCTCTCCCCCAGCCGCCGGCCCCTCCTCAGTCCTTCCTCTCCTTTATCCTCTGCTGTCTTTGCCTGTGCCCTGACTCTGGAGTCTTTGTCTTAATGCGTTCTGTTTGTCTCACAGTCTTCCTCTGTTTTCCTTTTCTTGCGGGGAGGAAGGGTAGAAAGAGTGTAAGAAGCTAAAGTATGAGGAAGGGAAGGTTGCCAACTGGAGATGAGTCAGAGATGAAAGCAGTTCTGAATGTGTAAGACAATGAGGAAAATATTTATTTTACAAAAATTGAACTACCAACCAAGCCTTCAGGAACACAGCCAGAAGGTGCTATGTAAGGAGAGGTGTGCATTAGGATGCTGGAGCGTGGCTGCCGGTGTCCCCACCCCAGGAGGGAGGGACTCGTTTCTCAGAACCCTGTTAATGGTTCTCCCCATTGTAGACAGTGACGACTGGCTCTCCACCTCATCCTCAGTGGGTGCAGCCTTGGGGAGGCCGTGAGGCTGGTGATCTTGGGACCAACTATGCATCTGCGTTGTTGAAGGTAACAGTGTCCCTTTTACCCGAAAGTCATGCTTTTAAAAATACACAGTCTTGAATCCATTTGGGAAACATCTTTGGATCTCCAGACTGTTGTCTTTCTCAGATACGTATCACCTATGCTGTATTACTTCATTTTCTAAGAAACACTGTCATCGACTTTATAAAATTATTGAATAATTCTATTTGGGGGAGAAGCCTGGAAGCTAAGATTTTAAAGGTTGTTTATAAGTTAAGTGAACTGGCAAATTCTTAAATGGTAAATAAAACCTTTCCCTACATGCTGTAGGTAGTTATCTAAATCAGGGCCTACCAAGCCTGTTTATTTATTTTCCTATAAAAAGCCAGATACTAAGTGACTGAGGCTTTGCAGGACTTATGGTCTCTGACGTAGCACTAAAGCAGCCTTGGGCAATATATAAACAAATGGGCCTGTCTGTGAACCGATGGTCCATGGGTTGCAGCTTGCCAGCCTCTGATGTTGTAAGCCATTGATTTTCTACAACATACATATTTAGAACTGGGAGTGTCAGTGTTATTTTGTCATGATTTCCAGATTAAATTCTTTCATAGAGCTGCTGGTTGGTCAATGACAGACTAATTCTGCTAGTATTGACTTCCTGGGCCAGGGAATGGTGTTCCTAGATAGTGCAGTACCTTTTTATTTATTTTCTTTTCCATTCAAGGGCAACATGCTTAAAATACAGCATATGAAGCTTTTGGATATCTACTGTAAATTTTAAGGTCTAAAAATGAATGCAATTGTAAAATGTTTTTGCCTTAGAGAAAATACTCTCACCGCTTTGTGTTATAAATACATGAAAGATAATGATGAATTAAATGCATACAAGCAGATGCAGACATAATTTAAATTAGTGTATTGCAGTTAAAATATTGCCCATTTTCCCTACGAAATATTCATTAGACTTATGACCTTAGTGTAAGTAATGTTTAATAAGGAATCTGCAATGTGTAACTCCTCTGTAAATTATTAAAAGGATTGGCATTCCTACTGTATAATATCAACACAAGGGATAGAAAATATGCCTGGATTCTTAATGAATGTGTGCTAACATTCCTTCTGGCATAGGAATGTGTAGTAAATACACTTCAAGGGTTGTTTGCATTTTTATCCTTCATTGTTATAGGCACATTATTGTGTGTCTCCTGTTGAAGAACTGATTGATCATTGTTTTAAGCTTCTGTGACTTTTAGATGCTTGAAACTAGGCATTCATGGTAAGAAAGTAGAGAAACATTTGGAAGAAATACTGCGTTTCAAGTTTGGGAGTGGCTGGTAGAAAAATCAAACTAGGCTAGTCTTACAGCTTTATCACAGTTTTGGTTTTTTTCCTAGTAGGAAAATGATAGTATTGGTTGTATATTATCTCAAAGCATTCTCTCTCTCTGACACTGACTCGAGTCACGTGGGAGTTCATTGAGAACAGCAATTTTAACTTGGTTAGGTGATTTTAAACATTATTTAGCAACTCTGGAAAATAAAAGAGAAATTTTCAAATATTCTTCTTCCAGGGTGGTGTACTGGCTCTCTGGAGTGTGATTTCATCTTCTCTTTTTATTACATATGTAATCAAACCATCATGTTCTTGAAATGAGACTTCATCCACTAGAGGGGCCGTATAATTCAGCATCTTTTGTTTGTCCTTACATAGTTTCTTGGCCTGGAATGTCAAAATATCAGAAACTTTTCTTTCTCTGGAATCATCTGTCTCCGCAATGGCCTCGCCATCTGTACAGGTATCCAAGCTAGGGACCCAAGAGTCATCCTTTACCCTCTCATCCTTGCGGCAGCTGTGTCTGGCTTTCAGTGTTTGTATAGAGCAGGGATCTCCAACTCCTGTGGCGTGTTAGGAGGTGGGCCACACAACAAGGAGGTGAGCCGTGGGAGGGCGGGCAAAGCCTCCTCTGTATTTAGAGCCACTCCCCATCTGTCGCATTGCTGCATGAGCTCCGCTTCCTGTCAGATCAGGCACTGGCATTAGATTCTCATAGGAGCATGGAACCCTATTGTGGAACTTCTCGTGTGAGGGATCTAGGTTGCATGCTCCTTATGAGAATCTAATGCCTGATAATCTGTCACTCTCTCCCATCACCCCCAGATGGGACCATCTAGTTGCAGGAAAACAAGCTCAGGCTCCCACTGATTCTATATTATGATGAGTTGTATAATTATTTCATTATCTATTACAATGTAATAATAATAGAAATAAAATACCATAAATGTAATGCCCTTGAATCATCTCCAAACCATCCACCCCACTCCCCCAAACCCCAAACCAGCCTGGAGAAAAATTGTCTTCCACAAACCAGTCCCTGGTGCCAAAAAGGTTGGGGACCGCTGGTGTAGAGGACTCCTCAAGCAGTGTCCATATCTGCCTTGTTCTCTCTATCCCTCCGCCTAGGTATAGAATTCTATCTCTAAGACACAGACAGACCATGTTCCTGCCCAGGCAAACACTTCAGTGATTGTGCATTGCCCTGGGTGAACGGGGGCACAGGGGTCTTTGTGACACCCTGCAATGCATCCCTCTCTGAGCCGCCGTGTGCTCCTCCTCCTCTGTGCCTTGCCGGTGCCCAGAACTGCTCCCTTCTCCCCCTTTGTACAACTGCCTTGCTCTCGTCCTTTCTCAGGTCAGTGCTGCTGATCTGTGTGTGTGACCCGGGTGCAGAGTCCTTGGCTCCTTGCCTGGCCCTGTGCAGATCTCTGTGGTGGCACTTAACACATGGTGCTAAGATTCTCCCCGACAGGCCTTCAGTGCCCAAGGGCCAGAACCATGTCCTGCTGTAGTCCCACATCGGCCCAGGGGCATTGAGCTGAGGACTGCTCCCTACCCCCTTTCTGTGCTTGGCCGACTCAAGCGTCCTTTCTTCCGCCCCTCCTTGGCTCGGCCACCCCACCCCTTGGCTGAATCTCTCCTCCTTTTGTGCTTGTTCTCCAGGTGACTTATTCAGGCCTATATTTTCATTACCCTCGCATTTCATTAATTTTCTTATTTATTTTATTCTGTAGGTTTAAGACATTCTTTAAAACATGCAGGTTCTGAATTTTAATAATATAAAAGTCCTCTATGAGTGCTCATCACATTACTTTTCTGTCCTCCCTACATTAAAGTTAGCGCTGATGCCTTTATGTTTAAGGAAAGCCTCCCCCAGAGGGGCTCTGCCCATGTCAGTTCATTCCAGGGTAGGTGTGCAGCCTCCGTCACCTGAAGGCCTCTTCCTGCTCTGGCTCTATCGAGGTGTATTGGGGGGTTACAGCACCCTCTGGTGGCCATATTGTCAGGTGCATTTTTGTTCTAGCCAAATAATATGATACACAAATCGAATAGTCGATTGGAGTTCTTTTTCAGAGGACATTGTTAATTCACATTTTCTGTGTTTCAGCACGTATTTAAGCCAGTCTCAAATAGTGACACTTATGCAGAGGAGAGAATGATTTTACTTTAAGCATAGCTGGTTTTAAAGTAGATAATACATAGTGTTAAACTTTATTTCCCCGTTATTTCTTTTCTGTCAGAGAATTTCTTAAACTTGTAGAATCATTCAGATAAAATGCCAGTCACTAAAAAGGAATAATTAATTGGTAGTGGAAAAAATTAAATTCTTCAAATGAAGAGTACTGTATTCATTTCAATATGGTCCCATAGACAGAATGTTTGGGATTCATTTTTTGTTTTAAATGTTTATGAATCAGAACTTCACTCTTCCAGGTTTCTTTAAGAAAGGAATTTATCTATCTATGAATTAATTAGCAAGGTCTCTCTGCTAATTAAGACTGGAGTGCAGTGGTGCAGCTGTAGCTCACTACATCCTTGAACTCCTGGACTCAGGCAACCTTCCCACTTTAGACTCCCAAATAGCTAGGACCACAGGTGCATGCAACCATGCCCAGATATTTTTTTAACCTTTTTTTTTTTTTTTTTTGTAGATACAGGGATCTTGCTGTATTGCCCAGGCTGGTCTTGAACTCCTCAAGGCCTCAAGCAATCCTCCTGCCTTGGCCTAAGAAAGGAATTCCTCTTGTAGAAAAATATTGTTATATAAATAGTTGTCTATGTCCATGCTATTTATGGGAACAGCTAAGGTTCATCTCAAAAGTATTTGTATTTGGCTTTGAAATAAAAAGAAATTTCCCTTTTCATAGGGTTCTGAGATTGTAGGAGATTGTAGTATTACAAAAGAGTTAGTGGAACAATCTGTGATGTGAAACAGACTCAGAAGAGGCTAGAGAGGTCTTTAACACTTTTTTTCCCCTTGTATTGTCATCCCTTCTCTGTAGCTAACTTTGTAGATGCTTGTAAATAGCCTTGTTTTTCAGACTGATGATTGTGACCCTCAGAGAACCACAGCAGCAGCAATTTTTAATTTAAATTTTTTTAAATGCAAGGTTGGGTGATTTTCTCTCTGGATGCTTGAGTTTTGTTTTTGATAAAAATTCTACCAGGGTCAGGGGAAAGAGTCCATTAAGTCTTGGTGCAAGAAATCTGGGCAGATTGCCTAAGTGGATACGTGCAGCAAAGAACTGAAAACAGAGTAGGGGGTGCTGAACATACCCACAGAGGAAAATGGGGTGGGGAATGTATCTGCTCATTTTGTAATAAAGTCCTTCCTTTCCTTTAACATCTCTTAATGCTACAAATACTAACAAAAACCATGCATGTTTTCAGTGGGACAGAAAATGAGGGAGGCACTTAGGGAGAAAAAGTGTCAGTTGAGATGATGTTAAAGTTTATTTTCTTTGCAGTTGCAGACATTAAGATTTATTCTCAGGGCTATTAGGACAGTTCCTGCAGCTCTCTCTGGTGACCTAGGCATTGATACTTTTTTTTTTTTTTTTGAGGTGGAGTCTTGCTCTGTCTCCCAGGCTGGAGTGCAGTGGTGCAATCTCGACTCACTGCAGCCTCCACCTCCCGGGTTCAAGAAATTCTCCTGTCTCAGCCTCTGAAGTAGCTGGGACTACAGGCGCCTGCCACCACACCCAGCTAATTTTTGTATTTTTGACAGAGATGGGGTTTCACCATGTTGCCCAGGCTGGTCTCAAACTCCACCTCAAGTGATCCACCCACCTCAGCCTCCCAAAGTGCTGGGATTACAGGCGTGAGCCACCGCGCCTGGCCTGTGCCTGTAATGTTCTGTGCACTATGCAGGGAGGTCCTGGCTGCTCAGAGCTTAAATTCTGCATTCTTTTAAGTGTTTGGCCAACTGCAGGGGAAGCCACCTTGAAAGATACTCCCTCTTCTCCTTCACCCCTGGGTCCCCTGGCATAGGAGACCTGGCTCGAGGAGGCTTCTTCCTGGTAACCTGGGTTGTCACTGGGACCACATCTTCCCATAGGAGTAATGCTCCAGGTTGGATGGGAGAAGCATCTAACAGCAGTAACTTCAGCACACCCTGAGAATGACCCTTATGGCAGACATACCTGACAGCAGTCACTAAAGAAATGAGGGTTGCCACGTGGAGGTTGCTGGGAGGAGGGTGCAAGTGAAGGTACTGTATAAGCTGTATGCTTTTTACAAGCAGTTGAAGTTCTGCTGTCCAGCCCGGTGCCACGGGGCCACCCTGTAAATAAGTTCCTCCAAATAAACCCTGGGACTTGTTTGTTAGCTCTGGGTCTCTTCTTTGGCCTCTTCAACTTGCTGCTGTCTCTGTTGAAGTTAATATGGGTCTGGCACAACACAGGGGTAGACAGTTACCGGTACTGTGCCAGCTGTCTTTGCTACAAACATTTGCCCAGAGAGTGGCATTTGTGCTGGTTCTTGAGTTGTACGTTCATAGGCCATATCCTCTTTCAACCTGCTTCATGGCTAGGTAGAACGAACACTCCGCCTGGGCCCTGAGCCAGCTGCTCACCTGCAGCACCCCCTCCTTGGAGATAGGTTTTTATGTTGCATCTTACCGAGTTGATTGAGTATTCACTTCCAAGCTCCATGCTGCATGCGCGGGTCTGTAAATAGCTTGTTCCTGTGCTTGTGGGTGTCATTTCAGATCGCTTCATCAGATTTCAGTTACCCAAGTTTTATTTGGTTCACCATAAGTTTGCAAAAAAACACTTTTTGTTATCCTGAACATTGCAGGTAGAAACATGATTAATTTTGAATTATTTTCGTTTAACTTCTACCCTCTATCCTATTTACAACCTATTTTGTTCATTTTAAATTCTGCTGTTAAAAGACTTCTAAGGCTGGGCGCGGTGGCTCATTCCTGTAATCCCAGCGCTTTGGGAGGCCGAGGCGGGTGAAACACGAGGTCAGGAGATCGAGACCATCCTGACTAACGTGGTGAAACCCCGTCTTTACTAAAAATACAAAAAATTAGCCAGGCATGGTGGTGGGCGCCTGTAGTCCCAGCTACTCAGGAGGCTGAGGCAGGAGAATGGCGTGAACCCAGGAGGCAGAGGTTGCGGTGAGCCGAGATCGTGCCCCATTACTTACAGGAAGCGGGCTTGTGTTTTGTGGCCTTAAGGATGTCATCTGTTGGTAGGAGGGAATGAGGGTGTCCTGGTAGGGGTGTCTGGCTTCAGTGTCACCATTCTTTTAGGAATTGCCATGTTGTGGGGTCACGTCTTGTAGGAGGAATGTTCTGAAGTCATGGGATTCTCTACCCTCCTCTCCTCTTGGTTTCCACCAGCAGCCTGCTTGGTGCGGTTCTGAAGTGGAGCAGAGATGGTTTTGGATGAGCCTCACTGGAGGCACTGCTGAGATTACCCAGAGGCCTTGCCGGGCACCTGGAGTCAGTCATGCCAGACACTAGCATCAATCACTCTTAGGAGGTAGGGATAATAATCCCTGCCTCCTAAGCCATCCCTGGAATGGTGGCTTGGAGAAGTTTTGCAGAGAAACTGAGTCAGTTCATAAAGTTTCTGTAAAGGATTAAGCACAATGTAGTCCAGAAATGTTAGTTCATGAAGTCTTGGTTTTTGGGTTCAAGAAAGTGTTCTCCTGTCTGGGCGTGGTGGTTCACACTTGTAATCCCAGCACTTTGGGAGGCCGAGGAGGGCGGATCACATGGTCAGGAGATCCAGATCATCCTGATTAGCACAATGAAACCCTGTGTCTACTAAAAATACAAAAAAAATTAGCCGGGCGAGGTGGCGGGTGCCTGTAGTCCCAGCTACTCAGGAGGCTGAGGCAGGAGAATGGCGTGAACCCAGGAGGCGGAGCTTGCGGTGAGCAGAGATCGCACCACCGCACTCCAGTCTGGGTGACAGAGTGAGACTCCGTCTCAACCAAAAAAAAAAAAAAAAAGAAAGTGTTCTTCTAAGCGCTGCTCACCCTTTTTCCCAAACAGGACCTAACCCTGCAAGGGAGAGCGAATTAGGCCATTTGTTTACAGTTTCATCAGCACCAGGCATGCACGGCATCAGTCATGGTCCTTGCTCTCAAGGCACTGTACTTGTAGCAGCAGGATGGCGCAAATGTGCAGCTGAACAGCTGGCACAGGTTCCTGGTTAGCATTTAGTGCTACAGGAATGACAGGGAGGCCTTAATTGTGATGGGACCGTGGGAGCTGGACTACCCCAGACTGTGGCTCACTTCTCTGTAAGCTTTTGGTAGGGAACTTGGAATTACCACCGTTAGTAGAAACAGATTTCAAAGGGAATTACACCTGTTCCGTATGAAACACTTTAAAACTACCGATGTCCACACGTCTTAAGTTTTTAAAAAAGAAGTTTAAAGCAGTTTCATTTCATCAACCCCAAATTGGAGAAGCTGTGAATGACCAGATTGATGAATGTCTTAAAATGTATGTATATTATATAAAGTGTAAAAACAGACAAGCAGGAACATACTGCCAGTTTCTATCACAGCTACCCTTGAACTATCGCTGTAGGGCAATTAAGTGGGTACAACCTCTCGCCATTTGGAAATATGTATCAAAATGACAGATGCCTGGTCGGGCATGATGGCTCATTCCTGTAATCCCAACACTTTGGGAGGCCTAGGCAGGTGGATCACCTGAGGTCAGGAGTTCGAGACCAGCCTGGCCAATGTAGTGAAACCCCATCTCTACTAAAAATACAAAATTAGCCAGGTGTGGTGGTGCATGCCTGTAATCCCAGCTACTCGGGAGGCTGAGGCAGGAGAATTGCTTGAACCCGAGAGGCAGAGGTTGCAGTGAGCCAAGATCATCCCATTGCACTCCAGGCTGGGCAAAAAGAGTAAAACTCTGCCTCAAAAAGTAATAACAAATAAATAAAGAAATAAAAAGTAAAAAATAAAATGATGAATGTCTGTACTCATAGACCTAGCACTCCCAGTTCTACCAGTTCATGCAGCAGATACATATGCACACGCATACAGAGAAGGATACATATGCACACGTGTACAGAGAAAGATACATACACACACGTACAGAGAAGGATGCACAAGAACACGCATTCCCTAGTTGACGGAGTCACAGGAGATTAGAAACAACAGAAAAGGGTGCATTAAACAACAGTTTGAACCTGTGTTGAGACATCAGCATCCCTTCTCCTTCTCTCCCACCCTCCCTCTGCCCTCTGCAGGTTTTATTCTCAGCCTGGTTTTCTCCATTGGATGTCAGCCCTAGGCTGGCATTTGCAGCAGAGAGATGGTGGCTCCTGCAGAGCTTACAGCCTGTATGTTATTGGACTGTGTTGAGTTACCCCTGATGTGAGCAGGAGAATGGGATGTTCTGTAAATTGGCCTCTAGCCCATCATGAATTTGTATTTTTTTTATAATGTGTGAGTCACACTCCCTTCTGTCTTCATTTCCTTTTCACACTCCCAGCAGGTCATTCTCTCTATTCTGATTGGCATTTTATAGATGAAGCAGCAGAGGCTGAGACCTACTGTATTTTGAGACACTGTAGCTTCATATGGCGTAATTAAATCATAGTCATCAATCACTCTTAGGAGGTAGGGATTATTATTGGCATTTTCCAGATAAGAAGAATGGAGGATGAGAAAGGTTAGGCATCTTGCTTAAGTCACAGCAGACTTAAGTGCCAGAGTTGGAGCTGTATTCCGGTGTGCTTGCATAGTCTCTCTTCTCACGCTCACTGCACGTCAGTCACCTGGTGTGCTGAGGCCCTGCCTCCAGGCCTTCAGATTCAGCTAGTCTGCAGCCCTGGCATTTCCAGCTCCCCAGGTGACTGGAATGAAAGCCAGAGCTGGGAGCCACTGGGCTACACCACCAGTAAATGATCGGGTTCTCTCTTGATCATTTCATTAAGAATCTTGGTTTTCTGCTTTCAGTCTGAGAACTCTTGTTCATGCTCTCAGGCATGACTTCATGCAGGAAAGTGATCTTTGAAATTAATAGGTGCTTGGAAAGCCTTTAAGCAACAGGCAGTGGACAAGGTCACTCAGTAGGAAGGGCTGGGCATGAAGCCTAGTGCACAGGCTTTTGAAGACCCCTCCGAGGGTCCTTTGTCTCTGTGGCTTCCAGACTTTGTTGGCCAGTAATTGTCTGCTTCAAATGAGCTGCCTCTAGAGGGGCCTGGAGAACCCAGGAAAACTTTGTGACAACCTGACAAGTTTATTTTAATCTTCTGGGCATTGGCTTTCTGCACTTATTGCTCACTGAATCACTGAACCAGGCAGGTGGGGGACTGGAGGGCAGGGAATGGGTAAGAAGGGCAGCCTTTGGAAGGAAAATCAGCAGAGGGTGGGGACGGGGAAAGAAGGAGTAAGAAGGGAAACCCTTTTCTTAGGTTCTTATAAATCAGAAGAGCAATAAAGAAAAAATTTAAATCTAAAAAATACATGATTAGGATTTAAATCCAGTATGCTTCATTACATATAAACCTTTGACTTAATATTTTCTGTAGTAGATGAAAATAGGACTTTTTTTGTTTCCCTTCTCTTCACATGTATTGAGATTTTTTTGTGTGTTCTGCATACGTTTTAAGATTAATTATGAAAATCAAATTACCAGACACTTGAAATAGAAATATAAAATTAGTAATATTCAAAGATGATTAAATGCACGATTTCCTTTTCTCATAAAAAAAGAAGCAGATGGAACCTGTATTCTGAAAGCAAATATGGAAATCACATTAAAAATCAGAAAATCCTCACCACTGCCCCCCACCCCCATGTGCATTTCATTTATCTTTGGTCTGAGTTCAAGGGAGAGAGAATATGAATGTGCTGCTAGCTCAGGGAGCTTCAGTTCTTGCTTTCTAAAGAGCTGGGCATGTGCTCGAGTCTATATTATCTCTTGTTTGCATTTTTCGTGACTTTGCCTCCATTTAATCCAGGGAAAACTTCATGGTAGGGATGTGAGATGTATTTTGAGGGCTGAAAGAAAGGAGTGTTGAACCAAGGCAGGACAGTGTTCAGAATGTGGAAGCAAAGAGTCCTGGCAAGGGAATGTGCGGCCAAGGCCTCTATTCAGCCATAGTGCAGCTGAGACCAGGACCTGTGCCTGACGCCCGGGCCAACCCGCAGGACGGTCCTCCAGCACCGCACTTCTCCTTTCATTAGACAGCTCTTCATTAGCCTACTGGAAGAAAAAAACAGAGATGAGTGAAAATGTGCACACGGAACGCAGGGCTCAAAGGGACCCTAGCACCAGTGGTTCTCAACCCTGTCCTGGCATTAGCATCACCTGGGAGCTCCAGAAACATATTGCTGCCAAGACTTGGTCCAGAGCAAATGACTTCCTTGGCCTGGGGTGAGATGTGGGTGGCCAGGGTCAGGAACCACTGAGTGGGTCCACCTCTGCAGACTGGGAAACTGAGAATCTGGGAGGCTGCTTGTTCCCTCAAGGACCTGAAGTGACGTGGGGAGGCAGGACTAGGCTTCGGGCTCCTGACTCTGTCCTAGCCTGTATTCCAGTGTGCCCTGGGGCGCGTCCAATTTGAATTTGGCCCTGGTGCACTTTGAAGCCCTGTGTTACTCTGGTCCCACAGCCCCTGCCCTTGACTTTCCATATAACAGCATTATTGGTGGCCAGGGCTTTGCAGTAACCTACCTGCGTCCAACATTGTTTTTGAATAATGGAAGCTAAGCAGATGCATATTAATGCCTGCATTATGGAGAAGACTGTCTCTTCACAAGTAATCTGTAGTTATTCGTCTTGAAAGTGGGTTAATTCATTGTCTTTCTAATGAAAGTGATTGCATGGCCTAATAGTCTTTCAGTCAGTCTGTGTGGCAAGGTAGAAGCTAGGAGTGGCTTCTCAGCTCCGGTTGAGCGAGCTGGGAGTGGCTTCTCGGCTCCTGTTGAGTGAGCTCCGCGTGGAGTCTCAGCTCCGATTGAGTGAGCTCGGAGTGGAGTCTGGGCTCCTGTTGAGTGAGCTCGGAATGGAGTCTGGGCTCCTGTTGAGTGAGCTCGGAGTGGAGTCTGGGCTCTGGTTGAGTGAGCTCGGGGTGGATTCTCGGCTCCAGTTGAGTGAGCTCGGAGTGGATTCTTGGCTCCAGGGTGGAGTCTCGGCTCCGGTTGAGTGAGCTCGGAGTGGATTCTCAGCTCCGGTTGAGTGAGTTCGGAGTGGATTCTCAGCTCCGGTTGAGTGAGCTCGGAGTGGATTCTCAGCTCCGGTTGAGTGCTGCTTTCCTGCATCAGAGATCTTCTCTCCCAGGCCGCTTTGTCACGAGCAGGATTCTGAACCAAGACCTTTTCTTCACCTGTCTCAGGTGCCCTCACCGTGAGCTTTGCAATCCCCTGACAGCTCAGAAAGACTTTGTCCTCATCCAATATCTGGTGAACAGCTGACACCTCCTGGGAATCTTTAAAATTGTTCTCTGAAGAAACCATTCTGCCACAGGTGCCTATTTTTAGACTTTATAAAGCCCACGTCAGATCATCGCTGCCTTTCTTTCTGTCTGCTAAGCCTGCTGTTTGAAAGGCAGCAACAGGATCTTTTGTGTTTAAAAGTTCAGCCCCATCTGGTGCATTCCCCACTTGAACTCCATAGCCCTGGTGTGCTCTGGGGTACATCTCTTCCAAAACCCAAACCACAGGTAGTGACCTTTACACCCCAGGAGTTGACATAATACACCTGGAGGAAGAAAATAACTTACAGACAATGAGCCTAGAGTATAAATGGCTGTGTTTTAAAACCTTCGATTTGCTTTGGGCGTATTTAGCCTGTACGGCTAGACTGGTGTGAGTTTTGGGCTCTCTAGGGGGCTGTCCAAGTTCAGAATAAGTGCATCTGCTGGCGTCTAGCTTAAGGAGTTAGCAGCCCTCAAGTCCAATAACGAACGTGTAAATCAGAATTCAGGTGTGTTGAGGTGGGGCTTTGCACACATCCTGGTCAGCCCGGGGTGATTTCCTCTC
Organism: Rhinopithecus bieti; assembly: GCF_001698545.2. Taxonomy (NCBI): domain Eukaryota; kingdom Metazoa; phylum Chordata; class Mammalia; order Primates; family Cercopithecidae; genus Rhinopithecus; species Rhinopithecus bieti. The sequence continues at coordinate 3,989,068 of NW_016809830.1, read as the reverse complement.
TGGCCAGCAGTTTTGGCTTTTTTCTTTACATGAACTCGTCTGTTGTAACTAATGTTCACTGAGTGACTTCAGAGGTAGTGATAGCTCATAGTGAAGCCTGTGGCCCACAGCGGTGGTGGGCACAGCTCGATCCCTCCGCCTTTCCTCCATCCCCACCTTTCTCTCCTTACTTCATCCCTTCCTCTTTCCACACTGGGCCATCCAGCAGAAGTCAAGTATCTTTTATTTCTTATCTTTATTGAATGAGAGTTTTACGATTCATGTTATTAAATTTAAAGTAGGTAAATGGAATCTCTTATGTGGAATTCTCTAAAAAAGAATTAAAACTCCAGTAAAAGCAAACCAAGTATTCCAAATCATTTTTAGGGAAAAAAGATATAATTAGAAAAGACTGGAGAGGGTATGCAAACTATTAACATTATGTTAGGGTGGTAGGAGTATAAATTATATTTGCTTTTTCTGAATTTCTAAATTTTCTTCAATTAACGTATTGTTTAAAGTATCAAATATGTAGAAAAAAGAGCATGCGTGCCTGTTGATCTAGCAAACACACTTCATTCAAAGGAACTCTTCCTAAGGAAGTATTGAAGTTATATTTTATCCTTATGTATCCAAAGAGAGTATGCGTGTATCATATACCTAAAGAATTAGCTCTTAAGATGAAGCATTGCTTATAATGAAAAAGTTGAAGCACCCTAAATTAGCTTAATAATGGCTTATCTTTATAATGGAATAGTATAAAGCTATTAGAAATGATGTTGCAGATAAGTATTTAATGTTATGGAAACATTTTATAACATAGAATGAAAAGTAAGTTGTAGATTGGTTTGTATAATTTGATCTCATCTTTTTATAGGAAACACATAATGCAGAAATATAGATGAAGGTCTGAAAGGGTATTAATGCCCTAATGTGTTAGTAACATTACCTCAGAGAAGCGGGCTCATGAGCGTTTTCTTTTCTTGTAAGTAAATATATATATATGGGTTCATGTGTCTGTATACAGGATATGTATATACACTTGTGAAGAACCTGTATTGCATTTACTACTGGAAGGGTTTATTTTAGATTTAGATATTAAAGTTACCTCTTTGAGTGAGAACCTATGATTTATACTTCTTAGTTTACCTTTTACCTCCATTATTTAAATCCATCTTTTTCTACCTTCAAATAGAAGATGTAACAGTGATAAAAAGGCTGGGTATGGTGGCTTACACCTAAAATCCCAGCACTTTAGGAGGCCAGGGGTTCGAGACTATCCTGAACATAATGAGTGACATAGTGAGACCCCATACCTACAAAAAATTTTAAAAGGTTAGCCAGGCGTAGTGGTGTGTGCCTGTAGCCCCAGCTACTCAGGAAGCTAAGGCGGGAGGATTGCTTGAGCCTGGGAGGTCAAGGCTGCAGTGAGTCGTGAATATACACCACTGCACTTCAGCCTGGGTGGCAGACAGAGTGAAACTCTGTCTCTAAAAATGTAATATTTTAAGAAAGAAAAAACAAAACTAGTGATAAAAGAACTTAAAACAAACTGATTTTTAAGTGGACTATTGATAATTATAATGGCTGAAATTTTTAATTGCCATTTGTATCAATGAATAACCCCACTGTCACTACATTTTCTGATGTGTTTGGTGTGTCTGGTTCCTATAGGAGAGACAGTAATGCGATTTGACATGCTGTATTGCTGATTCGAAGCCCAATCTCTGTAATGGGAAGCTCAGTAATGAAGCTTGTTCAGAACTGTGTTACAGTCAGTTAACGAAGCTCTGAGATCAAGGGCCTGGCTTTTGGTGGCCTCTACTTCAGAATCCAGATGTTTGTTTCTATTTGGGTTTTGCAGCTAAGTTCCTTGGACTCAGGTGACCTGCAGGTTGGCTCTGCTGTAATAGGTAAATTGCTAAAAAAAGACATTGGCCTTGGTATGTACAACTTAACATTTTATTGGCGACATAGTCTTATTACAGAACAATCACATTAAGCTAGAACTTGATGTATAACCAGCATATATACTCCTACCACCTTCAGTGTATAACCAAAGTGCTAAATTGCATGCACAGATAACAGGCATATAATTGGTTATTTCAGAAAAGTTATACCTGGTGGGCAGTGAGAGGTGAGCCCTGATCTGAGAAACCCCAGTGCTTCAAGGGGAAGCAATCTGGGAAACTCCAATGTTGGGATTGGGGTTCAATCTGGGAAACCCCAGTGCTGACAGGGTACATGGTACAAGCTTAATAAAAACTTGCTTAATGTCACACCTGTAATCCCAGCACTTTGGGAGGCTGAGGCAGCTGGATTACTTGAGTTCAGGAGTTTGAGACCAGTCTGGGTAACACGGTGAAACCCCGTCTCTACAAAAAATACAGAAATTAGCCTGGTGTGGCAGCATCCACCTGTAGTCCCAGCTGCTCAGGAAGCTGAGGTGGGAGAATGGCTTGAGCATGAGAGTTGGAGGTTGCAGTGAACTGAGATCGCACCATTGCACTCCAGCCTGAGCTACAGAAAATAATAATAATTTTAAAAAACTTAATGACGATAGCATTTGAGTTGGCTTTTCAATCCTGGTCTCCTAAATATGTGAGCCTGGACCATTAAACTGTGTGACAAGGAGCTGTCATCTTAACATACAGACATTAAATGCATTGTTCAAGATCAGAAATGATTTATTGGTTCTGAGGCACTATTGACTATGTGTAAGGTGCCATCGTTAATTTGGTAACAAGGGGAGACAGTGGCAGGGAAGTTCCTGTTGCCTGTCTTGTGATAGGGTTGCTGATTTCTCAAAGGTTAAGATATTAAATTGTCTTAATCAAAGAGGGTGTTTAAGGGCATCGTTAGGGTTAGTTCTCAGGTCTCCTGACTCCTAGCTTCTCTAGTTTAGTGATTCGTGTTTGCCTTTTGACAGTTTACCACTCACTTTAATGGTTTTTACTAGCTCTCTTGACATGCTTTTCACTGCTTACATGGTTGGTTTCCTACCTAGCTGAACACAAGCATCAGTGCCTTCTGCTGCGTTAGCTGGTGGTGATGCAGCCCACAGGTACTTGTCTCTTTCTTTCAGGGGAGTTCAGCAGCCATCTATTTTATGTTGAAAGGCACTGTACTGGGAGATGAAGAACACGGAGTTCTAGGCCTCCAGGAATTTATCATCACTTGCTAATTTGAGCTGAGCCTGGCACTTGAACATGGGCCATAGATTTCCAGATTTCCAGATGTGAAAAGAGAGAGAGAGATCCTTTAATGTATAGACTTGTCTTTCTGCCTGCTTGCTTCACTTATCATTTTAAATTGATATTTAAATTTAAAATATTTAAATATCAATTGATATCCTGGTTTGATGTGATCATGTTCCAACACAGCACAATAACCTGTATGGTTTTGGGCATGCACCTGTGGCAGTTGCAAAGGTTTTTACAGTGAGGTGGCTAAGAGGAGAGTAAGGCCAGTGTATAGGGTGTGGATGAGGTCAGATGTGAGACTGTATTTCTTGATTTAAGTCATTTTATTTAGGAGCTATTTCTTTGGAATATTTTATATATGAGAATGTACATCTGATTGGAAGGCAGAAGGTACTGAAATTTACCTTTTGAATTATTCTGGTATAAAATTAAACTAAATACCAATCATATACTTAATTTCACAGACTTGCAAATAATATACTGGGGTAATGGAAGTAAGAGACAGGACCTTCTATGTAGTATGAAGTTCTGTGATAATTCCTATCTTCCTTTGTACCTAAAAGAGGCACCCTCTCCTGTCATACTGCAAACAGATGCCACTACTATGTGTAGACACATTTGCCAGCTGTGGCACAGCTGGTCACCCAGGCCTCATCACAGCTGCCTGTAAAACCCAGATTTATTCTCTTCCCCCTAGATCTTCTTTAGAAATTACTGGTATCATTTTAGGGAGTATCCTAGTGACACCACTTAAATAATGAATTTTCCAATTTCTTCTTTTTCCACAGCCTTCACGTCATCTGGTAAATATTCCCCTCAGGTTGGCATCTGCTTCTGAGACCCTGCTGGACGTAGATATATTAACCAGGGATGGATGAAGGTCTTGGAAGATTGAAGTGATTAGGAACATTTCTTCCAATATCTCCTGTTCATTGTTTTTGACCTCCCTGATTACCAATATATTCTCTACTCCAGCCACACAGAACAGCTTGCCTGAGCTCAGCTAAGTCTTGCTCACCGGTCAGGGACCAGCTCAAAGGCTGTCCCTTTTTTGATTTATTTCCTGGGTCTTCACCTGGCCTCTTCCCTGCACTCGGTGGAGATGCCTGCCCCATGCTTTTCAGTAGCGTTGGCTCTTAGCTGTTCCGTTCTGGGGAAGGATTGGTTCTTTGTTTTCCTTTTCTCCATGTGTGTTGTGAATTTCATTCTTTGTCACTGTATCACGTGAGGTGGGTAGGGAAGAGAACTTTTATGCTCCGCGCTGTCGTTAGTGGCCTGATTAAGAGTCTATGGGAAAAAGTGAAGGTTGGAAAGAAGATCCGGTGGGGAAGAATGAGAGTGGTCCTTGAGCAGCCAGACTAAGCCGTCAGAAAGTTAATGTAATAAAACAGGAATTCTAATGGGCTGCCTGCTACAGTGGAGATGGAAGGTGGTGTAGGGCTCCTGACTGTAAAATGCAGGAGCCACCAGCAGATGGTGATGCGACTTCTCGGCCCAGGTGGGACTCTGCATCTCCCCCTCCCATGGACAGTCACTTGATAAGTTTGTGCCGGTCACCCATGCCCTGGTCGTTCTTATCGTATCGAAGAATGGTAATATAAGTATGCTGTGAATTTCCATTGTAAGAAATAATTGCCTTTTAAAAGGAAGCATTCAAGAAAAAGACCTTTTGGCTCAATAAAGCCTTTCTTTTCCTCAACACTCTTGGCTCTTAAAAGGGGCCTTGAAGTGAGAATTTACATGGAACTTTAAACAGAAGAAATTGGCCTCCCTAACCTGTTGGAGACATTAGTTTAAAAAAAAATGAGAGTAAAGAGGAAAATATTTTGCTTTTGGGTATGCACTGGATCCATTTTTAAAGTGAGAGAAGGTGAAAGGGGTGACTGGTTGATTTAGGATAATACTTTTAGAGCCACAGGCAACTGTGAAAGGCAAGGAAATGTAAAAAGGGCCAGAGCACATTGATTGCAGGACCTGTGGTCCCAAGAAGCACGTGAAGGAGATTTCAAGGCCGTTTCTAGAAACAAGAACCATGAAGGTGGCATAGGTCGAGAAGCTTGCTGGATGTCACGAAGCTAGTGGAGATGGGTTCCAAAGCTAGTTTTGGCTGATGAAAATACAGGCTCATGCCTTGTATGTGAGGACAGTGGGACAGTTATTTAAGCAGAAGGATCTAAAGGAGTTTCCTTATCGCCTTGAATATATTTCTTTTTAACATTGCTATGGACATTTAGGAAAAGATGCCACTGATACTCCAAAAGGGGCATTCCACACACCTCAGATGGATCCCTGCGGCTCCAGGGTCACCTGAGCCAAGCCAGGTATACACATGTCTCATGGCAAGCTGGCTGTTATAACTTCCCTGATGTTGTTTTGCTGCAAGAGCAGCATTGTGGGGCTGTGGTTTGAATTGCTTTTTTGTGTCTCTTGAATACACGAAGTTCCTCCTATAGTCATTGGCTCTGCTGCCTCTGATGAGGCACTTCCTTGTTCCCCACATTTGAATTTGCTCCTGATTCCAGAGAGGCAGGCATCAGCGGCAGCAGCTTCCAACCCAGACAGGCTTCAGCAGCGCGAGGGTGCCTGGGTGGGTGGCTGCGCGGGGCCCTACCTGGACAGGAGCGGCTGCAGAGCCCTCCCCACGCGGTGCCTCCCACTCCAGGCTGTTGGTTACCTGGCCGGGAGCTGGCAGAGACCAGGATTTCTCCTCACTGCCGCCGTTGCTGTTGTTAGGGGAAACAGACCATCTGCATCTAGACCTGCCTCTCTCTCCTCTCCCTACTTCATACGAGCTCTTCCTGCCTGGAATCTGGTAAGTGCCACCGAAGGTTCCATTCCCCTTATTACTCGATTCGTGCCCACAGCCTCAGGAGAAGGTTCTCTTATCGTGAATCCATTAGCTTTAACCCAAATGTGCAGGATTTGGGGAATTATTTGAACTTGCTTGCTTTCTTTTTAAAATGTCCATTAGACATTTTTTGCATGCTTCAAAATCAAAAGGCGGCACAGTGAAAACATTTTAATTATTTATGTATTTAACCTGTGTCATCTTGTTTGCAACCTCTTTTCTTCAGGGTGGTGCAGTGAAAAATTACACAGATATTGCTCTGGTGCTTCTCCCCCCCTTTTATGAATAAATTACTGCATTTGTCATCACTGTGTTCCTGAAATGTCAAAAATAGACACTGTAAAGGAATCTGTCATGTAGAGTTCAGAAATTTTCAAATTTCTGAGTTCAAAACCTCAGGTGAAGAGAGGACAGATCTTTTATTTAAAATTTGATTCTTTTTAGGCTTCACTGTGAATTAAGTTCAATTTAGAGCATAGCTAATGCAATCAGCCAGCTCATGATGGGACAACGTACTTCTCTATTGTTTTAGATTCACCTCCTGGGATACACACACCTTCTCATTTGTTTTATAACCTTTACAGGAAATACCTGGGGATGAGTCACATGGCCCCTAACTTGAGTTTTTACATGTATTCACACAGATTAAATGATTTTGCTCTTATATGGATAAACGTGCAGTTAGGAACTTTAAAAAATTGTAAATGAGGTGCTTAATCTTTACTCATTGTCTTTTCCTACATTCTTCAGCCCTCAAACATACAAACTTTTATTCCCTTTAAGAGAAAATAAAACTGGCACTTAGTTTTCCTTTACTCTAAGTTAAAGACTACCGGTGTTATGTGCCATTAAAAATGACGTAGAAATTAATCTGTCTTTTTCTTTGACCTAATCTTACCAGCCAGGGATATTGGGGCTCTCCTTTTCTGTTCTCTCTCTCTCTTTTTTTTTCTTTTTTACATCGGCCACAGGTAATACTCTCTGGTAAACATATAACTTGAGGAAAATTGAATTAGGTTAATGCTGGAATAGAAAACCAGGGCAGTGCCTGCTCTTTTTGGATGATTCTATATAAACAGTGAGAAAGTCTCAGGCTGCCATAGACAAAGGCTGAGACAGGAGCTCCTGGTGATTTTTATGAGGGGGAAGAGGAGATGGTGAGGAGGAGGGCACCGAGCATGTGCAGCAACTTGAACATGTCAGAAAGAACATTTGCCAGAAATCTTCAAAACCGTGGCCGTTGGTCATGTGTGAAATGGAACTTCTGGCCCTGTTTGCTTGATGGCAACTTCTTGCTGTGCTTGAGAATTGTGTGGCATTGGGTCCTTGGATGTGGGAGGAACAGCAAAGTGGTTTAGTGAACAGGGAAGTGCCTTCCTTTTTGGGTGGGACTTGCCATGGTAGAGCCTGGGCCATCACCTTAAAAGGAGATGTTTCTATTGAGAGATGGAAAATTGGCAAGACAAATGCCATAAACTTTAACCTGTTTATAATTCCTTACCTGTAAGCTGCTTTGCACGCAAGGTGATGGTTCTACCCCATAAGGGACAAGGAAGAACAGTACATAAACCTGATGGAATGGAGTGTGGCTGTGGGTGGGAGCAGCTTTGCAAGAAGGAAACGGGGCCCCTTCCTGAGACACCCCCGTTTGCTTCTGCTCCTTCTTGCCATTGACGTGCCCTTCTCCTGAAATTACCCAAACCTGTGTTTGGCAACAAGAGGCTGCCCCTTGATCCAGATGCATTTTTCAGCTTGTAAACGCTCAGCTCTTGCCAAGGGACCCAAGCACCTGGTTAATGATCTTAAATGTAAATGATCCTTTGCCTTGATTAACATTGAGCTGGGTTAGTATGTACAGGCCGAGCTCCATGGTCCTTCCATGTGATCCCTTGCCTGCCAGCCACCTGCCCACCTGTAGGAACTGGGCATGGCCAGTTTTCTCTTTATATGCTCTCTTTGCCTTGGACGGAATTTGGGCTGAGACCGATAGGGTGGAACCAAAGCTGTTCAGCAGAAGAGAGCAACCACAGAGCAGCCTGTTGGGTGGAGGGCTTGAGGGTTCCTAAAACCCGAGGACCTTCTGGTGAGCCTTTCCCCTAAGCCTGCATGAGGGAAGGCGCTGCCCCACACTCTCTCCAGTGCGTGGGGGTGGGGGTGGCAGCAGCTGATCAAAGGCTCTCACCTGCAAGTGATAATGGCCTGGGTCTCTTCAGCACCGACCTGCCTTCTTCACCTTTCTGCTCGGACACCCCTTGGCACCCGTCCATAAAGGAAAGAGCTGTCTGGATGGCCTAGTAGCTGTAGGCTAGGTAAAGTTAGCCCTTTCTTCTGACCTGGGTATGTGATGGTGGTATTTCTACCTGTTCATGTTGAGACCTTTGCAGAGATGAAAAAAAAGTTTTCGGAGCTGCAAAAATGAGAGGTGGCCCTTTTTTAAAATTTATTTTAAGAGACAACTTTTAAAGTCACTTTTAAAAAATTGGCTGGCACCATCCTGCAGCCTATCAGATTTCCCTTGAGAACTGTGGATTATTGGCTTATTTCTTGCCACCTCCAATCCCAAATTAAGCAGAGTGACATATGAGAAGCTGGGGACATCAGCCTAAAGCGTTTATCAGGCATGTCCTTCCCATCTGGATCTTTTCTACTCCCTGGCCCTAATTTTCTTTTAAGGAATGGGGTCTGCTTAAATTGCTGGTGGCAAAAGGATCCCTGGGCAGTGTTTGCATGGTCCTCTAAGGTGGAGTGTGGGGGAGCTGGGGACACACAGTGGTCATGGGTTATCCATCTTGGCCTCTTTCCCAGACCAAGTTCTGCCTCATGCTTATTGTTTTGGCTGCTAGTTATAGAATCTGATGTTTACCTTAGAATCCTAGGATGGAAAGGGTTAAGAATGATTTCTGATTTGAATTCCTTGTTTCTATGGAGTTCTTAACCCTATACAATACATTTATTATTTTACAAAGCACTAATTCATAACAGTTGACAGGAATGACTATGATTTGGCTTCTTTGTTTTTTGTTAGTTTATTTGAGACGGAGTTTCGCTCTGTCACCCAGGTCTGGAGTGCAGTGGCGCAATCTCCGCTCATGGCAACCTCTGCCTCCCAGGTTCAAGCGATTCTCCTGCCTCAGCCTCCCAAGTAGCTGGGATTACAGGCGCCAGCTAATGTTTGTATTTTTAGTAGAGACGGGGTTTTGCCATGTTGGCCAGGCTGGTCTCGAACTCCTGACCTCAGGTGATCTGCCCACCTCGGTCTCCCAAAGTGCTGGGATTACAGGCGTGAGCCACCACGTCCGGCCTTTTTTAGTTTTCATATTGATTGTATTTTCTAAAACACATACTCGTTTATATAGTCTAATAAAAGGTTTTTAAAAATAGGTGTTTAATCCACGTTGACATCATCTTACGTTGCTGTAGAAATTTTGTTATATTTATCCATATTATGAATTGCTTAAAGCCAGTGGTTCTCAACCAGTGGCAGTTTTGCCTTCTCTCCCACAAGGGACATTTGACTCTATCTGGGGACAGTTTTAGTTGTCATATTCGAGGGAGTGGGGTGTGAAGCTGGCAAGCATCTAGTGGGTAGAGACCTGGGTGCTGGTCTACTTTCTACACCGCACAGGATGGCACCTGCCACATAGCCTAAAGCATTGGTACTGGCTGACCAAATACGAATGCCGTGGAAGACCAGGCATGGTGGCTCACGCTTATAATCCCAGCACTTTAGGAGGCTGGGGCATGAGGATTGCTTGAGCCCAGAAGTTCGAGACCATGTTTAAGTTTAAGTCCTCTAAAGTGGTGATTCTGAGGCCATATAGATAAAGGTTGGTTTGTTGAAGAGCTGACTGGTATTTCATCCAACATCTGCATTTTTGTTTAGCTAAGGATGCCTTGAGAAACATTTTAGCCTTTTAGGCCTGAATTTGTTATTAGCTTAATAGCCTTCCTATGGTTGAATTTAAATGGAAAGAAAATTGCATCTTGCAACAAGAAAAAGAACATTAGGGAAGAACTGAGGAAATGGAAATAAAGTATGGAATTTTGTTAATAAATCAACTTTGATGCCTTAATTGTGAGACATGTCCTGAACAGTGTAGATCTTAAAATAGGGGAAACTGGCTTCGGGGACATGGGGACTCTATCTTATCTTTGTAATAATTCTCTAAGTCTGAAACAAAGTTTATTTAAAAAGCACAAAATTGTTGCCATTTTGTTAACAGATATAGTAGCCAATCTTATTGTTTTCTTTTTCTTTGAAATAGGCTGCTGCAAAGGTATGTTCTTTGTTATCTCAGCTCTGCTCAGGGTAGCCATGAAATGGCTCTTTCAAAAATGTGCCCAGATAATTCTGAACCATTTCAAACCACATTATATGATTTTAATTTATTCTCTATTGCACTCACTAACTCATTTCTGGGTGGTATATTTAAAAGACTAGACAGAATTTTCAGGTTTAAAAAGTTACATTAGCAGAAAATGTATATGTAGGTGCCAGTTGAAATACTGTCAACTGGAAATGCTACCGGCGATGTCCTAGTTGGACAATGGGACTTGTCCCATTTTTTGCTGGGTGACAGCTATCACTGCCTCAGGGAGGCTGGTGCCATTTAATGCCTCTGATGATCGGAATAAGTCATTGTGGCTTCTGGGTCCATAAAGCCACACAATACATATGCAGGCCCTATTTTAATTGATGATAAGTCATGAAATACACTGTTTTCATATTAAGATAATGTGGATACGTTATGGAATGAAGTTAAAAATCAGCATGAATTTTTAAAGTGCTACTGGAGATTGTTGGCTTTAGGTTCGTGAACCCTGCCCCACACTCCTGTTAGTGGGGCTACCGGAAGGGCCAGTGTGAAAAGCACTGGACTTGCAGATTAAAGAACTTGAGCTGGAATCGAGTCACTTCCCTTCGCTACAGGTGGGCAGAGTAGTTATCCTGCAATTTTGTTATGAAAACAGAATGAAGTAATATAAAATGTATTTGAATACAGTGAGGGCTGTACAGATGCTGAATCTATTACTTTGCAGTAGGAGTCAGATGTGGCCCCACTTCCCCACCTTCTTACCTGCTTGTATCTTAGATCTTACATATATTGATATTCACTTTTGGTGGACTAAGGTTGTCTTCGTTGCAGACCTTGTATTCTTGTTCAGTGTGTGTATATTATTAATGTTAGATAAAGAAGATTAGGCTGGTGCATTGACTCACGTCTGTAATCCCAGCACTTTCGGAGGCTGAGGCGGGCGAATCACTTGAGGTCAGGAGTTCGAGGCCACCGTGGCCAACATGGTGAAACCCCATCTCTACTAAAAATACAAAAATTAACCGGGCATGGTGGTGCCTGCCTGTAATGCCAGCTACTTGGGAAGCTGAGGCAGGAGAATCGCTTAAACCTAGGAAGCAGAGGTTGCAGTGAGCTGAGATCACGCCACTGCACTCTAGCTTGGGTGACAGAGTGTGACCCTGTCTCAAAACAAAACAAAACAAAACAAAATAAAAACAGAAGATTATTTGGAAAGCTATTTTTAAATTATTCTTCAAACATATACTAAAATAGAGAAGATAACATGAGAACCAGCAGCATAATGAAACCCCATCACTCAGCTTCAACCATTGTTAACAGTTTGCTATCTTTATTGCTACTAAAGGCGGTTAAATATTTCTTGGCAGTCCTTTTTTATTTAGCATATACTATCAGGGATGATGATAAAAACAGATTTCAAAGTCAGGTGAAGTAATGTTTCCCTATATGAGTTCACCACTAACTTGATACATAGTATATGTTTATGTTCTTACTACATTCTTATATTAAAGCCACCTTCCATCCCTGTCCCCTTATAGGTAACTGCCTTTATTTGTTCTGAGGTTATCCCTCCTCCATTGCCCTTTTTGGAAAGAGTATGGATATATTTGTATTCTCGCTTGCTCATAAAGCAGCACGTGGTATATACTGTCCTGAGCCCTGTTTTTTTTCACTTAGCGCTGTATACTGGAACTCACTCAATGTCAGTATACAGAGAATTCCCTTGTCTTTTTTTAACTCCCTGCTATGGACCGACGGAATTTCATTCAGTCAGTCCCCTATTGATGGACACTTGAGTTATTCCCAGACTTGACCATTGTTTTGCAAAAACAGCCCTGGGCATAAGTCATTTGGTATTTTTGTCGAGGCCTTCCAGTAAAATAAGTAAATTCTTCCTCTCTTGCCTTGAAGACGTGCAGCTCTTCAGTAACCTTTTATTCTCTCAAGCTCTGTCCTCATCTTTAATCCCTGATTTAAGAGGTGCAACTCTTCAGGCCACAAGCCTTTCTTTCTGCCTCAGGTTTTTAAAGCTACAAAGGAACCTAAGAGATCTCTCTTGTTTTACAGCTGAAGGACCTGAGACCAGGAAACAAAGGGCCAAGACTGTTCCCTGTCTGGCAGGTGATATTCTTTCTGTTAAACTCTCTTTCCCTCTGCCTATTATTGGCCAGGCTGTCCTCCAGGACAGTGCTTCCCAAAGTGTGGTCCATGGGCAGCAGCGTCCCTGCAGCTCATCAGAACTGCAGGACATAAGGCCCTGCCTCAGAGGGGCTGAGACAGAGTCTACCAATGACTGGATTCCCTGGGTGACTCCCGCACAGTCAGGTTGGAGAAGCGCTGGACTGGTGGCTTTCTCCAGAGGAGCATGCAACAGCGGTTTGCAAACAGGGATGGCGCAGGTTCCTTTTCAACACATGGATTTGCACTTCCTCTTGGTGCACTCCTCCAGCCTGCCTGTCCTGTTCCACACCAGCCTCCCCCGGAAGGGGTTCAGACTTGATCCTTTGGGTGGTAGGGTCTTTCTTGGATAGTGTTGCCTTCCATTCCTGCTGTATCCATTCAACACAGCCTTCATCCTTCTCCATTTGTCTCTGATACGTCATGCTCCTTTTGTCTGACAAGTGCCCTTGCTTTATTCATTTTCTCATCATTGATGTTAAGGGCCTATTATGCTTGCTAGTATATATGCCACCATGTAAGAGTTACTAGTTCAGGTTCTTTGCTTTACTGCTGCTGTGAGGTGTGTCCGTGTGTGCACATCTACCTATGTTAATAACTGATAATATTGGGCCTCAGTGCATCCTTTTTTTTTTTTTAAGAGAAAAGGTTTTACTTCGTCACCCAGGCTGAAGGACTGAGATGCAGTTGTAGCTCACTGCAGCCTTGGGCTCCTGGGCTCAAGTGATCCTCCCACCTTAACCTCCCGAGTAGCTGGGACTACAGGCGCACACCACCACACTGGCTAATTTTTTTTTTTATTTTTTGTAGAGACGGAGGCTTACTGTGTTGCCCAGGCTGGTCTAGAACTCCTGGCTTCAAGCCATCCTCCCACCTCAGCCTTCCAAAGTGCTGGGATGATAGGTGTAAGCCGCCGCGCCTGGCCCTCAATGCATACGTAGATATACTTAAATAAAAACTTAATTGCAAATTACTTCTTAAATTATCCACAAACTGACTTGGCAGTGAAAGTAACTACAAGTAGTGAAACCACTGTCATCATAAAAATAAAATTCTTTATTGTTAGATTTAGTATTTCTAATCTCTTACATTTCAGTTTTAGAAGGTAAATTTTTGGGAAGTGATGTTAATAATCTAAGTATATCTAGATTCAGTGTAGGAAAGATTTTAGCATAACAGTATGGAATGTTGGTAAATGTATAGGGGTTTTCTTTTAAGGACAGCTTTTATACAAAGAAACAGATGATCTTTTTTTTTTCCCCTAAACTATGTTAGCTATACCCAAATTAGTAAATGTTAAAATAACCATGACTGGTAAAACGTTTTGCAATTTTTTTTTTTTTTTTATTTTTTTTATAATTAAATGAAATTCTCCATTTGGTAGTTGATCTCTCAGATAAATTAAGTCTTGCCAGACTGTCTGAGAAGACTAGTGAATCAGACCCTGAAAACTTGCAGCATTTGAAAAATAACAACTGTGTACTGCAATTTATAAGGGCATAATTAGAGAAACGTTTTCAGTCTGAAGATTTGTACTAATCTTATCACCCTGGTTTTAGAGAAGCCAGTTCAATCCAACTTCTGTGAAAAAGCCACTGCTTTTAGCCATAGAAAATAACCAGCTTCATAGAATGACTTATAATAAAAGTTCAACCATTTTGACTCCAAAAACCTAGCTGGCCGGGCGTGGTGGCTCACGCCTGTAATCCCAGCACTTTGTGAGGCCAAGGCGGGCGGATCGTTTGAGGTCAGGAGTTTGAGACCTGCCTGGCTAGCATGGTGAAACCCCGTCTCTACTAAAAATACAAAAATTACTCAGGCGTGGTGGTGTGTTCCTGTAATCCCAGTTACTCAGGAGGCTGAGGCAGGAGAATTGCTTGAACCTGGAAAGCGGAGGTTGCAGTGAGCTGAGATTGTGTTACTGCACTACAGCCTGGGCAACAGAGTGAGACTCCTTCTCCAAAAAAAAAAAAAAAAAAAAATGCCTAGCTGACTTTATTCATAGATCTGTCTGTACTTTGTAGGCACAAATACATTTACAAAATAATTAATGGTGATTTACTTATTCACAATAAGCAGTTATTTTGCTTTTGGTATGTATGTGATTAGGTGGTTATGTGGAGGACATAAAGGAGTAAAGTAAATCCCTTGACTTCAAGATGCTTACAGTCTAATAGAAGCCTTGAAATTTCCACTGGGCAAGGTTTTCTTGGGATTATTCCAATCAAATGAATGAGCAGGCATCTAAGTAAATGAAAATCACTCTCGTCACTTTCCTTCACATTATGTTAACTGGTGACAGGTCATGACACATGGGAATTGCTTATGTTTCTAAGCTTTAGTCTTTTAAAAATAGATTTAGATATTCCATCGTGTTCGTCACATTAGACACTCATTACATAAAAGGTTTTATATGTATTACAGATCTTTCTGAGGGTCACCTATGTGAATGTTTAAAAAGAAGCACGAAGGTGCTATAAAAAGCACTAGAGGTCAAATGGTTTGCGAGACAAAATGAAACTCCCCATGAAGAAAGGGAAAAAATAGATCCAAAAAATGGCAGGGGAGGAACTCGGCATCTTACCAGTGATAAAGCAGAATGTGGATCAGATCCAGACATCCAGTAGTTTGTGAGCAAGTCCATATGGGATGTTTGGGTTGAGAGTTCAACTCATCAAATACATTTTATCAATAACCATAAGATATTCTAACATCAATCAAGTAGAGTAATAAATGTAGAATCAATTAAAGGTATCATCTTTATTATGTCCTATTTGTGTTTCCTGCTTTTGAGGTTATTAGTCCTTTTAATTAACTCCTAATGAACTCATATAGTTTTGTGGTCACCAGCTAGTACAGCTAGTACAGGCACAGTTGTGGGTTGGTAGGAGAATAAGCAGTAAAGCCATGAACTAACACGCCAAGTAATCTGTTGTGTTCACAAATGGCCAAAAGAATAACAGAGATTAAAGAAAGGTAAATATAGCCACCTGGCAAAAATATTTACCCTTTTTTAAATGATGGAGGTTATATATAGAAGAAATGTTTTTGGTAAAAATATTTGAAAGTTTGTTTTATAATCATAAGTAGCTTGGGCTATTTTGACTAGAGGGGTGTGTGTGTGTGGTTGGCAGAGAGAGAAGGAGGGAGGCAGGCAGCTGGTAGGGACTGTGGAGTGTGTCAGTTGGGAGAGGGAAATGAGATGATTAAGTTAGTAAGAATAGAAAACATGTAGGAAGGCGGATCTTGAAATTTCAGGGCTATTCATTAGTCATTAGTTGAAGATTTCACAGAGAAATGGTAGAAACCACCAGTAATTAAGAAATAGAATTACTGTTAAAAAACGGTCCCAAACCCTTTCCCTGGCATTCTGGTAGAATATAGTTTTGATCTGACCCAGGTCCCGTCTCATTTCCTTTCACACCACTTTGGTTCTAGCCACACTAGACTGCCTGGGTTGTCTGTTTATGTTCTGATGTTTGTTTTCCTCTGTGCTATTCTTCCGGCCTCAGAATCCTAGTGTCCTAGTGCCTCCTTCTGCGTATGTCTGAACTTTGCTTAGCTGATGAGACCAACTCTGTACAGATACCAACTCTATACAATGGCTTCCTTAATTCCTTTCATTCCCCTTAATTGCAATAAAGCTATTTGCAGAGGAATGAAAGATGCTCCCCTTTGCACTGGGTACAGGATGCACTGAAACTTTCAGCATGGGGAGCGGTGGCCTGTAATCTCAGCACTTTGGGAGGCCAAGGCAGGCAGATCACCTGAAGTTAGGAGTTCAGGACTAGCCTGACCAACATAGTGAAACCCTGTCTCTACTAAGAATACAAAAATTAGCCATGCATGGTGGTGTATGCCTATAATTCCAGCTACTTGGGAGGTTGAGGAAGGAGAATCTATTGAACCCGGGAGACAGAGGTTGCAGTGAGCTGAGATCGCAGCACTGCACTCCAGCCTGGGTGACATAGTGAGACTCCGTCTCAGAACAACAGCAACAAAAACCCCCAAAGTTTCAGCAGGAGAGTAGCTTGGTCCAGCCCAGCAACATCAGTTTGAAGATTATGCCAAGTTTTCCAGTCAAATGTGACCAGTTTATGGATCTGTGTTTGCACGGGGTCTGAACCTGCCCTCCTCAGGTATAAGCTCTTGGAGGACAGCCTGCTACTTAAGGTACAGGAGAATTCATCTTTGCCAAACATGGTAACATATCCATAGAGATCTGGCAACAGAACTGGCTCTTCTGATTAACAGGACTGTATATCAAGAACTTAAGATATGTGGGAGAAATAATGTGCAAAAAATGGAAAGAGCACAAGTAAGAGAAGAGAAACCTGCAGCAGTGAGAAGTAACAGAAATGTTGGCTGAGGTTGGAGGCATTAAATGTGTGGGTGTTTGTGGGAGGCATGATGGTCTCCTGTTCCTTGACCTCACTGGGCAAATATTACAGTACGAACATACAGGTAGGAATCAATTGCATTCCCACCTGGGTACCTTCACAGGCAGTTGGGGTACACCACTTGCTATGGTGTGATGGAATAAGGGATGATCCAAAGGCACTCAGTTCTCCCACCCATCCTGTGCACAAGAAAAAGCCCTTTGAGTTGTGTCTCCCCTGTCGTCCTTCGCATTGTGAAAACACACATTAGTTCTCACATCCACTCTTTTCTCTTTAAGCTTTACATACGGTTGTTTGCTAAGAATGGAATCAGACAGAATATTTTCACCAGGAAGTGAAATTTGAAGTGCTTGAAAAAGATACAAGGATATCTGGAAGTTCCAACCAGTGCTGTATTATATTTTAACCATGACAAGTAGCTGTATATCATGGAAGTTTGGAAAACAGAGATTGTTCCATTAGATTTTCACAAATGAAAATCAGAGTGCTGTATGGGGGTCAGGCAGAGGGAAATCAACCAAATACCTTATTTTAAAGATTTTTTTGTTTTTTTTTCTGGGAAATTGGAAACAGCGCTTGTTTATAGCCAATGCAGGGTCCTTGAAACTCTCTTACTTACAATTCTGGAGTTGTAGTTTCCTCCGTGAAGAATGGGTTAAGGCAGACAGGGTCATGTGCATAGATGTGAGTGAGGGTGGATGGCCTACAGGGTTGTTACCTCTAGTGCAGCAGGAATATATGAAGGTACTTGGGCTGCCGGTCCTGTGCAGAACCAGCCAGTAGGTTTTAAGAGACTTGATAGCCGAGGGTCCTTGGGCCCCGTTCCACCTTTTTAACATTTCTGTGACTTAGTAGCGGCAGTGCTGTGCCCATCCCCCAGTGATGTTTGGGGTACAGTTACACCCTTGGCCGTGCCTCTGCGCTCGCTCACCTGTGTCATCTGACATCTGGCTCTTGATCAGGATCTGAGGTTGCTTAGGCAGGATCCAGTTCGGGTTTTTTGTTCGTGGAAGATGGAATTTTGGACCTTTCCCCCCAAAAGTTAACATAACTTAAAGAGAAGGGAGGTATACTGAGACCAGCCTGGCCAACATGGTGAAACCCCACCTCTACTAAAAATATAAAAAAAGCTGGCATGGTGGTGAGCACCTGTAGTCCCACCTACTCAGGAGGCTGAGGCAGAGAATCGCTTGAACCCAGGGGGCAGAGCTTGCAGTGAGCCAAGGTCACACCACTGCCCTCCAGCCTGGGTGACAGTGAGACTCCGTCTCAACAACAACAACAACAAGAGCAGAGTGGTATTATTATTATTATTATTTCCTTACTGGTCTCAGAAACCCTTGGGAACATTAAATGCTTCCCACTACCAAAGAGTTCCTGTTATAATGGGGGTTTAATATAATAGTAACATTTTATTCGCTGGGATTCACTCGGGGGAAAGTGTTCAGGAACAAAGTGAAAAAATTAAGGCCGGGCGCGGTGGCTCAAGCCTGTAATCCCAGCACTTTGGGAGGCCGAGACGGGCGGATCACAAGGTCAGGAGATCAAGACCATCCTGGCTAACACGGTAAAACCCCGTCTCTACTAAGAAATACAAAAAACTAGCCCGGCGAGGTGGCGGGTGCCTGTAGTCCCAGCTACTAGGGAGGCTGAGGCAGGAGAATGGCGTAAACCCGGGAGGTGGAGCTTGCAGTGAGCTGAGATCCGGCCACTGCACTCCAGCCTGGGCCACAGAGCAAGACTCCGTCTCAAAAAAAAAAAAAAAAAAAAATTAAATATAGGACATATGAACATTGTCATTTTGGTTCTGGTTCTTACAAGGACTTACGATAGCAACCCAAATAGAAGTATTTGCTCTAACGGATAAATTATTAGCACGTTGATTGTTTACATGAGTCAGAGCCTCTAACATTTGTTCCATAAGTAGGTTGAGCCTGCTTCTCAGCCTGTTGTCATAGGGTCTAAAAATGGAAACATGAGTCCAAACTCTTTCCAGATCATGAAAAGAATTCTGAATTAGTAGAGCATAAATGAATGTGATTTTATTCGAGTGTCATTTTCAAGTTCCCCAGGCCAGGTTGAGACCTTTTAAGTCATCTAAAATTCCCTGCAGTGAGGATTTAGAAAATAGTAGCAGCTTTGCTTCTGGCCTTAGACAGTTTTCTAATGAGGTCAGAGCCTCTCACCCTGGGAGAGGCAGATTCACTTTGCCCCTTCAGCACTGGATTTTGAGAATTGCTGTCTGAAGCTATCGCATAGACAAGGTCACTTCTTAAAAGGGTACATTTCTGAACCTGGAGCAGGAGTGGGTTCCGAATGACTGGCTCTTCTGATTAACAGAGCTGTATATCAAGCTGTGCTGAAAATACTCCTCGGATATATTAGGCCACACTTCTGCATGAGTAAGCTCACGGTCGTGACACAGGAGTGAATCTTTGCTGATTCAGGATCCTGGGGTACCTTCGCTTTGGAACACTGATTCTAGATATTTAATAGCAGTTTTTAAATTAGGCTAAATGTAGTCTGACTGCAGGATTCATTCCGGTGGGAATTTTTTTGTTTGCTTGTTAGTTTTTTAAGCCCGAATATGAACCCAAACATTTTCCCCAAAATGTGAAATGAAGAGTGAAAACCTAACAGTGGGATAAGAAAGATGATAGATAAGAGATTATTTAATGTTCAAACTCGGCCTGCACTCAGGAAATGGAAGCAATTGCTCCCCTTCCTCCTCTCCCTCCTCCTCCTCTTCCACGTCCTCCTCCTCCTCCCCCTCCTCCCACTCCTCCCCGTCCTCCACCTCCTCCTCTTCCTCCGCCACCTCCACCTCCTCCACCTCCACTTCCACCTCCTCCTCCTCCCCCCCCACCTCTACCTTCTCTCCACCTCCTCGTCCTCCTCCTGTCCTCCCTACTCCTCCTCCACCTCCTCCTCCTCTTCATCCTCCTCCTCCTCTTCATCCTCCTCCTGTCTTCCCCACTCCTCCTCCACCCCTACCTGCCCCCCTCCTCCTCCACTTCCTCCTCCTCTAATTCCTCCTCCTCTTGCCACACACCCCACCTCCGCCCCCACTAGGGACAGTTTATTCTTCCCCCTCCTCTCTTAGAATGCCAACAACTAGTCTGTTAGTTCCATTGCTTACTTGCCTTGTGACTCATAACATTTTCATCTGAGGTATTTTTCTTTCTTGATCTTTGTAAAAATTCTAAGCATCGTAGAGCATATCACCTGGAAAAAAGAACTATCATTATTTAATGAAGGTAAAAAGTAGAGAACTGAGTCTGCATCCTAAGAAATTAGAAAAAAGATCAACTAAGTCAACAAAAAAATATAAAAACTAGGATGAAGGAATTAGGAGATGATCAGATTTAAAAGTTAAGTAAATCCAATAGCTGGTTATTTGAAATGACCAATAAAGTAAACTCTCATTATCCTAACTCAGGAACAGAAAGAAATCATCCTTACTTAGAACTAGATAATAGGAATGAAAGGCTGGGCATGGTGGCTCACGCCTGTAATTCCATCACTTTGGGAGGCCGAGGCGGGAGGATCACCTGAGGTCAGGAGTTTGAGACCAGCCTGACCAACATGGAGAAACCCGTCTCTACTAAAAAAAATACAAAATTAGCCGGGCGTGGTGGCAAATGCCTGTAATTTCAGTTGCTCAGGAGGCTGAGGCAGGCAAATTGCCTGAACCTGGGAGGCAGAGGTTGTGGTGAGCCAAGAGCACTCCATTGCACTCCAGTCTGGGCAACAAAAGCAAAACTTTGTCTCAACAAAAAAAAAAAAAAGAGAGAGAAAGAAATAGATGATAGGAATGAGAAAGGAGACACAGGAGGTATCAGTAGACTTTATAGAAAAACATTACATACAGCCCTGTGGCAGCACATTTGAAAATATGGGGCTGACTGCTTAGGAAAATACAAATTACCAAAGTTGATCCAAGAAGCATGGAAAAGTTGAATAGACCAATTACTATAGAAGAGATAGGAAAGATGAATAAAAGTTAACATTGCGAAACGCACCAGGAATCCATGGATTTCCAGCTGTGGTTTTTTGTTTTTGGTTTTTTGGTTATTGTTTGTTTGTTTGTTTGTTTGAGATGGAGTCTCGCTCTTGTTGCCTGGGCTGGAGTGTAGTGGCGTGATCTTGGCTCACCGCAACCTCCGCCTCCCGGGTTCAAGCGATTCTCCTGCCTCAGCCTCCCAAGTAGCTGGGATTACAGGCAAGTGCCATCACACCCAGCTAATTTTGCATTTTTAGTAGAGATGAGGTTTCTCCATGTTGGTCATGCTGGCTTGAAAAAATAGAAAATTTGAGTGTTTTTACTCTTTTAGGACATAGTAAAACATGGAAACGTTCCCAGTTCATTTTATAAAACCAGCGAAATTTTAATTTAAAAATCTGATAAATTAAAAAAAAAAGGTCAATATTATTTATGAAAGTAAATGTAGAAATTTAAAATAATTTATTAACAAATAGACTTTTGAGTGCATCAAAACGCTAATGTACTATAAATTACTTAAACATAAAGGCCATATGTACGTACACAAACACACACGCACACCACAGCAGGTATTTCCTAAAAGACAAAACACTAAAGCTATTCAATTAAAATTAGGAATGAGAGAAGAATCTTATCTTTTACAATTGTTATTTAATACTATCTTAGAGCTTCTTGTGAGTTTAATAAGACAATGAAATGTTCATATGTCTAGAAATCGCAAGAGCATCTAGTAAAAAATCTAAAATCAACAGAAACAATTGTCAAGGAAGCTGGGTAAAAATTAGGTCTCTAGAAATGATCTTTTCTGTGTTTTGAAGACAAGCACCTAAAAATGGAAGTTAAGTATTTCTCTCACAATAGCAGCAGATAACCCAGGAAGACATTGAACTAATACCTGTAACCTTCTTAGTCAAGAGTGTGAAATATAATCTAGAGAAAGTAAAACACGTAACGCCTGAATATATCTTATTACAAAATTAATGAGTACAATTCTTGTGATTCCAGTTAGAATTTCC
This sequence comes from Rhinopithecus bieti, assembly GCF_001698545.2. Taxonomy (NCBI): domain Eukaryota; kingdom Metazoa; phylum Chordata; class Mammalia; order Primates; family Cercopithecidae; genus Rhinopithecus; species Rhinopithecus bieti. The sequence continues at coordinate 3,967,125 of NW_016809830.1, read as the reverse complement.
AGAGTGGCAGTGGTGGGTTTTCTTTTTAATGGAATAAAATAATCCTGAAGTCTTTATAGAAGAATAAGTACGTACTACCTGAGAGGAGCCAAGAAAAATATGGAAAAGAAAACCAGTGAGGGCAGATTTGGCTTACAAGTGATGACAACATGCTAAGAATAAGAAGTCTTCGTGATCAAAGCAATGTGGTATTGATCCAGAATTACATAAATAGTTCAGTGGAACAGACTAGAGAATCTAGGACTGTGTCTCATTAAGAGAGTGAATGTATAACAAGATGATAGCTCAGTGCTGTTGAGGATGGTACTGGCGTAACCAGATCTTTATCTGGACAGGGGGTTGGGGTACAGCACAGACCTTTATCTTATATTATAACCAGTAATAAATCCCGGAATCTTCAAACACTTAAATGTAAACAAGCAATTCAACTTTTACAAGAAAATGTAAGAAGCTATTTTGTATCATCTTGGAGTGAGGGAGAATGCTTAAGCAAAATTTGATACACACAAGCCATAAAAAGAGGCACACTTTGAGCATATATTTTATTTTTGTTTATTTTTTGAGATGATCTCACTCTGTCAGGCTGGAGTGCAGTGGCACGATCAGGGCTGACTGCAGCCTTGACCTCCCAGACTCAGGTGCTTCTCCCACCTCAGCCTCCCACGTAGCTGAGACTACAGGCAAGACCCACTGAATTAGTTCTCACGCTGCTAATAAAGACATACCTGAGACTGGGCAGTTTAGAAAGGAAAGAGGTTTGACAGTTTCACGTGGCTGGGGAGGACTCACAGTCATGGTTGAAGGTGGATGAGGAGCAAAGTCACAACTTACGTGTGGCAGGCCAGAGAGTGTGTGCAGGGCAGCTCCCATTTATAACCATCAGATCACATGAGTTTTATTCACTACCATGAGAACAGCATGGGAAAAACCTGCCTCTGTGATTCGGTTACCTCCCACCGGGTCCCTCCCATGACACGTGGGGATTATTACAGTTCAAGGTGGGATTTGTGTGGGGACACAGAGCTAAACCATATCAGCTACCACACCTAGCTAAATTTTTGTGGAAATGGAGTTTTACCTTATTGCCTAGGCTGGTCTTGAACTCTTGGGCTCAAGTGATCTGCCCACATCAACCTCCCAAAGTGCTGGGATTATCAGGCATGAGCCACCACGCCTAGCCTGAATATATATTTTAATATATTTTAAAACTTTTCTATGGCAGAAGTTATGTAATTAAGTCATGGATCAATGAAGGATGTTTGAAACAGACAAGGGGTTACTATCTATAATAATAAAAAAAAAAACTTACAAATTGTTAAGAAAACCACAGAGGAAAAATGGACAAAGAATATTAATATGGAATCCACAGATAACAAATGCAGACAGCCAGCAAACCCATGAAAATAGTTCATTTTGCTAGGGAAATGCAGATTAAAACAATGAGGCATTACTTTAAACCCATTAGATTGGTAAAATAGAGAAAATAACACTTTTGATAGCAAGGCTGTAATAGAAGTGGTGAGTGGTAATATTTCTCATAATACTGATGGAAATGTGAATTATCATGGCTTCATTTGAAAAGCAGATGGGCAATGTATATTAAAATAAAAAACTATTACACCTTTCTTCTAAGCAGCCTTTGTCCTCAGTTATCTGTCTTTTAGAAATAAAAGTATCCGGGCTGCGGTGGTCAAGCCTGTCAATCCCAGCACTTTGGGCAGGCCAGGACGGGCGGATCACGACGGTCAGGACGATCGAGACCATCCTGGCTAAATACGCTGAAACCACGTCTTCTACTAAAAAATACAAAAAAAACCTAGCCGGGCGACGAGGCGGGGCTGTAGTCCAAGCTACTCGGTGTGCGAGGCTGAGGACAGGAGAATGGCGATGATGAACCCGCGGGGAGGCGGAGCTTGCAGTGAGCTGAGAGCCGGCCACGCACTCCAAGGCCTGGGGCCGCAGAGCAAAAACTCACGTCTCAAAAAAAAAAAAAAAAAAGAAATAAAAAGTGATGTGCAAAGTCATATGTATAAGGATGTTTATTGTACCATTATAGTGGCAAAATACTGAAGACATGAAAGTCCATCAGTTGAAAAACGGCCAATTTATGGACTCTTTGTACCATGTAATATTATGGGAGAACTAGAGCTGTATCAGAGTTGGCTTTGGAGGAATTTCTCTGAGAACTTGATGAATGAGAAGCAGTGTGTAGAAAAATATATAATATCCAGTTGTAAAAGACACATTCCTCCCGTGTCCACATGTGTAAATGTGTGAGTGTGGGGAACAAGATGAAAATGTTCATTCTGTATGTTAAGCAGGGAGTGGGGTGGTGGTTAATGTGGAATGGTGGGAGAGTGGGGTGGCAGGGATTTCCAAGTCAGCCACCAGTGATGAGTGTTAACCACATCCCATTTTTTTCCTATAAAGGAAGCTGCAGTGCTGTGGTTTGAGGTTAAACATGGTGGCTCCTTCTCTTAGGTCTTGATTTGGGTTTTTTTTTTGTTGTTGTTTTAATTCTAGTCTGTTCTTGTTTTGCTGCACTGATATCCTCTTAGATTTTACGAGCATATTAATTGTGCATATTTAACATTCTTCTTTGGTTTATTCTGAGACCCCGTTTGCCTGCCCCTTTGGCATCGTTGGTGGTTCTTGGTGGTCTACTGGTCTTCATCTTTGTTCCTCCCGGTCGCCCTTTGTTCACTGGAATGAGCCAGGTTGAAGCAATATGTAGGGCCTGGTGGGATGGGCCAGGAGGTGGCCTTTCAGGTGTGCTCGTGCATGGCCCTACTTGCTCTCTTGAACTGCCTGCACTTCAGTTGTGGGACCACATTCCTGCTTCGGCCTGTGTGAAATGCAAGGTAGCAATGGGAAAAGCAGAGAGGAAGTGAAGTTTCCTGATAAATTACTTGATTGCTGCCCTAGGGTTAGTCACTCTTGCCCCTTGGATTTCTTGACTCCATCTCTTGACTTGTTGCTTTTGAATTTCCGGCATCTGGAGAATACTACTTGTACAGTAGCAGTCCCCTGGTTTTGTTTTTCTTTCAACCCAATCCCATCCCACATCTGTTCCTTTGATGATACTGTGTCTTGTTTTCCCAAGATTCTTATGGATGTGATATTTAGTCTGAATCGGAGAAAGAGAGAGGTAGAAATGTATGAGGGCCACTTGGATGGAAACTTCTATTGATCACTCCAAGCCTTAGTGGGATCATCTGTAGAGCAGGGATAATAACAGTGCCTATCTGTTTCTGTTAGGGTTACTGCGAAGATTAAAATAGGTGGTGCTCTTAAAAGACTTAGAACAGTGCTGTCATATAGTAAGGATTCTGTAAACATTAGCTGCTCCGGTTTTGTGTGTGTGTGTGTGTGTGTGTGTGTGTGTTGTTGTTGTTGTCACTGTTGTTTTAAACGAGATCATGCTGGAAATACTAGATTGCAACAGAGCTTTGGGGTTTTTTCCCTAATTAATAGATCTAGGATGTTTTCTGATGCTTGTCATGTTTTAAAACTCTGTGGTATTTCTTTTCTTTTCTTTTCTTTTTTTTTTTTTTTTCGTTGTTGTTGTTGTTGAGACAGAGTCTCACTCTGTCACCCAGGCTGGAGTGCAGTGACACCATCTCAGCTCACTGCAACTTCTGCCTCCCAGGTTCAAGCGATTCTCCTTCCTCAGCCTCCCAAGTAGCTGGGACTATAGGCATGCACCACCATGCCTGGCTAATTTTTTGTATTTTTTGTAGAGACAGGGTTTCACCATGTTGGCCAGGCTGGTCTGGAACTCCTGACCTCAAGTGATCCATCTGCCTTGGCGTCCCAAAGTGCTAGGACTACAGGCGTGAGCCACCACACCCAGCCTGGTGTTTCTTGGTATATCTATGTGTGAGGGTTTCTGTAGCTAAATTCCCATAGTTGAATTCCTGGATCAAAGGACAAGAACATTTACAATGTTTATAGACATTGGGAAATTGCCTTCTGTAGTACTGCACTAGTTTCTACTAGCTGTAGTGGTTGATGAGAGTACCACTTTTTCCCTAGTTCAATATTAACCCATTTTATCAGTCTTTTAATCTTTGACCTTATGGAAGGTAAAAACATCTCATTTTATGTTTTCAATCAGTGAGGCCAAGTATCTTTTCTTGTATTTATAGTTCCATTTTTATCCAGTGCCAACTCACATCCTTCTGTCAGTTTTTCCTTTGACCTATTAATTCTCATTAATTAATAAGAATTCTTTGTAAAATGGGCAGTTTAACTCCTTATCTGTCGTATGTTTTTCTCATTTGATTCATTGGTATCTTGTATAGCACCTTTTAATCTTAACATTGTGCTTTTAAATGTCTTTTCTGTGTTGACTTGGAAAGCTAACAACTACTTACAGCATAATTTCCTTCTGTTAAAACAAGAAGGGATTTTCCCATTCTCATTGTGAAGATTATACATTTTCTAAGTCTAAAAATTAGAGGAAAGAAAAACAGAAAAAAACAACAGAAAGAACATCAGTCACTCTTAATATTTTGGCATTTTCCTTTTAGTTGTCTTTTAGGAGAGAATGTATATTTGTACTTAGCATCATAACATAGATATAGTCTATTTTGGTCATTTATTCCAATATGTAATATATAACAGTTTCTGAATGTACAATATTCTATTTAATCATATCTGTTGAGAGAAAGGTACTGGGAATATCTTTGTGCAAAACAAGAATTTTTTTTTTTTTTTTTTTAAGTTGGATTCTGTTCCTATGATACCTCCCTGGAAATGGGATTACTAAATCAAGACATATTAGGATTTAAATACTTTTGGTACAGATTGCCAATTTGCTTTCCTAAAGTGTGGTACTAGTTTATGTTGCCATCAGCACAAAGACTGCCTGTACTATCATCAGAAGAGAAGAGAGCTGCCCTGAAGATTTGGGGGAGGAGTGTTTGTAGAGAGGCATATGAAAGTGAGTTTGAGAGATTTGAGAAGTAGCCAGGAGGTCAGTGGGGCTAGGGAAGGGAGAGAGTTCATGGGGGAGTGCTGGAGATGAAGATAAAGGAGCCATGGCTCTTTAGGGCTGTGTGGGTGCCAGGGAATGTGCATTTCCTGCTTAAGGTTGTAGTAAGTCAGCCTGGAGATTTGCAAGAAAGGAGTGGCTTGGTGTAATTTATTGTTGCAAGTGAGAGTGGCCCAGAGGCCAATTAGGAGGCTGCTGCAGAGGCCTAAGTGAGAGAGGATGGTTTAAACACCAAAAATGGTGGCATCCAGAATGGAGAGGAGGAGATAGTGGGTGATTAAATGTGGGGATGGAGCCCTTAGGATCTATTGATTGACTGGATGTGTAAGAGAGAAAGGGAAGAGCAGAACTGAGGAAATTTCCTCTTGAACTGGCTGGGGGCCACTGAGATGGGACAGATGCGCTGGGGAGCAGTGCGAAGGTGGGATCACTGCTCCTTTTAGATCTGAGACATCCCTTAGACCTCCAAGTGGAGGTGTGAAGATGATGGTAAAGGAGAATGGAGCTCAAAAGAGGGCCAGAGTCATTTGCATTTAGATGGTCTTTATAGCCCAAGGGACTGGAAGATTTCACTAAGGTTGAGGTCTTTCTTTCCTGTGAAAATGTGGTCAGGATCCTAAGTAACAGCCCTACAAATTAAACATTAGGAACACAAGGTTTCATAAATTAGGAACTGTCTGTAAGCTGCCAGGTTCTAAATGCTTTGAGGATATAAATCTGGGTCTTGTCAAATGCTTTGAGCAGAAGAGGTGCATCGTATTGTGTTTACTGAATGGCGTTTAAAGATTCAAGAGACCTTCCCCCCTTCTTGATGAAGCAATTTGCCTTTCAGATGCTTTGATATAGTGACTTGATTGTAGGACCTTATGAAGCATACAAACCACACATTGTCCTTTTTTTGGTAAGGCATTGGAAGAAAAAGCGAACGTGAGTTAGGAGGGATTTAAGACCGTGTGAGGAAATTCAAGCCTATGTTGTTATCACCAAACCTTGCCTGTGTTATGTAAAGATTTTTGCCTGTGTCATGTTATCTTTGTTTTGTTCAATTTATTCCTCCCCCTCCAAGTGTCCTAGTTTCTCCTCTACTGTAGCTGGTTTTGAACAAAATAGAGAAACTTGGGTCTCCTCCACCCTCAGCAACTGAATTCTTCTCATTTGGTTACTCACTGTGTTAAAATAAGTGATATAGTACATTCTTAGCAGTTTGTTTATTTTTAATTTTATTTTTTATGGAGATAGGGTCTCACTCTGTCACCCAGAAGTGTGGTGCCATGGTGCGATTGCAGCTCACTGCAGCATTATAAATCTTGGGCTCAAGCGATCCTCCTGTCTTAGCCCCCTGAGTAGCTGGTATTACAGGTCTGTGCCACCATGCCCAGCTAATCTCAGCAATTTTTAAATAACATTTTTTCTGATTATAACAGATTTAGGTATTGGAAAAGATAAAACATAAAGCATTATCTACCTGGAGAGCCACATAGCCACAGGGATATAAATTGGTTACCATTTAATTTTATTTCTCTCCAGTCCTTTGGCTATATTTATATTTATGTGTATGGAAATAGCTTGTGAATTTGGAATCATACTGATGTTTTTTAGAATGATGCTTTTTAAACTATTTTATGGTAAGCATTTTATGATAGCTTGTAATGTTATTTTTAAAAACATACTTTTGAAGGCTGCAGTGTGTGGATAAATTCATGATGACTTTTTAGAGGAAAATATCAAGATGATCTCACTAACAAATCCTAAGATTAAAAACAAGAGCAAACAAAATACCAAAACTGAACCATCTTTGAAATACTAGGAAATTCAAATTTTATGTTCTTAATAAAATCCTGTTTTGAATGAAATCAGTCTTCATGCTTTTCTTATTCCTTTTGGCTATGTTGCCTACAGTTGAATTAACTGTTTTTATATACTTCCTTTGCTTTGCATTGGAACAAGCTGATCCATTGTGACCCTTTGTGGTACTTCATAAAACCGCACCCTAAAAACCGCCCAGTCTTTTAAGTTCAGTCAACAGTATTGAGCAATTTTTTGAGTAATATTGTTGGAAGTGTTAGGTGCCATCCAACGATGGCTTATTACTTACATTTGAGTGTAAGTAATATACAATTAAAGGAATGTCTTGACTTTTTAACTTCATTTTGAAATTTGAGTTGAGAAAAAAATCCAAGGGATGAGAGCAAGAATGAAAGTATCCTCTCCTACTGCCAGACTTCTGGGAGACCCACCCCTGGTCTTCCCAGGTGTCCCTTCAGTGACCTTGTTGGTCGGCGAGGGCGGTGGAAAGTTCTAGGGAGGCTGCTTGTCCCTCTTCTCCTTTTGCTTATTGCATTCTACCCAGATTATAAAACTGAAGTATCTGTCTTAAGACGCCAGCAACTTTTTCTTCATCGAATCCAGACGTATCGAATCCCCCACAACCAAGAATTACCCAGCCACAGAATGTCAGTAGGGCCCCGGCAAAAGAAAGCTGATTTTAGACTTAGTCTCAGAACCTGGCCATCTTCCATGGGTTATCCCGATATCTGCATCCTTGTCTCTTTTCACTATAGCCTGATGATCATGGTGGCAGTTTTCATTTTGGGACTCTGGTGAGGTTAGAATAGCTTCAGCCTTCCCTCAGCGAATGGTATTGTGGGGGCAGGGGTGGTAACACTGGGTTGGAGCTGGTGTGAGGGTTGAGTCCACTCTCTAGTCTCTGTCCCTAGATCATGGCGCTGCTTTGGTTGGGCCCTAATTTTCTCCTCTAGACGAAAGGAATTGAACTAAGACTTCCAGCATTTCCTCCAGGCTTCCATGTTTTCATTTGGTACTGATAGTCACTGACTATTTTCCAGTTGCATTGTTAATCAAGTTTGGCAGAAGCTGATTTCTCTGGGTTAGGGAAAATGACATAGGTGGCAGGGAGGTGGATGTACACCATTTGTTTGATCGGTTTGCCTAGAATGGACGTGGCAGAATTGGAGTTGGAAAGATCAAATGTAGCCTTTTCTTCCTTCCAGAATGAGGTTTTTTTCCATGCACTTTTTTGAGGCAGAACCTCATGGGACAAGGCAAAAGTGAGCATACTCAAGTGAAGTGTATGGTGATGGGGGAATGGTTATTAGAAATGTCAATTGTCTCAATTTTTTAATATCAATTTTCAGAGGGAGACAATTGTTTAATTAGTGTTGTAATTGTTTGCCAGGGCTGTCATAACAAAGGAGCACAGATTGGGTGGTTTAAATACCACGGATTTGTTTTCTCAGGGCTCTGGATGTCCGGAGCCTGCGATGAAGCGGGGTTGGCTTCTTCTGCAGCCTCTCTTCTTGACTTGCAGATGGCTTCTCTGGGTCTTCCCGGGTCATCTGTGTACCTGTCTGTGTCCTAATCTCCTGTTCATATAAGGGCACAGTCATATTGGATTGGAACCCACCTACTAACCTCATTTTAACTTAATTATCTCTTTAAATACCCTCTCTCTAAATACAGTCACAGTCTGAAGTACTGAAGACTTCAGCATAGGAATTTTGGGCAAATACAATTAAGCCCATCACAGTTAGGTAACAGTTGGTAGGACGTGTAGATGCTTTTTATCTTTAAGGGAATAGGCAAATCGTTAAAATAAATAAATAAAACTTGTTAAACTTGTTTAGGAACATTTTATAGTGTATTGTGGTTCTTATTTTTTTAACCTTCCAGCTAGTGTGTAAATTGGAAACATTGTAGCTTAATTTGATAGTTTTAGACATAATCAAAGATGATGGAAATCCTGTTCTTAAATTTAGTCTATTCAGCACTTGTGTATCCTCAACTGCTGAAGACTAAAAACTTGAGATGTTCCTCTTGTTTTAAGAATTTGACTGAAAACGGGCTGGGTACCATGGCTCATGCCTGTAATCCCAGCACTTTGGGAGGCCGAGGTGGGTGGATCACTTGAGACCAAGAGTTCCAGACCAGCCTCGGCAACATGGCAAAACTCTAAAACTACAAAACTTAGCGGAGCGTGATGGCTCACACTTGTGGTCCCAGCTATTCAGGAGGCTGAGGCACAAGAATTGCTTGAACCCCAGAGGCAGAAACTGTAGTGAGATCTCACCACTGCACTCCAGCCTGGGCGACAGAGCGAGACCCTGTCTCAAAAAAAAAAAAAAAAAAAAAAAGGGGAAAAAAAAAAGACTGAAAATGGTTGACACTGTTCCCCTGTCTCCAGGAGGGTGAATGTTTCTAGTTGAACCTGGGTGCCCACTTGCTCCTCTAAGCCTTCAGCAATCCTCCCAGCCTCGAGGGGAGATCCGTTCATCTTCCCCTCACCTCTGGAAATCCCAGTGTTTGAGCACTGTGGGAAAATGCAAGTCTAGTTTATAGGGTTTCTCAGCTGACATGCCAGGAACACTTCACGAGCAAGCATGCCACCAAATTTGAGAGCATGTAGAAAGTTAGCTGTTTGCTACAACTGGGGACACTTCCTATTAGAGCCACATCTGCTGGGGTGGAGGGCTGCATGGGTTGGAGAGTAGGGTGTGACTTCTTCCAGCAGGAGGAAAGAGAAGTAGCATAGTGCCCATCACAGGGAGAGAGCACATGTTTGACTTGCTCTTGAAATTTCCATAGAATAAGGGTGGTCAGGTTGCCAGACTACCCCTCAAACGAGGACATGGTGCTGCTGGGTCCCAGGGTAGAGCTCCGTTGGCACCTTCAGGGCCCTGATTTACACCTGAGGGCACACAGCTGGGATCTGAAAACTGGGATGCAGAGTAGAGACTGCGGATTTACAGGGCGGGGCTGTCTCTCATCTGACACAGAATCCTCTGTTGATCCTTTTTGGGGCTGTAGTTCCTATCATTGTTATTTTTGTTCCTGCCTTTTTCCCCTCTTCAAGACCTTAAGCTTTTGGAGGGCCAGAAAGTTGTGTTCCCATCTGCCGAATGTGGGGCCTCGAAGGCCAGCACCTCAGAATGTAGAAGCTGAGTTAGTTTGTGGAAGGGTGAAGGGCTGACCTCTACTGTTGGAGATGCCAAAATCTCTGATCTGGCTTTAAATAAGCAGAACAGCCCCACCAGACACAGAGTCATCCACAAAACCTCGTGACCTCTGTTATTGCCCATCCTGTGTGGTAAGCCCACTGAGAACTTCACTTGGAGATGCTGCAGGAACAACTGCAGGGAACCTGGAGATAAGGCCCCGGGTGATGACGTAAGCTAATTGCTGAGCTGGGTGGAGTTACTTAACCTTATGGTAGGGGGTGGAGCTTGACGCAACTCCCTCTTCCACCAGCAAGCATTTATTTCTACCTGTCATTGAAGTGAATCATCAGTATAAGTAGCGAGCTGGGTGCATTCCTTCTCAGTTGTGTTAAAACTTGCTGGATTTCTCCGGTATCAGCAGAGGTGTGTACAGACACCGCTTTAAAACTGGGAAGGAGGAAGGCGAGGCCAGGGAGCCAGAGGGTCACCAAGGTAGATTTCGAGCAGCGGTAGCCCAGCTGAACACTTTCCAGCCTTGTTTTTCATCAGCCTTGAGGAAAAGTATAGGTAAGAACAAAGACACCACTGTATGTTTGTTATATGAATGCATAACATCTGTTCTTGGTGTGAGTTTGATGTTGGTGTAATACTGTTTTTATGTCAGCAGCATAGTTCTAGCACATAACAAGATTTTCCATTTCAAATGCCTTTTGGTGTTCGGAGTTAGCTATAATTGGTCAATTTTACTCTCCTTATGTATAAGAAGAATGACAGGCAAAGAATGAGCCTTGAAAAGAATTGGGATCTGTGTTCTGATCCCTATTCTTTGCTTCTTATCTTTCTTGACTATTTAGAAAAATGTACAGCCTTTCTTTCAAAAACCAAAGCAATAATACTTTTATTTTTGAAAATAATGGAAAATAGAGACCACTGAAGTTCTATGAATGCTGTTTTCTGTTTTAGAAATCACAGGTTGAGGAGGAAACAGTTGTGTTTTCCTTCCTGTTCTGTTTTGAGTCTCAGTATTTCTGACTTAGAAACCTCCTAGAGAAGAGGGAGATACCAGCTCTACTTGGTTTCAAGTGAAATATCATGTTAGGTCATAAAATAGTTTGCTTGGAGAATAATTCATGTCTTATATCTGAATTTTTGGTTGGTAGCAACAGAAATCTTTCTCTTCCTCAGTATGAGTAATTTGGCTTACATTATTTAGACTAAATTTTATTATATTATTTGTTGGGGAAAACAAAAGTCAAAGCCCAGAACATATTCAACTGAGTTTTTCCCTCAGGTTTTCTATCATTTTCCTACCATTCCTACTCACACATGTAAATATGCTGAATGATTAACACGTGATTTTTGGTTCTTTACTGTCTCATTTTGTGGTGATTCATGAACTGTTAGTTAACTGGTTATAGTGTATCCATACGTTGGCAAAGCTTGATATCTTAATGCAGGCCACACCTTCCTATTAATGAGCTGGGTTACTTTCAGTCAAGTATTTCTGATGTCATTAAGTGTTAAGATGGCTGGAATTCTAAGACAATAAAAATGTATCAACAATATGAAATATCAAAGTCTACAGTCAAATCTGAGTTATTCTTTAGCACTTATTTCATAGCTACTCTTTAATATTTATTCTTTAATAATTATTTCACATTGAAAAGTACTTTACGCATGTTTGAGTGAGATACTGCCAGTGAAAGAAACAAAAGGAAACAAATAACTCTGTAAGGGAAGAGGGATTTTAAAGTACGTTTGTGCTGGCCCCAGGCTGGTGAGTTTCATTAGTAATGACCAGGAAGAGAAAGAATGGCCACAGTGGTGGGTGCTGACCTTTTTTTTTTTTTTTTTTTTTTATAACTCTTTAAATTCTGCTAAGCGAGCACAAGTTGAACTTTAATTCTTGCTGGGACTAGTAAAGATGATGGTGAAGTCAAGAAGAGAGGACAGCAAATGCTTTTTATAGCTTAAAGAGGAAGCTTAAACATCTGTATTACTTACAGATGTTCACCTTAACCTTTTTCATTCCTATCGTTTTGTGTGGAAAAAATTTAAGTGCCAATAAATTGTGATTTAAAACAACACGTTGACGTTTTCCTTATCCTGTGGAATGTAATGAAAAGATATAAAATGGAAGGCAGGTATGAAATTATATGAATTTCTTCTTACTGAGATAGAATTTTATTCAAAGTGTTTGTTTGGTGGGATGTGGTGGTGGCGTGGGTGGGCGGCCCTCTATGGTACTTATTAAGGCAAGTGATGGGACCGACGCAGCGAGCTTTTGTGCCGTCTTGACGCTTCCTGTTGGGGATGTGAGGCGTTGTTGGGATTTTTATGTTCATTCCAGCCAATTTTTTTTTTTTTTTTTTTTTTTTTTTTTTGCCCTGCTACTTCTTATTAGGGTTTTACCAAGTCAATTTTCATGTGAAGCCATTTTCATATAGTTTCTTTCACCTTGATGGAAATCTTTTCCTTCTTATGTGCTTTGAGTTAAGTATGATGTAATGTGCTAGTAACACAGACGGGGCTTTCCTTTCTACAGGTGGGCTTGGCGTGAGCCTGCCACTCACTCACCTTGAATCACGGAGGTTTCAGAGGCTGTTGGCCTTCAGGGCAATGGCAGAAGCACGTGTTCTCAGCTGTTTTCTGAGTCTATCTTGACTGCCTTCCCAGTGGCCCAGTATTCCCCAAGGGTCACTCAGCACACCCTCATCTACAGTAAATATTTGTGCTTCCTTTGTACCTGGCCTGATTTTCTCAGTACCCAGGAGCACAGGTGGGCGGTGGGATGTGGGCAGGCGGTACCCAGATACCCTCCCACAGGGGCCACAGGGAGCACCTGGGCGCTTCCTGCTGAGACGCCCCTGCCCTTCAGACTAAGTGGAAACAGATCCGGGAGTCCAGTGGACTCTGGAGTTTCATAGAATACATGGAAAACACACCGCTTTCAGTGATGTAAGCTGTCTTGTTCACTTCACTATTACTCATCTGGCCTGCAGCAGGTGAGAGGATCACATGCAATTATAAACAGCCTCCTCTGACTAAGGCCAGTGACTGGAAACCCTGTCATGTTATCAGAGGTCATTTGGTCATAGATTCTTGGGCAGAAGCCATTGAAAGTCCTGGGGGTGTGATCTTTGAGCCTTTGCCAACGCTAGGGTTTGACCCCTTTTAGCTCAATTAACTGGATCCAGGAGTTTATTTTGGCCGAGATCTGCCATGCTAAGTTGACAGGCTTGAGACTGGAAGGAAGTGTCTAACTTCATTAGAGGAAATGGCATGGCAGGCTTTAAAGGCATTTTTTTTGTTTGTTTGTTTGTTTTTTGAGACGGAGTCTCGCTCTGTCGCCTGGGCTGGAGTGCAGTGGCCGGATCTCAGCTCACTGCAAGCTCCACCTCCCGGGTTTACGCCATTCTCCTGCCTCAGCCTCCCAGTAGCTGGGACTACAGGCGCCCGCCACCTCGCCCGGCTTGTTTTTTTGTATTTTTTAGTAGAGACGGGGTTTCACCGTGTTCGCCAGGATGGTCTCGATCTCCTGACCTCGTGATCCGCCCGTCTGGGCCTCCCAAAGTGCTGGGATTACAGGCTTGAGCCACCGCGCCTGGCCTAAAGGCATTTTGATACACTTCACTTTTTCTCTCTTGCCCTGTTTTGTTGAGGTTTTCAGGGCTGTAATTGTACCTGAGGTTGATCAATGAGGGATCTATCTGAAAGGAATTTGTTCTCTTTGGACACTGTCCTGTGTAATATTATATTTGTGTAACTATTTAGTTTAACTCATTCAAAAGGCTATTTAAGTCACTTGCTCTGTTCATTACTTGAAAACAAGTTGTCTTCTCTTTATTCTTTTAGTCAGTTACCACATATGTCTTAAGTGTCTCTTGTGCTACACATTGAGGGGCACTTCCTTCTCCCTTTCACTTGTCTGTTTTTGTTGAGCTACATTTTTCCTTAAGGCCGATTGTTCTTTTCCTCTTACTTTTGTTTTCATTTGATTTGTTTATTTATATTTAAATATGTACTTTAACAGTCTTGAAGCATTGGACTGAATGAGGATGGTGATCAGATTGGGAAAATGCCCCTTAATTTTAGTTTAAAAAATTAATTTTCATTAAATTATTTATGTATTGATAGGGGCCACCCACTCCAGGTGAGTGGTTTCGCTGTGTATATGGCAGAGGAATGCTCTGTGTCTGGAAAAAACAAGTAACTTAGCTTGAAATATTAGGAAAGCTGAAGAGTACAAGTGTCAGAGAGAAAGGGGTATTGCGGGGGGAAGAGAATGAGAAGACAAGACACAGTCAGGGCCCTGTCATGCATGTGGAACTGCAGGTCCCTGGAGAGATGATGCATTTATCCCTTTTTAGAGATAAAATTTGCTATTAAAATTTGATCTTGAGCATGACACAGAACTGAAAGCTTTGATGACAAAGCCAGCATCTCGGTTTAGCAATAACCAGGTTAGGGAAAAGAAACCCGGAAACTCAACGGTGAGATTCAGCTCAGCAATGTGGGCGGGGCAACCCACTGTCCCGCTCGGGCAGGGAGAGCCCCAGCCACTTCATCTGCCCGACCTGGGTTTTATCTGCTTCACAATTCAATTTCCTTTTTGTTGTGCTTGTGCACATCTATATTTGGCTTTGCTTCTTATTTTTTAGGAGATGGGAGAAGTGTGGGCAAGGTAAAATGCAGCTTGCAAGCTCCCAAATGGCAAGTGCACCAGTTAGAGTCTAAGTGGACTCCCAACCTCACGGTGAAATTCATTTATTCAGCAAATATGGACCAAGCCCCTCAGGGACCACTGCTCGAGATACCAGTGCAAATAGAAGAAGCCAAGGGCACATTAGGACCTGAGCCAGTGGCCTGCACAGCCATCTGTGACCACTTACCTCTCTGCTTGCAGGGAACTTCAGCCTGATGGAGAAGACCCATAATAGCCAAGTCAACTGATAATAGAATTAGTAGTAGTGTTGGGGGACATAAGGAAATCAGGGTAAGGCCATCAGAATTGCTCGGGTGGATCATCTTTTAAAAGACAGCACAGTTTTGTTTTCTTCTGCCATGGTATCTCCTAACATTTTCCAGTGTGTCTATTTTTGGTTAATAGGGAAGTCGTGGCTAACACTTGGTTAGTGGCTTAAAGAAGAAAAAAAAAACAACTTTTAGAAACCTTTAAAAATACCATTCTCATAGAAAGCTATAAACTCTTATGTCTAGAAGGGTAAGTGGTCATTGATCTTGGAGCAGAATGAATGGATATTTCCTGGAAAAAAAATATATCCACTCATCAAAGACACTCAAGTCTTTTCTCATCTAATCAATATTGGAAACTGGGAATATCCACGCCTATGGAATATCCTCAAAGAGAATTAATTAGTCTGCTCTCTAAGAGGTATAGCAGTTTAGACATAGAAGTAAAGGCCTGAAACTGTGGCTGCACCATTGAGGGCAGAAGTGCCCTTTATCTCCTAGTTTTGTCATTTGCCAAATGCAATTGTGTGAGACTAAGTGACCTCCAATAGCAGAGCTCTGTGTTTTCTCCCCGACCCCCAAGTCAAAATTGATTATAGCAACCCATCAAACCAGGCCTGGCAAATGATTTTTTGTAGCTATAGGATAAATACTGAGGGGGAGGGATGAATGTGAACGCATATGCAGAGCAACACAGTCATGAGACCATTCTATTACTTCTTAATTTCTTAAACTTAGCACCACTGAGAATAAAGCTGTCTTATCTGAGCTTCTCAAGTGAGCAGGAGCATGAGTTCCTGTGCTGTGCTTGGGGACAGGGAAGGCTTTGGGACCTACTGTGGTCTTAAGTCTGAGCAGTGCTGATAGCCTCGGCTCACCAAGTGCTGGGCACTATGCTAGAGGGTGTACAAACCTCTCATCTCATGAGGCCTCACTGCTACAGCTGATAGAGATGACATCCTGTTGTTTTTAGTTGCACATGGCAGAGCTAGAAAACAAACCAGGGTGTGGCAGACTCCAGAGCGCATGCCCTCTGTGATGCCGCTGTGTTACCCTAAGTCAAGTCGACCAAGGCATCCATTTTAAAAAAAAATCTAAAGGCCGGGCGCGGTGGCTCAAGCCTGTAATCCCAGTACTTTGGGAGGCCGAGACGGGCGGATCATGAGGTCAGGAGATCGAGACCATCCTGGCGAACACAGTGAAACCCCGTCTCTACTAAAAAAAATACAAAAAACTAGCCGGGCATGGTGGCAGGTGCCTGTAGTCCCAGCTACTTGGGAGGCTGAGGCAGGAGAATGGCGTGAACCCGGGAGGCGGAGCTTGCAGTGAGCTGAGATCCGGCCACTGCACTCCAGACTGGGCGACAGAGCAAGACTCCGTCTCAAAAAAATAAATAAAATAAAATAAAATAATCTGATCTTTGTCAAATATTCAATTGTTATATTTCTGTTAGAGTCTGCCTTTCCAGTGAGCGATAATATATTTCCTTCAAGCAGCTACTCACAGATTTCACAAAATCAGGTGCCTGCCCTGCAGCCTGTATCTGCCTCCACGTCCCCACATCAGTCCTCCTTGCTGTGCTTCTTGTCTCTTTAGTTTTTATCATCTTCTAACACTGTGAACTTTAGTAATTTATGCGGTACTGTTTGCTGTCTCCCCTTGGTAAAATGTAGGCTCCACAGAGGTAGGGAGTTTTGTCTGTTTTCTTCCCTGGCATATCTCAGATATCTAAACAACCATGCCAGACATATAGTGAGAATTTGTTGAATGAAGAAATAGGAGAAGAAAAGCAGACCCCGGAGCCTTAGGAGGGTCTGTGTAAGGGAGTCTCCAGGCGGTCTTCCTGCGGGTGTCCTGAAGGACCGCATGATCCTAATTTTGGTCAGTGTGGAGGCTGTGGTTTCTTCTGAGCTGTCAGTATTTGGAGGTGAGTTGTCCGCAGGTCACCTTATCCCACCTTTACGCATTAGTAAAATGGAATTCGCTGGGTGGCTCGTAGGACTGTGTGGTCAGTCTAATTACCAGACATCTCTGCATGCTCTGTCTAAGGGCTGGAGTCTGCTTTCCTTGCCTCTCTTCTAGAAAGAGGTCCACAAGGGATTAGCCTTGTGAAATTCCACCTGTTGTTCATTGACCCAGTGAGTGTTTTACCCACTGTAGGTTTTTTCCTACCTAATTGCACCTGTGGTTTTCAGTGTTCAACATGCTGCAGTTACATGTTCTGCTGTGGTTTTACTTAGCTTAATCCTTTATTAATTGCCTCTTGTTCAAACTCCCTAAGAGCAGATTATCCTTCTCTTTCAGCTTCTGCTCCATTGCTATTGAACTTCTTTTTTTCAGTCATGACATCAGAGAAATAACCAAGTGAGAGTTTGATGATAATAGCAAGTAAGGCTATTTTATTTCTATCCAATTTACCCCAAATTTAAGCAGTATTACACCTTAAAATAATAGAGCTGGCTCTTGCCCAGCATGTGAAAGCTATATGCTTCATGATAGATATTTTCCAGTATCTACTTACCATAAATCTCAAGATTTACCCTACCCCACTCCAGTCATTACCCCCTTTCCCATTTGCCTAACCTGCCCTAGGGCCATCTCAGTGCCCTATAAAGCAATCTTTGTTGCACACCCACTGCATGACTGGAATGTGATGCACACAAGTGACCAAGGCATAGCCCTGTTCGCAAGGAGCTTCCAGACCGATAGCAGAAATGGACACATAAGTAAACAACTGCACTACTGATAGGCTTCTGCCAACAGGAGTGGAGCTTGAGGGCCAGGAAGCCTTCCCAGAGGCACTGGAGCTTGTTTTAACATTATGTGCATGCCGGGTGGGGGTAGGGCATTTCTAGCAGAGGAGAAAACATGCTGTGCTCTGAGAACTGAAAGTCACAGTCGCTCCACTTGGCAACATATATAAGGCACATGGAAGATGGCACTGGAGGGGCATGCAGGGGCCAGAGCTGGGCAGACCGCGTATGCCACAATAGTTTGTTGTAGGTTACAAAGAACTAGTGCAGAGTGGATGAAGCTTAGGCTATTTGGTTAATAATTTGGCTGCACTGACAAGATATGGAAAAGAGGAGATTGAGACTTTCCGTGATTTTTATCCTCAAGGTGCTTAATCAATGAAGTTGGGATGACCGGAGAGGGCCCTCATTTGCTTGCCTGGTGCTCAAGCCTGAGGTCCTGGTCTTTAATAGTCAGGAAGGTGTGTGTGGAGGCAGGGTGTGAGCTCCCTCCAAGGAAAGCTGTTGCGTGAAAAGAGGCCCAGGATGAGCGTTGGGGAGTATCCACATACAACTTGATATTCCTAAGGTCTCAGTTCTTTATGGGAGAGCCCATGCACTCTTCCACCCTTGGAATTGTTTGCAAAGTGAGTGGTATTCGAGCTTCTTTAGAGTCTTGCTACTCCCACCAGCTGTATTGGCATCAGCAGGGAGCTTGTTAGAAATGCAGGTTCTTGAGGTGCAGCTCACACCTACCCAGTCAGACTATATTTTAACCAGATCCCAGGCAATCCCTGTGCACATGAAGTGCTAGAACATTGCTCTGAGGTAAAATGACCTTGCTAACCATGGAAGAGGGTGCTTTTTCCCCTTCTCCTTTTGTGTTTTTTTGTAGGACCTATTTACCTTTTAGAATTTTTTCAGAATTATAGACTGCAGAATATATACAGTGTCAATGCATTAGCAATTAATAAGTGATGTTTGGCTAGAATACATAGTTGTCTCCACGCAAATGCCCTTTCTTACATTGAGACGGCACATGTCTGGTTAGGGTTT
Organism: Rhinopithecus bieti; assembly: GCF_001698545.2. NCBI lineage: Eukaryota > Metazoa > Chordata > Mammalia > Primates > Cercopithecidae > Rhinopithecus > Rhinopithecus bieti. The sequence continues at coordinate 3,948,412 of NW_016809830.1, read as the reverse complement.
GGGCTCACTTGTGAGGAGCCACGCGGCAGGCAGGCATGTTCCCGGGACATTGGTTGCTGAGGTCTCAAACTGCTGCCCAGCATAGCGGATGGCACGGTGACAAAGTCCCTGTGCACCCTAACATTGCCTGCAGTAATCTATCACACTTTTCGTCCCCTAATGACCTAGTTTGGGGGGCACTCATGTCTCTGTTTGTGCTGATGCTCACTGCATCCCAGGTGGCACTTACTTAATGTAATTATCATTGCTCTTTAATATTATCTCATTCCACGTCAGCTGCACAAAAATTTGAGGTTAATTACAACAAATGTTTTTCTCAATCATTGTTATTGAGAGCTGTTTAATAGTTTATTTGGTATGTGAAGATTCACATCTAGATTGAGGCTTATACATCTTTATTTAAGGAAAACCTTTTCAGGCCGGGCGCGGTGGCTCACACCTGTAATCCCAACACTTTGGGAGGCTTAGGCGGGCGGATCACGAGGTCAGGAGATCAAGACTATCCTGGCCAACATGGTGAAAACCCATCTCTACTAAAAATACAGAAATTAGCTGGGCATGGTGGTGTGCACCTGTAGTCCAAGCTACTCGGGAGGCTGAGGCAAGAGAATCGCTTGAACCCAGGAGGCAGAGGTTGCAGTGAGCCGAGATCACGCCACCACATTCCAGCCTGGGCGACAGAGTGAGACTCTGTCTAAAAAAAAAAAAAGCTTTTCAGGTTGGAAAAATATCAACAGCAGACATACAAAAGCATGAAAATGACACTAAGAATGTAAGCAACTGGAAACAAAATTATAATGGTGCAGTGAGCTGAAAGATTCATTTTTAAATGTGAACTCCGCTTTCAGTTTATAAGTGATTACCAACAGCCTCATCAGGGTTTCTGGAATTAAATATTTTGTTATTTTCTCCCAAAGTTAGTCCTCAAACATTAGTATTTCTTGTGTCCTTTTGATTTGAATATTTGTTTTTAACTAAACACAAGGGTATCAGCTCTATAAGTCAGTTAATATGTTTATGCTTTTAGTTAATCAAAAGTGACTCATGATTCCAGTTTTTGGTATCAGGTAATGTTGCAGAAATGAGGTTCACTGTGAAACTTCTTTTTTTTTTAAATCATTTTGTTGTTTCTTTGAGTGTATGTGAGTTTATAACTCGGTACACTATGCAAAATGACCCTGTGTTTCCTATATTATAGAGAGAGGAAAATGAAACAAATTCAAGAAAATTTGTGGAGAATAAATTCTGCATCTAGTTATTCATTATCAGGTATGAGATTACAGGCATGAGCCACTGTGCCTGGTGACCTCATTTGAACTCAGTTACCTCTGTGAGGACCCTGTTTCCAAAGAAGGTCAATATTCTGAGGTGTCATTGTCAGGTATGAGGTAAACACACTGAGAATACCACATTTTGGCAACTCAAGACAGGACTGTTTTCCAAACGTGTAATCCTGGTAAGAAGGTAACCTATCATAGTGTTTGTTAAGAAGTCAAGCAACCAAGAAATGTTCATTGAAGGCCTGTTTTGTACAAGGTTGCATGGAAAAGACACACTAGCGTAAGACATGGACAGTGGCCCTGAGTGATGTGCAGCCGGTTTAGGCGAATTAAGATTTACATACTTGAAAAGGGACAAACAAGTCTGGACATGGTGACTCATACCTGTAATCTCAGCACTGAGGGAGGTGGAGGCAGGAGGATCCCTTGAGGCCAGGAGTTCACAGCCAGCCTGGGCAACATGGGAAAACCCCTGTCTCTACAAAAGTTAAAAAAAAATTAGCCATGTGTGGCGGCATGCCTGTAGTCCCAACTACTCACAGGGGCTGAGGTGGGAGAATCGCTCGAGCCCAGGAGATAAAGGCTGCAGAGATTGCGCCACTGCACTCCAGCCTGGGTGGCAAAGCAAGACCCTATCTCAAAAAAAAAAAAAAAAGGAACAAACAACACAGACACAAGATTCCATGGAAAAGGGAGTGGTCTAAGTATTCAGACTGTAGGAATTCAGAAAGTGGAGAGGCTGGTGATTATGGGGGTGCTTCGTCCTGCGGAGATGAGGGAAAGAAGGTGCTGGCTGCCTAGAGCCTGGGAAGAATCAAAGATTTCCAAGGGTATGGGGGGAAAGCGTGAAGGATGAGCAAATAGACACCAGTGCTGAGCCCCCTGAAAACTGGGAAGATACTAGATTGACCTATTTGGAAAACCAAACAGATGTGGCTGTTATTGACAAGTGTTTTTTTGTTTTTGGCTTTTTTTTTGGTTTTGAGACAGAGTCCCGCTCAGTCGCCCAGGGTGGAGTGCCGTGACTTGATCTTGGCTCCCTGCAACCTCCGCTTCCAGGTTCAAGCAGTTTTCCTACCCCAGCCTGCCAAGTAACTGGGATTACAGGCACGAGCCACCACGCCCAGCTAATTTTTTGTATTTTTAGTAGAGATGGGGCTTCACCATGTTGGCCAGGCTGGTCTCGAACTCCTGAGCTCAGATGATGCACTTGCCTCAGGCTTCCCAGGGTGCTGGGATTACAGGCATGAGCCACTGCGCCCGGCCGACAAGTGGTTTAAATTAGATTCTCCATTTCCCGCCTAATAGAAAGTCTGAAGCATAGGGCAAAAGTAAAGGAAGGACCCTGTGTTCTGCTGGTTAAATATTACAGAGGTCTGACTCCATGGCTGTTATAGGAGAGGTGCATTTTCTTCTATGTAAATTCTCTTAACGTGTCCCCTGTGCCTTTACCCCATGATTATTTCGCACTTTTTTCTCCAGGGTCACAGGGACGGGAAGAAACATACACCCATAAAACAATGTCATCTAGAGGCAAAGACTTGCAATGCTCAAGCATGCGCCCTGTCGAGGTGGGGCAGGGTGTGTAGGAACAACACTCTACTAATTATTACAGAGCCTGCCCTGAGCGCTCCGTAGAAGTCCTTCGATATCCAGTCTAACACACACAGTAACTTAAGAGAGGGTTTTTAAAAATCAAAAGGCCCTCAGCTTTGTATTGGATTTAACCTGGCTGAGATCCCTGAGATCCAAATATAATAACATGTCCTTTTTGGATGAATCAGACACAAGGAAAAATCTCCAGTGTGTGTCCAGCTTTAGAGATGTAGTAATGGATTCCGGAGTTCACACTGGTGGGCCAGCCAAGACTTTTAATGCTGATGTGGGCTTCATTCTTTCTATAAACTCCCTTTCTTCTTGACAGTGTGCGGGCCCAGGGGTTCCAAACATGGGTACCTGCCGTACATTGATCTGTGTAACTGGGGAAAATACACATCCTATGGCACCCATGTGTCAGGATATAGGGCATCACCGTAATATAGCCCTTTTTCTCTTGATTATAGTTTTTTCTTTCTGTGATCACACAATTGTTTTATCCTCGCTTAAAAATTTCATTTTAAAAAGTGTTTGGGGTATAGTGCAGCACTCAGAATAACAGAAAAGTCAGGTGTCTGGTGGTTTGTTTGTACATTTAATAGACTTAAAGATAAAATCTCTAAACATTTATTTTGCAAGTTGTTTTTCTGAGAGTTGAGGGGAAACTTTTGCCCTTTGGTCTCCCTGAGGAATTCTAGGATTTCACAGGTAGGCGTGTGTTTTGGACTGCAGGCTGAATGTGGTTGGCAGGGTAGCATGAGGAGGGCACATATTTTAAGTGGTCTTAGGGCAGGTCCATGATCCCTTACCTGCCATTCCAAAGTCCCAAAAGCCCTGAAAACCAAAGACATCTTTGTAGGTTTGTAGGAAATTGATTTGAGAGCAAAACCTGATATGAACAGATTTGAGAGTATTCTAGGCATCATGTGCAACACTTCATTCAACCCTTTGTGCTTCTTGCTGCACAGATACTAACATTCACTTATGGGCCCCCCCCAGCCCCTACTGGGGATACTATGCAATAATTGGAATAATCAAAATAATAATAATAATAATAATAATATCTGGAATAATCACTGAGTCATTGTATTAGTCCGTTTTCATGCTGCTGATAAAGACATACCCAAGACTGGGTTATTTATAAAGAAATAGAGGTTTAGGCCGGGCGCGGTGGCTCAAGCCTGTAATCCCAGCACTTTGGGAGGCCGAGATGGGCGGATCACCAGGTCAGGAGATCGAGACCATCCTGGCTAACACGGTGAAACCCCGTCTCTACTAAAAAATACAAAATCTAGCCAGGCGAGGTGGCGGGCGCCTGTAGTCCCAGCTACTCGGGAGGCTGAGGCAGGAGAATGGCGTAAACCCGGGAGGCGGAGCTTGCAGTGAGCTGAGATCCGGCCACTGCACTCCAGCCTGGGCGACAGAGCGAGACTCCGTCTCAAAAAAAAAAAAAGAAAAAGAAATAGAGTTTTAATGTACTCAATTCCACATGGCTGGGGAGGCCTCACGATCATAGTAGAAGGCAAAAGGCATATCTTACATGGCGGCAGACAAGAGAGAGATGAAAGCCAAGGGAAAGGGGAAACCCTGTATAAAATCATCAGATCTCTTGAGACTTATTCACTATCACAAGAATGGAGAGACCTGCCCCCCCCCCCCCCCCGACCTTTTCTCCCCCTCGGGCCTCCCCCACCC
>NW_016809830.1:3896159-3943337 GCF_001698545.2 Rhinopithecus bieti | reverse complement strand
CCCCCCGATTCAATTATCTCCCACTGGGTCCCTCCCACAACACGTGGGAATTTTAGGAGCTACAATTTAAGATGACATTTGGGTGGGAACACAGCCAAACCATACCAATCATCTTTCTAAAGTGAGAAAAAAAGTCAGAATTCTGTAACACATTTGTTCCCAGGGGTTTCCAAAAAAGGCTGGCTTTAATGGAGTATTAGTTTGCTAGGGCTGCCATGACAAAGCCCTGTGAACTAGATGGCTAACAACAGAAATTTATTTTCTATCAGTTTTGGAGTTTAGAAATCTGAAATTAAGAGTCAGCAGGATTCTGCTGTCTCTGAGCCCTACAGGAATATCCTGTCTTGCTCTTCTAGCTTGTGAGGTTTGCCAGCGTGCTCTGTGTTCCTTGGCCTGTAAATGACCATCTTCTTGTTGTGTCTTCACATCGTCTTTCCTCTGTGCCTGTTTGTTTCTGTGTCTACCTTTCCCCTGTTCATAAGAACACCAGTCATATTGGATCAGGGCTCAACCTAATGACCTCATTCATTCATTCATTCATTCATACTTTTAAAAATGTTTTTTTCTTTTTTTTTCTTCCTTTCTCCCTCCTTTCCCCCCTTCTTCCCCTTCCTCCCTCCGTCTCTCCCTCCCTCCCTCCGTTCCTCCCTCCCTCCCTCCTTTCCTCCCTCAGGGTCTTGCTCTGTCACCTAAGCTGGAGTACAGTGGCATGATCATGGCTCACTACAGCCTCAACCTCCCTGGCCTAAGCAATCCTCTCACCTCAGCCTCTTGAGTAGCTGGGGCCATGGGTGTGTGCCACCATGCCTGGCTCAGTTTAAAAAAAAAAAAATTTCGTGGAGATAGTGTCTCACTATGTTGCCCAGGCTGGTTTCAAACTCCTAAGCTCAAGGGATCCTCCTGGTCTCAGCCTCCCAAAGGGGCGAGATTATAGGCATGAGCCACTGCCTGGTGACCTCATTTGAACTCGATTACCTCTGTGAAGACCCTGTTTCCAAAGAAGGTCACATTCTGAAATACTGGGAGGACATAGTTCCCCATCTTATGAGATAGAGAATGGGTCAAGATGAGCTGTTCCATTCTTTGTTGGTGTTCAGGCCAGTGCCAAGTTCAAGATCTTTGCTTCAGGGCTTTCCTGGTGCCCCTGGGAATGTGTGTCAGCAACAGGTGTGTCACTGAATGGGTATCACCTGGGGGGCTGCCTGTTTAGATATTAGAAGCTGCCACATCCCCTGTTAACTCCATGTGAGGGAGGAATCCCTTCCCTCCGACAGTTTTGCCTGTGAGAATCAAGTCAGATTTTGCAGTGTGAACTGAGCTGAGTGTAGAGTAAGTTCCCAAGATACTTCTGGCACCATTGTTACTCCCCCACCGAGAAGCCTAGAATGTGTTCAAAGATTGTACAGGAAGGGCTTAGGACAGTGCTCGGCTCATATAAACACTCAGTGGCAAAGAGGTTGATGCTTAAGTACACAGGAAGTGTTTACCAGTGCACGTAATTGTACACCAGTGAGCTCTACCATGCAATTTACCGTCTGTCTGGTACACTGACCCTGTCAGGCCCACTCTCGGTGTGGCACTGCTAACAGGTTTTATTGTTGCTTACTCATTTGAATAGTGTCTCCTTTGGCTAGACCTTTGCCCTGAGCACTGGACACACATAGGTGCTCAGCAGCGTCCCTCTCTGCAATGCAAAGGGAATACTGTGTGCCTCTGTATGCCCAGCTCTAGTCCTGGCATCCCAGGAGCATACGGTGACAGAAGAAATAAAGTCCTGGGAACCAATGACTGCCAAAATTAATTAAAAGTAAGCATCTTTTTTTCCCTGGTTAGTTAATCCAGGCTGAATTCCCTGAGTAGTGCCGTCAGAACTTGCTCTCTTTTTCAGTTAGACACAGCTCAGTGTTGCCTCCATTTTGACATCATGATCATAGTTCCTGGGCTTGGCCAGAACTGTTTTCTTTTTGATTGCAAGGACATGGGTGAGACTGGTCAAGGAATTGACTTTCAGGGTTCCAAGGGAATAATTAGTTCAGAAGTCTGTCCCCATACTTGTTTTCCAGTGCAATCTGTGTCTCTGTGGGTGTTTTTTTTTTTTTTTTTAAGGCTGTGTACTTTATAAATTGGAGATAGAAGGAGCCAATTTATTACAAAAAGAATAAAATATAATTAAACAATTAAAAGTATGTGTTTATAGCTGGGCCTGGTGGCTCACATCTGTAATCCCAGCTATTTGGGAGGCTGAGGCAGGAGAATTGCTTGAACCTGGGAGGCAGAGGTTGCAGTGAACCGAGATTGTGCCACTGCACTCCAGCCTGGGCGAGAGAGTGAGACTCCATCTCAAAAATAAATAAAAATAAAAATGTGTCTTTGGCCAAGTGTAGTGGCTCACACCTGTGATCCCAGCAATTTGGGAGGCAGAGGCAGAAAGATCGCCTGAGGCTAGGAGTTTGAGACCAACCTGGGCAACATAGTGAGACCTCGTCTCTACAAAAAATTTTTAAAATTTAGCCAGGCATGATGGTGCATGTCTGTAGTCCCAGCTACTCAGGAGGCTGAGGTGGGAGGATCACTTGAGCCCAGGAGGTTGAGGCTGCAGTGAGCCATGATCTTGCCACTGCACTCCAGCCTGGGTGACAGAGCGAGACCCTGTCTCAAAAAAAAAAAAAAAAAAAAAAAAAAAAAGAATGTTTTGTGAAGTGCTGGTTGGCTTAACGTTTCTTCTTCTAACCATGAGGGAAGTAGGTGGGCTGTTCTGGTCACTCAGTGTCCTGCCAGACTCACTCTTGAGAGGAAACATTCACTGACTGACATGATCACATCTTGGAGTTTTTTTCTTTGCCTCCTGGTCTTACAACCATTCCTTTTCTTTTACACATCCACAAAAGGGAGGCTGTAAGATCCTCCTTGTCAAGGTTGTTGTAAGGATGAGCGATGATGTCTCTGAGGCACCAGGCACGGTGCTGGCACCCAGAAGCTGCTTAATGATCCTGGAAGTTATGACCATTGCTCATAGTTTTTCCTACATTTAAGATCATCCTTAAATAATTGTCATTGGCTGGGCACTGCAGCTCACGCCTGTAATCCCAGCACTTTGCGAGGCCAAGGTGGATGGATCACCTGAGTCAGGAGTTCAAGACTAGCCTAACGAACACGGAGAAACCCCGTCTCTACCAAAAATACAAAATTAGCCTGGCGTACAGGCGCATGACTGTAATCCCAGCTACTCGGGAGGCTGAGGCAAGAGAATCGCTTGAACCTGGGAGGCGGAGGTTGTGGTGAGCCAAGATTGTGCCATTGCACTCCAACCTGGGCACCAAGAGCGAAACTCCATCTCAAATAATAATAACAACAACAACAACAATAATAATCGTCATTTATCAGCTTCTTTGAGCTCTAAATATATATAGCCAACTTTCACAAAGGTATAATCTGCATTAGAAACACTGTTGTCCGATTTTGGTTCCTCTGGAGGAGGGGTAGATGGCCTCTTTGTGGGCAGGGTCTATGTCTGTTTACCTCTATTCCCCGCCCCACACTTTGGTGCCCACCACAGTCCGTTGTATATGGTGGACACTCCTTGACTATCCCAGGAATAAAATCAATTGTGAAACAGTTTCCAAAAAGGGAACAGTTTTTGTTTCCCCCTTTCCTTATAACCTTATGACTTGCTATCTCTCTTGGCTCTATTATTAATAGCATAAAAGAAAAAGCTGTTTTCTTTACCTGTGGTAGTTGCATATATATGGAGAAAAGGCACAGTAGAATATGCTGGCGATAAACACAAGTCACAGATTGTCATTTTCTTTGGTGACTGAATGGATATTTCAGTAATTTATTGGTGAAACTTTCCTTTTTGTAACTTCCACTGAACAACATTTTTACTGCCAAAAGATAAGGGAACAAAATTTTTTAACAAACTATTTAAGCTTAAATATTTAAATATTTTTATTAGTCACCACATATTAACAAAGTACATATTTTATTAGCACATATTTTATTAGTCAACACATGTATCCACAGCTCTGATGATCTCTATGTAGATGCCTACATAGATAGCTATATAGCTATCATCAGAGCTATGTCTATATGTGTTAGAGACAGATGCACACACAGTTGCTCCCTGGCTCCTAGGGGTCTCTGTGACCCAAGGTTGGGACCCTCAAGTGACTAATTATGGATGGCAAGGGGGCTGCAAGGCCAGAGTTGGTCCTGGCTAGAGATTTCAAGACTTAAGTGGCTGGGAAGGTTTTAGAATGCAGGTAAACCACTAGTTGCTCCAAACAACAAAACCATCATAACGGAAGTATCCAAAAGTGTGTTTTTCCAGCAGTTTCAGAGACTATGCCTGAGCAATAAAGTTTAATGTATTTTTTAGCTGCTTAGGTGAAGAATGCATTTGACTGTAATCTAACCCAGTAATATAATCTCTTATATTTGCTGGAAAATCGTACATAGTTAAGAGTAGTGGCTCATTGCCAGTATTGGTGATGAGTGATGTATTTTAAAATACGCTTCTGCCTTTCAGTAAATCTTGGGCTGAAAGATATGTACATTTTGTTTTCAAAAATTTTCAGTAGTCATCTACTTAAGTCAATTTTCTGGGCAAACAAAATATTTGAAGCCCTTTAGGGTTTGTTATTGAGATGTGGGCTGGCCATGAAATTACAGGGTTCAGTACCTCATTGAAGTGTAACCATTATTAGTTTTTTCGTAACTTTTTTATACTCATAAAAGTAGTACTTGCTCACAGTAGAAACTTAATACAAACCATAAATGACAAAATAATTTGTAAACATCATCTAGAGAGAATGACTATTAACATTTTAGCCTTCTTTTCCTTAATTACTTTCATATATATGTATATTTGAATTAATCACATTTTAGATCCTGCTTATTTCTTAATGTTATGCCATGATTTTCTCTTATGTTAAAATATTATTAGAAAACATGATTTTAGTGGTTTGTAATATTCTAGTATATATGATTGTACCATAATTTATTTAATTGTTTCCCAATTATTGGCCTGGAAGTTTGCTTCTAATTTTTTCTTATTATATATGATGCTGCAATGAGTATCTTTTAGCAGTAAATATTTACCTGCCTCTCTGGTAAAGATTCCTTCTTTGGGATTCTTTCTTTGGGATTAATCCTTAGAAATAAATTTGATGAATCAAAAGGGGTCAACCCTTTGAACGCTTCTGATACTTTTGCCATGTTGTTTCCCAGAAAAGTTGTAATAATTATTCCTTCCGGTAGTAGAGTATTAAATGTCTGCCTCTCTTTAGAAAGTATTACCTTTTTTTCAATCTTTGACAATTTGTTAGATAAAAACTTCAGTTTCAGTATTATTGCATGTATTCATGTATATTTTTCTTCTCACACATTCTAGATTTTTTCTATATTGTTTATAAATGTTTTGTAATTGTTAATTGCTTTATTGAGGATATACGTTATTATGTAACACTTGATGGTAACAGTAAAAGTGGAAAAGAATGAGGAAACCTTCAACAAAACAAGTTGTCATTAACAAACTGGGTTTTGCAGTGCAACTTTCTCTGGGTTAGCTAAATCTTCAATTTGCTGTATGATGCTGTGAAATATGCAGCATCCATGAGCCCTCTGCTCTTTGCCCATAGGGAGCAAAGACACAGTCTTTGTGCAAGCTGTCCCAGTGCCATATTGAGAATCTTCTTTTTACCGCAAATAATTATTGCTTCCTTTGGTTAAGGTTGGGATGCCCCTCAGGAGGCACAGTTGAAAAATGAAGACCTTTCTCGTTGTTCTTATATCCAAGTATCTTGCAAGAACACCTCTATAGCAGGTAGACAAGGCAGGGTGTCATTGCAATCTGGCTGCAGACTGAATGTAATCCCCTTTGATGTTTTGCCCCTTGGAGGCAACTCCTGCCCTCCCCTCTCCCCTTACGACCCTGCCCCCTTAAAATATGTGGAGCTCAGCAAAGACTGTTTATGCTGATAAAAATGAGCAAATAATAGGTGTGAAAGAACATGGAACACTTCAGTGAATCAAATGGAGAGGGTTAAGCATTACCCCAGTAATGATTGGGTAGGAGGACTGTCCTTGTGGAGTGTGTCCCCAAAGGGGTGAGCAATGGAGCAAACCCAGAAAATCTCATTCTCAACTCTCCCTGACAGATGACCTCATCTGCAATGTCTTTTGCTTCATGGTGATAAAGGTGGAATAAGAACCTTGAATAATATTTCCATCTCTGAATTCTTTAAACCCACTTGAGATCAGTGCAGTCCTGCAGTCTCTCTATTAGAACTGGAGCAGAGGCCCAGAGGAGAGAACTGAATTTTCAGCACTGGATTCCATGTTGAGAATGAAAGAGACAATAATTGAAAAGCTTTTCTTTTGGAAATTTTGCAAAATCAGAGTGGGTTTTTGACCAGGATTTCTTGGTGACCTCTCCTGAGAGAGCAAGTGCCTGCGGATTTCCTGCTGAATGTCTTGGCATCTGTCAGACTCCTTATGACTTCATTTTAGTTCAGGGAGTCTGTTTCCTAGCCATTGATTTCATGCACAGTTCCTGGCATGTCTCGTATCTCTAAAGCGATGTCGCCCTTGTATTTTTTTTCCAGGCGTAATTTTTTATGTGACAGTGAGGTGTCTTACTTGTAAGTGAACAGCTATAACCTTCCAAGTGGTTTTTCTGCTGGATTTTATTTACTTTGTGAAAAATACTGAGGAACCTGAGATCCTTCCGGGTGCATTTTGGTGTCTGCCCAACCTTGACGTGGATTTGGAGGCCAGGCTCAAGGCTCAAACTTCTTGTTGGAATAGCACTAAATCATTAGGATCCCCTGAGGACAGACAGTTCAGGCCATCATTATTTGGTAGGCCCTTGCGCACTTACATACAAATGCATCGTTACGAACGTGCAGCAGAAGAGATTCTAGGGCTCCGTGTGTAACGGCAAAATTTGTCAAGAGGCCCAAGACCTGGAGTTGGCATGGACTCCCTCTCCTCCTAACCCACCTACCTGCCACATTCAGTTGGCCACCTTGTTCTTTTGAGTCTACCTTCAGATGAGCAGTCAATCCTTTTTCATTTATGCCGTCTCTCCATTCAGAGCTTTCTTATTCTTTGGCGCAGAAGCCTTCCAGCGGGTCTCACTGCTTGCTGTCTTACCTCCTCCTGATGAGTATGATCATGATTCTTCTGTATTTAGACAACTCCACAGTGAGGATGATGATGGTGGCAGCTAACATTTATGTATGTATGTATGTATGTATGTATGTATGTATTTAGAGACGGATTCTGACTCTGTTGCCCAGGTGCAGTGGTGCAATCTTGGCTCACTGCAACCTCCGCCTCCTGGATTCAAGTGATTCTCATGCTTCAGCTCCCCAAGTAGCTGGGACTACAGATGCACACCACCACACCCAGCTAATTTTTGTATTTTTAGTAGAGACAGGGTTTTACCATGTTGGCCGGGCTGGTCCAGAACTTCTGACCTCAAGTGATCTGCCTACTTTGACCTCCCAAAGTGCTGAGAGTACAGGTGCCTGCTTCCACGCCCAGCCAGCAGCTAACATTTATTAAGTGCTGACTATACTCCTGTCAAGCACTATTATAATTTGTCTTTCCAATGGCCTTTTTATAAGGGAAGTACTACTATTATACCCATTACGTAGATGGTAAAACTGAGGCACAGAAAGGCTATGTAAGTTTCCCAAAGTCATGTACTAATTGATGAAGAGCCAGGGTTTGAGCTCTGCAGGAATGGCTGACTCTTTGTGGCCATTGAGCCGGGACTCCCTCTCCAGCTGCCTTTTCTCCCTGAGCCCTCCTGACTGCAGCCATGCCAGGCTTTTTAATGTTCGGAACCCCAGCTCCAGCCAATCACTGGAGATCTGCCTGTGATCTTTCTGCCTCGTGCCTCCCGGTTCTGTGTGTGCCTTCAGATTCCTATCTGGCAGTGGTATCTGGATGGACCAGTGCATAGAAATCACATGAGACACTCAGTAAATGCAGACTCCTAGGTCCTGACCCTGGAGATTCTGATTAGCAGATCTGAGGTAGGGCCAGGTACCCAGATTTGCACAGGAAGTCAGGGACTACTGCTGCTGACTGCTGTTTTCCCGGATGCTTGGCACACTCTGTCACAATCATGTTTTCATTCCTCTGTGCTGCATTCAAATGGGTAGGGACAGTGTCTTTTGTTTCTGGAACCTGTCTCTTTTCTTGGCATATAGTAGGCACTCAGGAAATGAAGGTTGCTTGAATCCTAGTACCAGTTTACTGTCTCCTTGGAAAGGCTGAAAGGAAGAATATGATGTCTAAGCAGCTTCACTAAGAGAAAACAAAAAGTTTGTAAAATAGAATTTGCCTTCTAATCTACGTGTTCTCGCACAGCATTGAGCTTCCTAGAGAGTCATATTCATGCTAGCCCTGAGTTGTATCAACAGCAGCCACTAGAACGGTAACTTGATGCCAAGAATGAATTCTGGTGAGCTTCATTGTGAGTAAGATTCCCAGTTTGATCATCTCTACCCAGATCCTGTGGGACCTCCATATGAATAATGAGTAGGCGTGGAATATGTAGCATGCTGCAGTTGCCTGGTACCCAGTGTGTAGTGTGAGGTAATCAGTGTCAAATCAGTCATTGTAGCAAGAGTTTGGAGTCAAAAGGAGCAGCAGAGAACCTCAAACATCTCCTAAGAGAGGAAGCAAAGAACAGTTACCTTGGCTGTCATTTATGGGGCTTTTATATTGTATGTTTGGAATGGTGCTGGGTACTAGTATTAATACATGATTTTCTCTCGTCTTTGCAAAACCTGCCTGAGTTAGGAATTGTCATTCCCATTTCATTCATGAGCAGGCTGAAGTTAAGAGTAGTTAAGTACCAGCTGAAAGGGAGGAGGAGCCTGAGAGCAATCTGGGCACCCGTTTCCCCCTCCTCTTATTTATGAATAAATGAATGAGACAGGGTCTGACTCCGTTGCGCATCCTGGAGTGCAGTGGCGCGATCTCAGCCCACTGCAGCCTCTACCTCCCAGGCTCAAGCAATCCTCCCACCTCAGCCTCTGTAGTGGCTGTGACTACAGGTGCATGCCACCACACGCAGCTAAAATTTTTTAATTTTTTTGTAGAGATAGGGTTTTGCCATGTTGCCCAGGCTGGTCTCGAACCCCTGGGTTCAAGCGATCTGCCTGCCTCAGCTTCCCAAATGGTTGAGACTGCAGGCATGAGCCACTGCGCCCAGCCCTCTCCTTCCCTTGAGCTTACGTCCTACTGTCCTGTAGCCAGCTCCAAGGCGTTGGCCTTTGGTTCTGTCTTCAGGCTGAACTCTTATTTCAGGAAGTTTCTTAGTCGATCTTTCATAGAGTTGATCATACCTTAGTACCTACCTGGATGAGCACTCAAGATGTTATGTATTCCCACCTGACTTCTTTATTACTGCTGGAAGATACAGTGTCCCACACCCAAGGATCCCACCCACAATCCCCAGCTGCATGTGTCAATTATTGTGAGCTATTCAAGGGATACAGACTGAGGTAAATGAACCACCAGTGGAAGAATGTGGATGTTTTATTACAGGAAATGCTTAGCTCTTTATTGCAGTTATGTAATAGCTGGCAATCATGATAGCTGAGAGGCATAAAAATGAGAGATAGCAGCAGAGTTTATGGCATTCTTTATAACTGGGGATTCTGTATGTGCATGTGTGTGCACGTGTGTTCTGCACGCATCTCCACAGCACATTCTCTGGAGGTAACAAGACCATCAGGCCTTGAGCTCTTTTATAAGCAACAGATTGTGGCTGGAAATTGAAAATTTAGTTTCTGTAGCTAGAAAATACTCTTTTCAAATGCCATCTAGAACAGTAGTTCTCTGAGTGTGGTTCCTGGGTCAGAAGCCTTGGCATCACTGGGAACGTGTTAGGGATGCAGATTCTTGGGTTCTACCTCGGACTGAATTCAGATTTGGGAGCGGGGCCCAGTTATCTGTGTTTTAATCACCCCCTCCCTCAGGTGAATCTAATATGCTGAAGCCTGAGCCTCACTCCCCTGGAAAGTGACTCCTGTAAAATGGCAGGTGTTGGGTCATGTGAACAGTGGCTGTTTTACCTCCACTAATTACCTAGACGCTAGGAATAAGAATATGGATAAGACCTAAACTAAATTTTCTAGCTGAATTTTGTAAAGTCTGAACAAAATCTGTGTGCCTTTTAATCTTTCTTATAATCTTTTCAGAATGTGTCTTTAAAATTATATATATTTTTTGGCTTCTAAGTAAACATTATTGGCACTGGTTTTGATAGGAACTTTACTCCAAGTGTATTGACTTAGTAGATATGTTAAAAAGGTTATTGCTTAGTTTGTGGAAATAATACAAGCTGAGACTTTAACTGATATTTGCATTTTCATTTAGGTTCCACTGTTTTCTCTTTTGAATGAAAAGTATAATCCTATTAAATCTGAAATATTTTCTTACAGTGATCCGTACGTGAAACTTTCTTTGTACGTAGCAGATGAGAATAGAGAACTTGCTTTGATCCAGACAAAAACAATTAAAAAGGTAGGTGTCGATTTTAACCAAACTTCATTTAAGTCATAATTTAATCCAGTTATGCACAGTCATGTGCTGCATAATGCCCTTTTGGTCAAGGATGGAGTACTTACACAGTGATAGTCCCATGAGATTATAATGGAGCTGCCGTATACAAGTGCATCACTTTTATCTTTTTTCTTTTCTTTTGTTTTTTTGAGATGGAGTCTTGCTCTGTCGCCCAGGCTGGTGTGCAATGGCGTGATCTCAGCTCACTGCAACCTCCACCTCCTTGGTTGAAGTGATTCTCCCGCCTCAGCCTCCTGAATAGCAGAGATTACAGGCTCCCACCACCATGCCTGGCCAATTTTTTTTTTTTTTTCTTTTTTTTTTAAGTAGAGATGGAGTTTCACCATGTTAGCCAGACTGGCCTTGAACTCCTGACCTCAGGTGATCCACCTGCTTCGGCCTCCCAAAGTGCTGGGATTACAGGCATGAGCCACTGTGCCCAGCCCACTTTTTATCTTTTATACTGTATTTTCATTTTAAGCATCTTTCAGTATTAAATCTAGAAGTTTTCCAAGACTTTTCAGTACTAACCCAAGATAGCGATTCAGGTTTTTACTTAAATGCCTACAAAAACAGTATCCTGAAAATGTCATAAGTTGTAACATTTTTTCTTGCACAGAATACAGCAAAAACAAGGATTTGTTTTTGTCTTTGTATGTTTCACAAAGAAACTTAAAGTAATTTAAAATACATTTAATGAAATGGAGCTGTTTGTGGAATTGGTAGGCACACAAGGAATAGTTTAACTTGAAACAACTACTTCTAAAGGAAGCAAAATACTTGGTTAGCTACATAGAAACAGAGAAAATATATTAATAATAAAGCTATACATATATGTATATATCTTATTTTCCTCATTTTTTTGTACATGATTTCATTAAAAATTTGTTTCCATAGGTATGTCTTTTAGTTATTTTTTATTTATTTTGAGAGGGAGTGTCACTCTGTCACCCAGGCTGGAGTGCAGTGGCACAATCTCGGCTCACCGCAACCTTTGCCTCCCACGTTCAAGTGATTCTCCTGCCTCAGCTTCCTGAGTAGCTGGGATTACAAGTGTGCACCACTATGCCCGGCTAATTTTTGTATTTTTAGTAGAGGCGGGGTTTTGCCATGTTGGCCAGGCTGGTCTGGAACTCCTGACCTCAGGTGATCCGCCCACCATAGCCTCCCAAGTGCTGGGAATACAGACGTGAGCCACCATGCCTGGCTGATAAGTATGTCTTAATTTGCCTAACTGCATGTATTTATAGACATATGTAGTGTGTATATATATGTAAATATTTTTACCCTGTATTTGGAGGCTTTATTGAAGATGCATGTTCTCTATTTAAAATACTTGGCTGGGTGCGGTGGCTGGTGGCTCTAATTCTAGCACTTTTGGAGGCCGAGGCTGGCAGATCAATTGAGCCTGGGAGGTTGAGGTTGCAGTGAGCCGTAATCATGCCACTGCACTCCAGACTGGGCGACAGAATGAGAACCTGTCTCCAAAAAAAAAAAAAAAAAAAAAAACCCAATAAAACAAAGCAAACCCCTTTCATCTGTGCTTTAGTATTATTTATGAGTTACTATGATTTTTTTCCTTACCACCTTTAGAGGCGGGTGCTTAGGTAGTCTAACACTTTGCTGAACATTTTCTGGGCAGCATGAGTGCTTTAAAAAATTGTAACTGTCTTGCTGCCATGCAGACGGCCAGGTCCTTTTGTGTAAGGAACCATAACTGCAGTGTGTCCTCCACTTGGCATTGGGACTGGCATTAAAAATCTGTTTTGCAAACAGGAGCCGGTGTTTTGATTAGCAGGGAGGATGCCTGCGAGGGACGGAGGCCATTGTTCCCTGTGTTAGGCGTTGTTGCTGGTTTAGTTTCTAGGCGAGTGGGGGCTGTCTAGAAGGCTCACCAGGAAGGCAGCTGGGAAACTTGATTGCCTGCTGAATACGGAGCCAGGACCAAAGCTGGCGATTGGGGCTATTGCAATGTATTTCCTTCGAAAGGGAGGTCCTCCTCTCTGTCTTTCCACGGTCGAGGGTGTAGCTCTGTAGCTGGGCTTGCTCTGCTTCTCCTGCTGCCCACCTCCTGGTTCGTATGCCTTTGCTGCATTCATCATCCTCCTCTCGTTGTGGTGTTGTGACTGGTTCTCCGTTCGTTTTGTGCTCTCCTGTCTTGTTGCTTTCCTCGCCTGTCATTTCCCATGTGCATTTCCATGAAGCTGCCCTCCGGGACTACAGCCCGAGGCAGGCCAGGCCTGCTGCTCCACTCCCCTCCCCTCGCTCATTACCGTCCTTGGCTTCATTCACACAGGAAAAAAGCATGAACCCCATTATGGATTGAATTCACTGTGGAGTTGTGGGTGGGGAAAGTGCTGAATTTTTTAAAAAGCCGGTTGGGTATTGTGTGAGCTCTGTGTTTCCTATTTTTATGTTGCAATCTATTGATTTTTTTCCATCTCCCTGAACTGATCTATTAAAGGAAATAGATTGATAAAGATAAGTATCATTTTGACTAAAAATATCCATCGCTGTTGGTGAAGTGATGATTTTCAGTCTCCGATTTTACATACAATTTTAAGAGCTGTGTTTAAAAGGCTTATGCATGTGCAGATGCACAAACACACATGTACAGTCTTCCTTCCTAGAACGTACATCCTGTTAGTTTTGGGGGATATCTGGCAGTCCTTTCTTCCGTGCTGAGGACAAAGGTATCCTTGCCATCTCCTTGTGAGATGTATATTTAAGTAGATTGATAGAAAGATGAACAGATGGATGAATGGAGAGGAAGACTGAAGACAAGTAGTTTTAACCTGGTTATTTTGGAGAAACAAAAAATTCACTTTTGGTTTATATTTGGTCTTTTTTTCTTGTTATAAAATCTGATCCTCAGTATTGGTCTCTATAAAATGTTAAGATTTCAATATTTATATAAACAATGAACATATTCAACTTTCCCCCACCTGCTTCATTACTCTGCAAAACAGATTTGTAGCAGGTAGAGGAAAATCAACAAAGTTCATTTCCTTCTTGGTAGAATAATCATATCAATGCTAATTTCTTGAAGGAATTTTTTATATTTTCACGATGACTCCAGGCCTCTGATGTTTTTCCTTCTGGTGATAGAAGCAGTTTAAGGTTTCATATCTATGAAGCATCTGTTTCATAAATACATTCCCTTCCCCTCCAGTTTGGTTTATACGCTAGTCTCAAATAATTGACTAAATGCTTCTCTTAGCTTTTTTTAATCAAAAAAATGTTTAAGCAAATATGTAGACTGTATTATACTAGTAACTGCTAATGTTTGAAAGCCTAAAAGATACTACAAGATAATTTCTTTTCCAGACGCTGAACCCAAAATGGAATGAAGAATTTTATTTCAGGGTAAGTTTTTCATTGTTTGGTAATAATTGTTATTGATACATCCAGGTTGACTATCGCGGTCAGTTCATTGCGAGGAAAAGCTCTTAAATTTTTAATGAGAAATTCCTTTTAGGATGGAAAAATAGGTAGCCTCCTAATGTGTCCCAAATTTTGAAAGACTAGAAGTAGTGGTCACATAATCCGGACTTGTTTCATTGAGGAGTGTTTTGGAAATGTCAAAAGAAAATTATCCAAACACCATGTTTCATCTTTTGAACTCAAACCTCTCTTTAAGAAACAAGATAAAATACCATTTATGGGAACGGTTTAATTCTGTGAGATGGGTTATGAAATATTTTAGAGAGAGTAAAACACTAGAGGCAACATGATTAAAAAGAAACATAAAACTTAGCAATTATGTTCTAGTTGGGAAAATTTTGGTAATTGAAATATTGAGTGCATATTATATGTGTATAATATAAAATTACTTCTGGAATCTAAATATGGTAGAATTAGGTAAGATTTCCTCAACCTTTTATATTTAATATTTAGAATAGCTATATGTCAAAATGACTGAAATATGCGAATTAGCAGAGATTTCTGCTTATTGAGCATTTGTGGTTGCTGTGTTTTACTACTGAAATTTTGGAAATATTAGACTGCTCAGCTATTTAATCGAAAGAAAGGGCTTTCTCTTCAAAATGAAGATATCTTAATTGTATAGTTGTGATATTAAAAACTGCTTACCTCCAGAAATAATCCAGGCCTTCTGATGAGTGCAGATTTCCAAAGGCCAATATTGCCATGAGGTCCATTATAACTGGTCCTGATTTCTTCCTCTCAATCGCAATAGTATTTTTTGTGCTCCAAACTTGGACTACTACATACAGCATCTGCTTTCTATTATGCTCAGAGCTGAAATATGGCACGGATATTTTCATACTTGGTGAAATCCTACGTACAGCCTCTACCAGATGTATTTGAAATTACCCTGTGGAGGACTGAAAAAAAAGTTAATAGGGGCTGATAGATGCTCTTAGCCTTTAGTTAACTCTCAAATACAGCTTTCCACTTGTGAACCTCTAAAGTGTTTAGACTCTGAACTTTCAGTGGAACACTGGCCACAGTTACATCAATGTTAGTACATCCCATACTTTTTTCAACTAATCTTGGCAGTAGGCATATTTAAGTTTTATTTTTGTTCGTTTTTCTTAAGGTTTGTTTGTTTGTTTTGTTTTGTTTTTTGAGATGGAGTCTCGCTTTGTCACCAGGCTGGAGTGCAGTGGTGCGATCTCAGCTCACTGCAACCTCTGCCTCCTGGGTTCAAGTGACTCTCCTGCCTCAGCCTCTCCTGAGTAGCTGGGACTATAGGCATGTACCACCATGCCCGGCTAATTTTTGTATTTTTAGTAGAGACGAGGTTTCATCACGTTGGCCAGGATGGTCTCGATCTCCTGACCTCGTGATCCACCCGCCTCAGCCTCCCAAAGTGCTGGGATTACAGGTTCTTAACATCTTTTATATTTATTCATTTTACAAATCTTTATTGGGTGCCTACCATGTGCTAGCTCCTGCCTGTAGCCTGTGGTCGCATTGGTGAGCAGTGCAACCCTTTGTAGAGCTTCTAAACAGAGAGCAAACTCCGTCTGCTTGTTCTGTCGCTAGGCTGCAGGCAGACCACAGGACCAGAAGCACAAGTTAAGCTATCTGTGCTTGTATGGTCAAGTGTTATTTCATGGGTTCTCCACCATGAAGCAGCGAGGGCCTAGGTCACCTCTCTGGCTTTACCATTTAGAGCCTTAGTGACCCTGGAAAGGCCACCTGAGGACTCTCAATCTCCCTGGGATCCTTTATCTCTCACATAGGAGAGAGAATGCTTACTTGGAAGGGTTGTTTCCAGGATTTGCATGCAATTATGTAAATGAGAACATGTAGCTCTATGTCACACACATGGTTGGTGCTTAGTAAATGATACCTGAGTTTGAAAGATGATATGGGCCATTTTGGTGAGGTTTTGGTAAAGAAAAGGAAGCAAAAAGATATTGAAAGCCCAGTAGCTCTGACATTGCCCCACAGTTCCAGGTCTGTCTAATGGTTCACAGCCTAGGCTCTGGAGACAGGCAGGACAGACCTAGTGCAGATCCTGGTTGCCCTACACATTAGTTGTGGGCTCATGGGCAAGTTACTTCACTGAACCTCAGGGTCTCGGCTCCTCATTTATGAAATTGCGTGATAGTTATACACCATAGGATTGTTGTGAAGATTAAAGGAGATCAGATTGTTGATATTCAGTAACAAGACAGTGCCTAAAAAATAAGCACACAGGCTGGGCACAGTGGCTCATGCCTGTAATCCCAGCACTTTGAGAGGCCAAGGCATGCAAATAGCTTGAGCCCAGGAGTTCAAAACCAGCCTGGGGAACATGGTGAAACCTTATCTCTGCAAAAAAAATACAAAAATTAGCCAGGCATGGTAGTCCAGGCTACTCAGGAGAGTGAGGCAGGAGGATCAATTGAGCCTGGAAGGTTGAGGCTGCAGTGAACCATGATCATGCCACTGCAGACCAGCCTGGGCAACAGAACAAGACCCTGTCTCTGTCTGTCTGTCTGTCTGTCTCTCTCTCTCTCTCTCTACACAGACACACACACACTTGTAAGCTATTACAATCTTCTTCATTATTTTTATCATTACTATTACTGCTATCAGGCCTAAGAAATATCCTCAGGAATAGACATTTTTTGATCTACAGTCATGAGAATACCTTGTATAGAGGTTAGGAACTCTTTAAAGCTATTTACAACTATCCTTTCTTATTTTAGAAAAACAGCTAAGAGTCTTTTCTTCTTTGCTATGCCTAAATTCGGGGCAGTATAATATAGAAATCAGTGATAGGAAATTTGATTTAGTACACCTAGAATTTCCAGAACAGTAGGATAATTGTTCACATTATACAATTGAGCTGGGCTCATTGTAAAGCAGTATTTTATTCTTTCTGTTCCGTACGTCGCTGTTCGAATGATTCCAGCTCATTTAAAAAATACTATTTATGTTCCTTATAGGTAAACCCATCTAATCACAGACTCCTATTTGAAGTATTTGACGAAAATAGACTGGTAAGTGGATGCCTGTATTTGAATTTTGCTTCATTTTGTATTAACTGGATTTTCAGAGCAGCATCTTTAGAACTTTTGTTTATGTTGTACTTATGACAGTATATGTGCCCAAAAAGAAGACTGTTTTTGTCCCACTGCTAGTTTGACATTCAAAATCCTAACAAATACTTCTATGTTGCTAGGATAAAAAATGTATTTGTATGTGTGTGTATTTTTATTGCAGTTAATGTTAACGAAAGTCACTGGTGATAGTATTAGCCCGTATGCTCATGCTCTAATGTTGGGAATACAGAACGGTAGGCAGATTCTCTAAAGAGGCCATCAAGAATGTAAACAAACTTTGCTCAGTTTTTAAATGAAAGCCAGACCCTAATATTGGGATGCATTCAGTAGCAAATCTATGGTAATTCTCTCTGGTAAAATAACAATCTAATTAACCGTGTATAGCAAAAAGTGAATCTACGTTTAGCAGGTAAAGTCAAGCTGTATTTTAAAAATGGTTGCTTTCTCAAGAGAGAACCTTAGAACGTACCTTTACAGAACCGAAGATATGCCTGAGGCATATAACAGATATAAAGTAACATTTTATATGTAGATTGATACATATATAATATGTTTATGAAGATCGATACATAAATAACTGATATGATTTCATTTTGTTTTTATTTTTATTATTTTAGAGAGAGGGTCCCCCTCTGTCACCCAGGTTGGAGTGCCGTGGTGCAGTCAGAGCTCACTGTAACCTCAAACCCTTGGGCTCAAACAGGCCTCCAGGATAACTAGGACTACAGACATGAGCCACCATGCCTGGCCAGATTTCATTTTAGAAATGGGCTTTATGAAGCACATTTTGCTTTCTTAACTAACTAAAACGTGTACATCAAGTGGCTGTGAACCAGGTGTTCCAACTATGAAAATGAGCACTACCGTGTTACGTCCCTAAGGTACCTTCAGAAGTGACGCTATAATTCAGTGCAGTCAGTCATTCTCAGATTTACCCTCCCTGAAGCTTGTATGGTATGTTGACTGGTTCAAAGGTATTCTTAAGAATCCTTTCTGCAGAATTCAGCTGAAACTCCAGATTTTTTAATAGCTGGACGTTAACCGAATATTTGAACTAGAGGAGCCTCATACAATAACTCATTTAACTCCTGTTCTTATAGATGAGAAGAACCAGGTCTAGAGCCTTTACATAAGCACATCAGTCAGTGGAGATGCCAGGGGCTGACCTGCTGGCCTCCTAAGTCCCAGCCCAGTGGTAGTTTGGTTGGTATTATTCTCCAAAAGAGAAAACAGATTCTGGCCTACCATCCTAGTATCTTTTCCATTAAAGTAAGGGATGTTGGGTGATGAACAATCCTACAGTGTAACTAAACCACTTTTGTTGTATGCATAAAAGTACTTTCTTGTGAGACTGAATGAGAGATTCTGCTGAGGGTGCAGTTCTTGTCTCTCCATCTCTCACCCAGTGAGGACCAAGTGAGTTAAGCAGTATTGAGTAGTACAGCAGTACGTTCCTGGAGACATGGGTGTGTCTGTAGACTAATCCTTATTCTCCAATTATTGAGTATAATATCTTTCCTTTAACATGAGGAAGGGGTCAAATTTGAGGAAAAACGGCCTCTTGTTTGATGTGTTTTAGTTCGTTATTTTCTTCTATTAAGAGAAATTTACTGTTAAAAAACTGTTTCCCATTTCTGTATCTGAAATAACGACTGTAGTTGAGGTGATCTTGCCCTGGGTCTGAAATTATGCTTCCAAATCAAAAGGGACTTTGAATACAAAACTTTTAAGAAATCTTGTGTGAATACAAGCTGTATCTGAAAAATTGTGTTTTATAATATTGATGCCTAGTTTTGCCCCAGGCCATCTGCAGTGTGGTTACTATGCAAAGAATGCTGGTGTTGCTGTTTTATTTTTCTTTGTTGGCTATTAACCCAGCAGAGACAATATGTGGCTCTGGTAGCACTTGGAAGTTCTAGCATTACACAGACTAGCTTCCATTTCTCTCTAGAGGTCATTTTTGGCATTTAAAACACATGCTTTAAGAAAACAGATTTGGATGTATGTAAACACAGGGTTAATCCACCACACCCTGGATGCTAGAGCTGTTAACAAAGTCATGCTTTGCAGATTTTAAAATAAACTTTTTTTCACTCTTGCAGCTTGGTATTTTCCCCTCCTATTTTTTCACCCCCTCTAAATAAGCCTCTTTGTTAAATAATTGGTGTTTCTGGATCATAGAAAATAGTGAGTTTAAAATACAGCATATTTCCAAGCTAACTACAAATCTGAGGACAGTTTTTCGACTGTGCACCTTTCCTTTCATTTCTTAAATCTTTTTTGGTCCTTTGCAAACATGGCAAGATTCTATATTTGTGTCCCAACTGTGGTAATATTGCTGACTTCATACTGGAAAGCAGTCAGCTCTAGGCAGCATTTCTTCTGTATGGTATTTAAGTTAAATTATTACCACACACACACACAAAAAAATCCACATGCACTCCCTTCTTCCATTTTCCTTTTGTTTTTTGTTGTTGTTATTGTTTGTTTTTTCGTTGATGTTTTCTTTCCTACCTGGCATATGGGAGACAATGTATTCTCCAGCTGGGTTCCTTTTCTCTGGTACTTTGGTGTCTGCCAGTCATGTGTGAGCTACACACACGTATACACCTTTTAAATGAAAAATGCTGTGATAGCAGGAGGCCAACTGGGTGTGTAGCAAGTCGCGCCCCCTCCCCTCCCTTTAGCTATTTTGTTACTTGTAGATCCTGGTCTAATTATTTAGCATTAAATGGACACTAACTCTGTGGGGTGTGTAATCGTATTTATAGTACTGTTTTATTAGTTTGCATTCCATCCTGGTAGTGTAGTGATGTCATAAATAACAGAAACATGGTATCCGATGCTTGGGAAGGGGTTTACCCGGTGGCCAAGCCATATTTTACTTGTCATTATTCCATGTGTGGTGGGAGGTGGGGAAATACCATGTGTGCTGTTAAACATGCCAGGTCCCTGCACAGGTTAGACAGAGTCCCAGTGCTGTGCTCCACTGGGAAAGAAATGCCCTGCGAATGTAATGTGGTTTAGATTTATAGCAGCGTGGCTTGCAGTGTGTTTGCTGCCTTAGTCAGCTGTGAGAGCGCCCTGCTGGGGCCACTCCTTTCTGATGGAAAAGCAGCAGCTGGGAAGGTGCTGTTTCAGGCTCTTGCTGTTTAAAAAAAAAGAGCGAGTGGGGGAAAACTCTAAGTCCAGAAGCTGGCATTGGAGGGGGAGAGCGCGGTCATGTGGTTCTGGCCACCCTACCCTCTGTCACAGTGTGGATGAGAGCTTTTTGCTCTTATCCAATCATGCCTGGAATGCCGCTTGCCACTTGGGTTATTTCTGCTATCTGTCGCTCCTGGTGCCGCAGTGCTAACAGTTTGGCAGATGGGACACTTTTTCTTGGAGTTTGTGTCTTTGGTTTGTGACTTCTGGCAGTGCCGGGCCTGTTGTTGCCGCTCTCCCTCGCCCTCCTGGCCCCCCTGGTCACCATGGCCCATCGGCTTCGGTTTCATTTTGGCTCTGGTCGCAGCAACACAGCCCCCGAATCAGAGATCCTAGACCAGGAGAGAGAAGACGACTTCTTCATGGCATTCCACACCCTACCACGGAGGAGCAGCCCACACCCCTTCGCCCAGAACGGAGGGGAGGATGGCGACGGAGGCCTGCAGGGAGGCGTGGGCGCGCTCAAGCGGAGCTCGTCCATGTTCATCCCGCAGCTCCTGACCAGCATCGACGCCCGCCCCACGTGCAGCTCCTCGGTGCAGATCTCCCTGCAGCGCAAGGCCGCGGACGGGGCCACCGACGGGTGCGGGCCGCCCGAGGGCGCCGACGATGGGCCTCCGTGCGCCACGCCGGACCCCGGAGGACCAGGCCTCCGCCACCGCCTCACGAGGCCTCGCCCAGGCAGCCCAGAGCGGTGCCGCGAGCCTCGCCTGAGGGAAGGGAACCCCCGGAGCTCCTCGGAGGCAGCCGGGACCCGGGGCTCAGGTCACGGCACGTGCGGCCGCCGCGCGATGCGGTGCCCGGGCCCGTGACTGCCGGAGGAGGCTGCCCCGGCCTGCGAACAGCACCGTGCCTCCAGCGCCGAGTCGCCAGGTGAGGCTGTGCTCCTCGGCCCCGAGCCAGGCGGCGCAGCGGGCGGTAGAGCCCAGGCGCTGGTCCCGCAGACATGTTCCGATGCTTCTGGAAGCTACGAGGCACAGCTAGGATGTTTTGATACTTCCATATGCCAGCAAAGCCACAGCACAGGTGCTCACGGTCAGGCAGGACCTCAACTTTGGCTCACGGGCACAAAGGGGACAGGATATGGTGACCGTATACCTCCGCATTCGGCGAGAGGAGCACCTACGTACCCAGCGCAGCCCCGAAGGGAAAGAGGGAAGGCCCAACGGAAGATCGGAGGAGACGCCCGGAGCACCGCCTCGGCTGGCCGGATGGCTCACACGAAATACCGCAGGACAAAACCCGCAGAGAGGACTCCGCAGAGCCAGTGGCATTTAAGATCAGGCAGGCGTCAGAAACGCAGGGCAGCAGCATTTTAGAATTCTTGTAACCCGGGGGCCGAAGAAGTTCCCCAGAATCACGAGGAAAAAGCGCCAAAGCCCAGTTCCCACGGTGAGCCGACGCCACGTTAAGTTCACGAAGTGTTTACATGCATGTTTACTGATTTCACTTTGGATGCTTACTCTAGCGGCGTAACCAAAATAAACCTCAACCTCTGCTCTCCGGAGTTTCCCCTGCTTACAGGCTGGGATACATGAAATGTTTGACCGAGTCTGGCACGATGAATTTGTGGTCCGAGTTGGTGCCGCAAAACCACCATTATCTGGCAAATGTCTTCTGAATGGTCCTCAAAGTCAACAGGAACTTTTGTCTGTTTGAAATCCAAGCAGAATACCTTCCCCCTGCTTTTATTTTTATGAATAGAAGAATTTGGAATAAAAATTTCATTCTTTAATCTGCCCCAAAAACACAGTCAAGTGCCCAAACATGTTGAATGGTGGAAGACGTTTAAAAAACTGCTTGCAAAATACTAACTTGTTGGACAATACTTTTAAACATATACATCAGTGATCGGAAAGGTGAGATATTGCAGAAGAGCCTGAGTTTCGTCTCTTAAAGTGTAAAGTAGGGATTACAAGTTTGGGAAAATATGTTATATCTGTCCTGGCCCTTTATTGCTGATGGGGTACAGTCAGTCGACTTGTTATCTAATTGCATGGGTATTTGTTTTATTTTTTTTTGTTTTTTTGTCCATTAAGTAATACTGAACGAGAGTAGTGTCACTTGTGGCATAGCAACATTACTGTCCCACAAGTGACACTACTAAGATACTAAGAGATGTGTTTTTAAAACAACTGGGTTATGGCCCAAGGCTAGGGGAAACTGATGGGGACTCATTAATGGTCAGATGGCATGCCGTGCAATTTAACACTGTCCACTTGAGTGTCCAAGCCGGAGATGCTGTATATAGAATAGTAAGTACCCTGTCTCCAGCTGTGGAAATAGACGCCTTAGAACAGATTCTGGCCTTCCTGTTTCTCTGTTCCTGATCGCTCCCTTTCAGTGAAATGGAGTGCAGAGAGACAGCTGCACACTCCATCCGACCAGGCATATGATGACTCTGCAGCTTTCGTAGAGTGGGATGAAAAGTTTAATCAGTTCGGTTTCTTTTACTAGTAATCACTAGCCAGTGAGTGCTTTCTCTTAAAGAACAAGCTCCTTATATTTTGAATTGGATATTTTTTCTCCTGAATTTTGTGTGACTGCCAATTTGAGGATGGGATTAGTAAATGTCTAGGGGACTTTTTGTTTGGATTTCACTTGTGAATGGTGATTTAGAAAAGTGGGTGTCTGAGTATTACTCTAGAATTGTATTGTCTTTTGTTGCTTTGTGTTCAGAAATACGTTTCGTCTTTCAAGTAAACGTTGTCGCTCCTCCATCATTGGTTGTCATCATTTTGAAGATACAATCAGATGCTTAATGAAAATTTATTCTTCTTCTTCTCTTTCTTTCCATGTATCTCCTTTCTTTCATTATCTCAAACTCTTCTGTTGGGAAACAGCTAAGTGCTTTGCCTTGGTCGGAACCTATACCATATATTACACAATGGTACAAATTTTGTCAGAGTTTTGATATTATAGTAGCCTTTAACCCCCACCCCAACAAGTTACCATCGTGACAGTTGTAGGCTTTGTTCGGCAGCACAATTCCATGCTGAACTTGGACCACTTGATGCATGAAGATTGACAAAAATATATTTCCTAAAGTTTGATAACTATTCAGTTGTATTATCAAAAACTGAAATCACTTTGCAGTTCAGATATAGAGGACAAAGGGATTCATACAGTTAAACTCAAAAAAGATCAAACTCATTAGGTTTGAACTTTCAAATGTAATTAGAAAACAAATCGAATAAACTAAAACTTATGTGTACCTTGCTTAAAAGGGCTAGTCTAACTTGCAAGGACTATGTAGTGAAAAACAAGTTTCTACACATTTGGAGAATATAAATTCTGAAATAAAGAGCTTTTCTTGGAGAGTAAGTTCCAACTAGTGAACAGTAGTTCACATTTTCATATGTGTGTATTTTTGTGCACATACATAAATTAGTACATGGTTAGTAAGCTGGTTTTCCTTTAAGCAAAACGATTTTTCTTCAAAAAACAAAACCCAAACTGGTCCCATAACAAAACCGCCTGCTCCATTCAGCAACTTTGTACGCATTTCAGATGGACAGGGGTGTTAAGTTTAGGCAGCAGCTGCCACCGCCTTACTTATCTTGAAGGAAAACATTCACTTGGGCGTCTACAGTCTGGCTGCCACCAAGCTTTTTTGGCGTTTCAAATATCCACTCCTTTGGTCTGAAGGACATTACATTATTAAGTTTACATGAAAAATTAGCTAGAATCTGTTGCAGTTTGGTGTTGGAACGCTATGGAAAGTCTTCCTAGATTTGGGAATACCACTCGGGATTGATTTGACAATGTGCTCATATTTCATAAGCTATACTTTAGACCTTATTACAAGATTAAGTTGTTGAGTACTTTTATCTGTGACTCCCAAACATCCTGCCACGACTAAATCTAAAATGTAACATGACTCCAAAAAATGTTAACCCACTAAATTATTAGAAAAAATACAGGGGAAACCCTTGTGATGATACGTTTTCCACCTGGTCTGGCGCTGTCCGTAGACAAGAATTCATTCGTATAGTCATCAATTATAATCAGTTAAAAATTTTCAGAATTGTTAGAATTGACCAGTTTAGTCTGTGACAGTCATTAGCAGTCATTTAGTGAGTAACTTAGTTATTTTCTTATAAATTCGCTTTTGGGTTATTTGATTTGGTTCCAAGCCACTTAACTGCATTATTCTGAGGAAGTTGGACCAACATTTACCAGCATTTGTGCCCCCTTTGTATGCCACTTTGTGCATAATAACTGTGAAACTCTGCATTTTACAAGCTTGAGGAGCCAGTTTTCTAATCTCATTGGTGTTACGAAGTACTCAAGGTCTACTGTGTATATAACATTACACCCGTTACTTGGAAAGTTTCAGGGACTATCTGAGTGTCTTGCTGACACAGTTTGTAATGTAAACAGAGGGAGGAGGGGCCCACCCAGACAAAAGCAGTAATTCTAACACCTACTGCATATGCTGTTGAAGAAGAGAGCGTTCTTTCATCTCAAGCTCTCTGGACTTTCCTCTGTGTCCTCTCAGTGGACATATACTTCACAGAAGTAGTGTAGTAATCCCTTGTGATTAAAAATTCCTTTTATTGAACAACAAAGGCATATCCAAATTCTTTTCATTTGGGGGAACTTTAGTTTGAGTGTCTTTTACAGAAGATGTTTTTAATATACAGACATTTTTTGAGATTAATGTTAGTTGATGTCCCTTTTTTACCCTAAAAATAACTCGAGTATCCAGTGTATTAACCAGCCCTTTATTTTAAAACATAACAACACAGGAGGCTAAGGTGGGAGGATTGCTTGAGCCCGGTAGTTTGAGATTACTATGTTTCTGCCACTGCTCTACAGCCTGGGCAACAGAACGAGACCTTGTCTCAAAAAAAATAAAAATAAAACATAATATTGTAATGGATAAGAAAACCAAGCAGCATTCTTTTCATTGACTTGGTTTCTGATCGGATTCTATCAGCTTTCTTCTCTCATGTATAGTAATGCTCTCTCTTAATGTGGTTTTATTGAGAATAAACCAATATATAGCTTAAAATGTCACCTGTTTTCAGGGATGTTTTGAAAAGTTGGATAGACAGTGCACAAGGTTGACACCGATATGTTTGTAAACAGAAACTGTACATGGCTTGCAGCATAGCTCATGTTTCTGTAGCACTTCACAATTTGAGGAATGTTTTGTTTATGTCACTTAATGTTTATGGCTGTCCCATTGTGGAGGCATTATCTCACTTGCCCTCCCGTGTGAAATAGTGTTATTTCACTGTTTCAGATGAAAGGATGTGATACCAGTGTTAGGTGTAATAACATTATGTGTATATCATAGTGTATACTGTGATATCACTTTGTGCACCCATAATGGGAATGTGTATTTATGTGTGTGTGTATATTCGTACAATTAAAAAGTATGTGTTAAGTCAAAAAGCAGTTTAATGCTTCCTGTGATGTGAGTTTTGTTGAAAAGTTTAGAGATGATAACTTCATTTGGTGCCTTGCAGCACTGGCCTGAAGGCGAAAGAAGGCTTCTTTGGGGACCCAAAGAGCCATCCTCTGCAGTTTACTAGTTTTTTGTCCTGGAGGACTTAGACTCCTCTCTAAGCCTATTCCTTATCAGTGAGTTTGAGGATAAAAATGTCCAGCTCGTAGGTTCATAGTTAGGTTTAAATGAAAGTGTCCATGGAAGTACCTGATTGATGAACCAGATATCTGTAATATACAAGCCTTTCCCCTAGGAGATTAATTGGGTTGTGAACAGTCATTTTTTGATCAGCATGGCATTTAACACAAGGACAACGTCCATTTATGGCATACCTGGAAATGTTTAATAACTAGCTTTGATGCTCTTTTTGCTGTCATCTCATCTTTCCGAAGTATTTGTCCCTAACACCAAATGCAGTCTTGGAAAATAATTGCTTCCCGAACTATGCATTATAGAAAAGGACTCTTAAGTATATTTACTGTGTAGATTTTGAAGCGTTATAACATTTTGTCTTGCATTTCTAGCATATTTTTTACCATGTCATTGTGCTGTAATATTTCCGGTGGTTGAGTCTACTGTTACTTTGGTATAGACCAAGGCTTTCAAGAAACAATATAGTGTTATCTCTACAAAATTTCCACATTGTGTGACTTTAAAATGAGGGAGATATTTGGGAGTATGTTTTATTTTAGATGCTGTCTTTTAGAGAGTTTTCGTAAATGGTGCAGCTGCTTCTCTTGGCTAAGCCTGGAGGCAAAATTCCTAGTCATTGAAATAAATCTCTAATTTTATAATACATATTGATAAGAAACTTGCTATCTTTTCGTCAAAGATCACAGTACCAGAAGAAATTTACTGTATGTAAAAACTACCTTAAAATGTAATAAATGTTGGATAGTTGATGGTTTCTGGATAGTTGATGAATATTTCTGTATAGTTGAGGCAAGTCTAAATGATAATGCTACTTGTGCAACTTGCGATGATCTAGCACATTTTTCAATAAAAATAATTAACTGCATATTACTGTGGGCGATACAGGTTAGCTATCCTAAATACGTTTACCTTTTTAATTCTTAATTAAGCCATTTGCAAGAATGGGAAAAGGCAGGAAATTCGTAGGTGGTGTTGAAATTGCTGATTCTACACATTGGTACCAGAATGTCTACATTTCCTCTGTAAATGTCAAAGGAAACTTTGGAAACCCACCTCAGAGTTGGCTGGTGATTATTCGGACAGGTTATCATCCTATCTGCAATCTTCTAGTTCTCTTAGTTCATACCAAGCAGCATGATATTCCATGTCCTGCATGAGGGAGAGCACCAAAACAGCCTTCACCTGCTGCATATGCCCCACTCTGGATCCAAAATTAAGAATGTCAAAGGATGGAATGTGTAAAATATTAGCAAAAGCAGGTATTGCAGAATGTCTGTACATTTCTGGGCAGGTGGAGATTATTGAAACTTTTTTTTTTTTTTTTTGAGACGGAGTCTTGCTCTGTCACCTAGGCTGGAGTGCTGTGGCACAGTCTCGGCTCACTGTAAGCTCTGGTTCCCGGGTTCACACCATTCTCCTGCCTCAGCCTCCCAAGAAGCTGGGACTACAGGTGCCCGACACCACGCCCGGCTAATTTTTTGTATTTTTTAGTAGAGACAGGGTTTCACCATGTTAGCCAGGATGGTCTCAATCTCCTAACCTCGTGATCCACCCGCCTCAGCCTCCCAAAGTGCTGGGATTACAGGCGTGAGCCACCGTGCCCGGCCTTGAAAGATTTTTAGAAATAATCTTCGCTCACCACATTCCAGTGCCAGACCCTGGACTTTTGTCTCTGTGATAAAATGGTTTTAAGAAATGCTGGCTGGGCGCAGAGGCTCATGTCAAATCCTAGCACTTCGGGAGGCTAAGGCAGTTAGATCCCTCAAGCCCAGGAGTTCGAGACCAGCCTGAGCAACACGGCGAAGCCCCATCTCTACAAAAAATACAAAAGCTAGCCAGGCTTGGTGGTCTGTGTCTGTAATCCCAGCTAGTTGAGAGGCTGAGGCGGAAGGATCTCTTGAACCCGGGAGGCGGAGGTTGCAGTGAGCTGAGACCGTGCCACTGCACTCTAGCCTAGGCGACAGAGTGAAACTCTGTCTCAAAAAAAAAGAAGAAAAAGAAATAATCTGCTCTCAGTGTGCGTGATGAATGCGTGAAGTTCTCACTGGAGTTCTCCTCTGGAATCTCGTGGTGGCTTCCTTGGGCCAATTAGGATACAGAGGAGGATAAATGAGTAACTCAGTGAGATAGGTGGCCTGATGTGAGTGGGCCTGAAAGTTAGCCCCTGATGTCCTGGCTGGTTTCATGCCATGTCCCTAATGGGCACTTTCCTGCTCTCTAGGCATCACCATGTTTTGACAGGAAGTTTAGTTTTTTTCAGGATGGAGGATGGAATCGATTGTATTTCAAGAAACCTATTTTTTATGCCCTGACAATTTTAGAAACAGTCACTTTTTTACTCACTTTTGAGTAAAGTGATAAATCTCTGTGAAGGGACAGGTCATGACGTCAAATAAAAGGATGGATCATAAATAGACCTGGAAAGGGGCCCTCCTCTCTGATTTGACTTGTTGCTACACTTTAGTATTCAGAAAACTTTGTATTGGTTCTCTTAAGTGCCTGCACAACCTCCCTATTTCTGGAAACCATTCAGTGTTTGTTTTAATGTTAAGCATTATGCTGCGTATCCAGTAAGCAGAGCAAATTCCTCCAGGTAGCAAGAGACTGGAATTTCCCCAGGCAGATCAACTTTTCACAGGTTCCTAGAGTTTACACAGCCTTCTTTCATGACTTAATTTTTATAGATCACAGTGAGTCAAGTGACTTTTACTTCCCTATATAATAACTTTGAGGAGCCTCCTTTCAACCCACATCATCATTCATTATCTTGCTTACTTCTTTCTAGGGGGTTAAATGGGCTGGAGTTGTTACTAAGCATGTTAAATACTTTGAAATTCTAATCATTTCTGATAGATTTAGTTTCTCTTTCTTCTGTCGGTCAATCGAGAGCTGGTAGACTTTTAAAATACATTTAATGACTCGTACATGTCATAACTCATCCATTTCCTTGACATTTTAAAGCGTGATAATCCTACTTCTTGGGCTCTTTTTTTTTCTCTCTCATGTTCTTTTCAAATGCATGGCTAGGTAGTTACCTTGTGAAGGGAAACAACTGTTTTGGTCCAGATTTTTTAAATTTGAGTTGAATAGAAAAGTTGGGGTGGAACCAGAAATACTGAAATGTGATAATGTATATTAAGCTCCCACCAAACAATCTAGCACTTCTTCAAATCCAGGAGGTTTTCTTCCTAGGAGTTACATTGCAGAACTAACATGACTCTTGAACTTTGTAAGGAATTAGTCACAGTTGAACACTGCAAACGACCAGCATACCTCTGGGCTTCTTCTGTATGGTCTTCCTCATGATTTAAAATGCATTAAGCATAGTATCTGTTCCATAGGACCTTACTGATTGTCCTTTTCCACTCGAATAAAAGAGATATTAAGTTGCAATAAAGCTTTAAATATTTTAATTTAGTTTGAATATTTAAATTGATTTAACCTCTTACTACAGTAATTATCTTTTTTGCTAACTTCTTATTACAATAATTATCTGCTTTTATAAAATCCAGAAACGATGTTATACACATTGGCATGCATTATTAGGTGCCCAAATGCCAAGGCTAAGGACACAGCAATGCTAAGGACACAGTGTGCCTCATGCCTGCCTGCACCCTCGGTTGAAGTTATATCAGCAAGAGAAGCTCCTACGTTCTGCAGTATGGCATTTTTCTCCAGCTAATGGATGCAGGGGTCATTTTTAAATTTTAGATTCACAGATTTACAG
The DNA here is from genome assembly GCF_001698545.2 of Rhinopithecus bieti. Taxonomy (NCBI): domain Eukaryota; kingdom Metazoa; phylum Chordata; class Mammalia; order Primates; family Cercopithecidae; genus Rhinopithecus; species Rhinopithecus bieti. The sequence goes on along the minus strand of NW_016809830.1, from coordinate 3,913,687 downwards.
AGCTGTGCGTTGCCTTGGAAATTATGCAGACCAGTTCCTTTAATTTTAAAGATGAGGAAAGTGAGAACTTTACTTTTTAAAAATTGATACGTAATAGTTGTACCTATTTATGGGGGTACATGTGATATTTTGTTAACATGCATACAATGTGTAATGATCAAATCATTGCATACTGAAATATTTGGAATATCTGTCACTCCAGACATTTGTGGCTTCTGTGTGTTAAGAACATTCCAAATTTTCTGTTCTAGCTGTTTTGAAACATATAGTAACTTCTTGTTAACTATCTTGCTGAGAACAGGGACTACTGTGCTGTTGAACACTAGAACTTACTCCTCCATCTGACTGTATTTTCATACCCATTTACCAACCCTGAGAGCTTTACTTTTGCAGTCATAGAGAATATTCTTTTTCTCTCTTGAGTATGAAATAATTACTTTTGAATAGTCACTGCATGGGAAGCCCTATCCTTCTTGATGCTGGAAATATAAATACTTAGGGAGCTTGGTTTAGAGAGCTTTCAGTTTCGCGAACAGATGGGACAGCTGAGGTGAGGCCTACCTAGCAGAAGAAGCCTTACTCCCGATAGCAGGCACTAAGCAAGGCACTGGGTGACAGATTGCTTATGCACAGGCTGGGAGGGACAGGAACAGTGTCATGGAGGGGCAATACTGGAACTGGATGCTGAAAAGTGACCAGATTTGTCTCCGTGGGCCAGTGGAAAGAGTCTCATTGAAACACTGAAGGTGGATGTGCCTCCCGGAGATGTGGTGGTCATATTGGCTCCGGATTGCTTTGTTCATGATTAGCAGGTTTCAGCAAATTATTTTTCATGTGAAACATTGCTGAAGATTTCTTGGGTGTGGCTGTCATCCCAAACAATTCCTCTGTTTTTCCATCAAATGTGGAGTTGGATGAATTCCTTCCTTGCTGGCCTGCCTTCCATATAGCTGTTCTCTGAACACCTGCCAGGCCATGCTGAGGACAAGGAAATACCAAGGCACAGTTTCTGCCATTCAGTGGTGGTAGCAGAGGCCCAGGAATGCACTGGATTGTTGGCACTTTCATTATAACAGCATAGTGTACGATCATAACTGGAACAGAGAGGATTAAGCTTTCTTTTGGGGAATTGAGGGAGGGAGATGGGGTCTTGCTCTGTTGTTGCCCAGGCTGGAGTATGGTGGCGGTAAGATGGCTCACTGCTGCCTCCACCTCCCAGGCTCAAGTGATCCTCCCACCTCAGACTCCCGAGTAGCTGGACCACAGGTACATGTCACCACACTCAGCTAATTTTTAAATTTTTGTTGAGATTGGGGTCTCACTGTGTTGCCCAGGCTGATGTCAAACCCCTGGCCTCAAGCGGTCCTCCTGCCTTGGCCTCCCAAAGTGCTGGGATTACAGGCATGTATCCAACTAAGTAGGCTTTATTTATGGAGTTTATAAAAAAACTGTTTATATATACGGTGGAGAATTTATCCTGAAGAAAAACTAAAGAAATGAATATTTTAAATACGTCTCTGCATTTCTTTTGTTGGATATGACTTTTGTTGGATTATGTAAGAAAATGCTAATCTGTATGATATGAGACATGTTAACTATATATAGTACATATATTTAAATATTTTATGTATTTAGATTTAGCAACAGAAAAGGAAATATAAATCATATTTCCGCCATTTGAATACATTGTATTCAATTATATGTGCATATAACCATTTGAAAAAATTATAACGTTGATTGGATCTACAACCTAAACCAAGTGCCAAATTAAATTCAGGATAAATAATTTCATATAAAATGTTTTGCATCATAGAATAAGAAGCAGTGAAAATTGAGTATCGGATCTGTGAAGGATGATACATTTCTAACCTTAGAAGCAGAAAAGGAAATCACAGAAGTTGGACAGATTCAGTCATATAAAAGTATTAAATTTCTGAACCATGAAAAAAATAACTAAAATGAGGGAAACACCAGATGTTTTTCTCAGTGATTCATGTAAGTTCTCATATGTATATCTTTTCAGTGTCTAATTATGTGCATATTTTGGCCAGTGGGTTTGTATCTCTCTAGTAAAGTTCTAGTAAATACTGGAGAAATACTGAGGTTTCCCCCCCTCCGACCATCTCACTCCATTGCAAAGTAGGTCTTATAGGTGAATCACACAAAGGGATTAACAAGAAAGACAGAAATGTCCAGCTGCCAAGTTCTTCATTATACTGTTGTGTTATGCCAGTAGAGAATATATCAAATTGGAGAACTTGTGGTTGAAAATGATATACGCAGATTGCTGGTGGCAGTATTCATGGATGTGACTTTGGAATGATTTTTAAACACTCTAGTGTTTTTAAATGATAAGAACAATTATAAGTACTAAGATTCTTGTGTTTTGAAATGTTAGAGTTAATCTAGATGAAGTTACAAATCAAAGCAGACATCTTATTAAGAGATCATTATTCTCTGCTTTTAAAGTGGACTTGCTTTCTATAAAGTTATGAAAAACAGATAGATAGGGACGTTTTAAGATTACTGGCTACTGTTAAAATAATCTGGTGACTACAGTTATATCTGGGTCTAAGCCATTAGACTTTTTGGAAAATGGATGCTTTTCATCTTGCCTTCCATATATTTGTCACCCAGAATTTTAAAATTTGGAAATTTCATTCATTCAGTGCAGATGTAGAATTGATCAATTGGCAATTTTATTATTTTTTGCTTGTGAAAAACTCTAGGGTTACAGGAATATGCTCCTGAAGTTAACATGATTACTTTTGAAATGTCTCAATTCTAATGGTTAGGTATTAGTCCTCTGAGTTCAGATTGCCCCTTACCTTGGATCCTCATTTACAATTTACAGAAAATGGTTCATATTTCATATTTTAAAATCATGTACTCTAAAACCCTGTTGTACTTGAAGTGAAGACCTGTTGTGTTACCTTAAAGGGTAATACTAGAATCTCTCATGAAAATATAACAGTTCCCAAGGAACTTTGTTTCTGTCTCCATGGACCACACTGGCTACTGTACTGGATGGAGGGCAAGGCGGGAGCTGAGAGGCTGTTGCAGAAGTGCCTGTCACCTTAGTATGTGGCAGATCCTGGTTCCTGGCCTATGCTGTTTCCCTCCACACCCTTTCATTTCTCCAAATACCAGGAAATATCATGGATTGTCTCGGGAGTTAGTCTTCCCCTTAGTACTTAGCCTGTCATTTTCATGTTGCAGTGCCTAGAAAATGGGAGGCTTTTCTCCTCCTTAAAGAAGTGTTATTTCAAGATGCTTTCTGCTGCCTGTGTCATGCCAGGGCGTGGGTGGATATATTTTTGCACTTTTGCACCAGCGAGTCTGCTTCTGATTTGCAGATTGCATTTATTATAAGGCGTATTGTCCATTGATGAATAATGTGTGGGCATTAAAGCAAAGCTGATACATAGCTTTTAAAATAGGTCATTTATCCTGCAAGCTTCACCCTCAGAGAGAGGCAGGCCCTTCAGAAGCGTTGTCCAGGAGCAAGGTTTGTACATGTTTCCCTCAGTTTTGGAGTTTCAGAGTCATCGTTTTTTGCCCCTGTTGTAGGGGCCAAGGGAAAATTTGCTCTCTGCCTTCTGATGGTCCCCTGAAAAATCTGTCAGAAGCCCGATTAATAGGAGAAATGGCATACAGATTTATTAACGTGCATGCAGAGTGATTACCTCAACCCCCCAGTGGGGTTCAGAAGCTTCTATACCATCCTGAGGTTATAGGAAGAATGGGGCTCAGAGCCTGACCAAAAACAGGATATGGTGGCCAATCAGGTTATGGTGGCAAGAAAGATTCTTAGAGGAAGAGAAGAGGAGGCCTGGCTAGCAGAGGTGGTCCTGTTATGTAGGTGAAACCTCCTGGGTAGCAGCCCTCACAGAGAAGAGAAGGCAGATGTTTCTTTCAGACCTTTAAAGGTGTCAGACTCTCAGCGAATCTTCCCTAGATCTGGACAAGGGAGGGCCTTAGAGAAAGGCGGCCTCCATCAGCGCAGTTTCCTCCCCAGGCACAGATCTCCCCCCACAGACCTGCCCTCTGAGCCGCCATTCACAGTGTATCAAAGAGGCATATTCTGGGGTAAAATATGTTTATTCCCTTCACTTCCTAGTTTATCATGTGTTTCCTTGATTGGCTGAGGGCTTGACGGATGAACGGACAGACAGACACCATCTTAGTTCATGGAAAAGGCAAGAATAGAGATGGGGCGGAGAGTATTTAAGTTGCTTCTGATGAAATAGACACTCCTTTGTCTCAGCTACTGAAAGTTTTCTTTAGAACATGGATTTAAATGAAGAAATAGGCATCATGCTTTGTAATGAAGTCCTGTGGTCATCGTAAGTGGTCACAGCCAGTTTATCTTCAGGCTTCTTTAAGCGGACCAGTTAAGGTTTGTGCAGAGGTTCTGTGTTTGAGGGAGGAGAGGAAGTCCTCGGGGCGGAGGGGAGCCTTCCATGGGAGACAGTGCTCCTGGAAGCATTCTTTCAACCTGATAGTCATGCAAGGGTGATGGCAAGGTATGGCCTTCAGTGACTCAGAGCCTCCTCCCTTCCCAAGCCTCAGCCCTGAAAGTCTGGTGATCTTCCTTGGCAGAAACCTCACTGGGGATCGTTTTTTCCTTTTGAACAAGTTTCTTACTTTGCCTAATGTGTTCCAATCTTCTGTCAGTGGCCAGGTGACATCTGTTGGAATGCTGGTATGTGTTGCCAAGCAAAACAGATGCAGGAAGAGTTGCCCAAAGTGGGGTAAGAGAGGGAGGAAAAGTGGGAGGTAGAGTGTGTTGGCTAGGGGAGATGGGATTGAGCAGTATTTATAGAACAGATATCAAAGATTGTTTAAATCATGGCTTAAAACTCTCAGAAAAGCGTTCTGGGGTCTTGCAAATCTTTGCAAGCCTACTGAATGGCTCATTTTTGATTTCCCACCCTGCATTCAGAATGGTGTTTAAATGGCTCACTGCGACCAAAAGGATTAGATATTACCCTTGTGCTCAGCACAAGTCTGTGGTCAGCAGATTTTTTACTTTATCCTAGTTTATTGATATTTCTGTCAGTGAACAGGTTTAACTCTTAATGGAATAGAATCTACCAAGGATAATGCAGACTGGATAAAAAGAATTTCACTGATTTTGATTATTTAGCACATTAAGGGGGACCTCTGGCCAGAAGTAGATGTATTGCTTGGGGGAGGAGGGCATGGTACCCAGGTGGTACTTCCAGGATTCTGATTTTCAGTGAGGGTTGAGAATAACTAATTTAAAAAGTTAATGCTACTGACAGCCTAAATCTGGGTTTCCTTGATAAACCTCGGTGTAAATACTGATTTAATACATTTTTGTCTCACCCACTTTTCCTTCATCACCCCAAATCTATATTGTGTTCACATGGTTCCTCTTTCTGGAGGTGGGAGATGTCCTTTTATGGCTCAGAGGTCCACAAAATAAATTCCCATTCAAGCAAGATTGTACAATACCTATGCATTAAGAGCATTCCAGTTGAATATTTGCAAAGTATATATAAAAGAGCTTATCTCCTAAAATAACCGAAATGAAAGGATTAATTTTCTCTCAGTTTCCTACTGCAAGAAGTGAGTGAAAGTGGAATTCCAATTCTAGCCATGGCAAGACCAGTCTATCCTGTTATGTCTTGTGTGCCAGTACCACTTTTCTCCAGGTAACTGAAGTATCTCCCTGCTGTAAATACTAACTGAATGCATTTTTGTGGCTTTTGATAACTCCACTTCTTGAAAGTGTTGGCCAGTTGTCAAATTTTCATGAATTTCAGAGAAGTGGGTAATAGGTGGTTTCTTTATCACAGTATTTAAAGCAAAGTAGTAAAGAGGAAAAGGACTGAAAAGGTAACCTGGGTCAACTCATTTTTTAGGGTGCACAGGAGTGTGGTAGCGGAGCCTGGACATCAGGTGGCCTGAAGCCCAAACCACCAGCTCCCCCAGCACAGGAGAGCACAAACTGTAGCTCAGTCTTGGCCATCTGGGGTCTTCTGCAAATGAACTGGCCAACAGTTCACACTGTTGTATTTCTGTCTTTCATTCTCTCTTATGTAGAGCATTCTGAACATATCTGAATGATTTTTTGACACACTGTCACCTTCCTAGCCCTGGGTTATTTTATGACCTAGTCATTCTTTAGATAAATAAACATTTATCAACAGTGCTGTCTGGGCCTAATAAGGTATGTAGCACACTTTGTTTCTACATTAAAGTTCTTAGACTACCATAATCTTTGAGATGTTTGCTGCTTATTGTTTCTTTCTCATTTCTGTTGCTTATCAGTTACCATTTCTTGCGGCTCCAAGGATAGAGACCAGTTCCCTCTTCTAATTTGCTGCTTCTCATCTGCTTAAAGTTTAGGTGTTTAGTCAAGCTCACTAGCATTGTTTATAAAGCAAGAATAAATAGGTTGAGAGTGAGGACTTAGGGTAGTTACCTTTTTAATAATGTATATGATCTGTCTTTGGTCTTTCTCCCTCATATCTCTGCTGATTTTACTCTCGTCCTCCTGGAACATCTCTGGAATCAGATAGATTTTTGTAAGACTCGGATGTAAGAATTCAGTGGGACAATATACACCAGCTGTTTAACCTAGTGCTTGGCACATATTAATGCTTAATAAATATTAGCTCTTATTATTATTGTTTTTTCTCTGAAAGAGAAAATGTTAATTCTTCACAGATGTTTAGGAATTGGATATGTAGCGACCCTATCCACCGAATTAATATCAGCAAACATTTTTAGTTCATCTTGATTTTTATCTTTATTGGATTATGCCTTTATCCCTTTAGGGTTAATGAGTTTCCTACTGTACTGTTATGGAAGAACCCCGGAAAAAAATTAATAAAATGTATCCTTAAAAAAGATTTTATGATTCACTTGACTACCAGGTGTCAGCAACTTTTATTCTTATTAAGTTAGATGGACTTTGAAGGCTTTTGTGGTTTATTCTCTTCTTTTTTAAAAGCCAAACCAAGATCACTTTTGGTAACGGCTACCTTTACTCTGAATGTATTTCTCAAAAGTTCTTTCTGAATTTTATTAAACCCAAACAGTTGTTATAATTTAAAAGTTACCCTTTTAGAGTGAGATTAGCTAGAAAAGAAATGAAGGATTATTTTAAGTAACTCAGCAAGTAACCTTTTCCAGGAAGCTTAGATTATAAATTACGAAAACCAAATTATAAACCAAGATGTGTGGTTGATTGTGGTTTAATAATTTTGTCAACAGTTTTGCTGCGGTATGTACCAGTCATATATTTTACTACTGAGTAGGAGAAAAGTCTAAAAATCGAGTGAGTAGCTTTTCACTCACTGATTATCGTGTTTGTTTGATCATTATATTAAAGTACACCATTTATTTTTCGTTTTGTATGTTTTCCCAACTTAATAATGAATGTGCTTCTCTCTAGTCTCTGAATTTCAGGAGTCTATTAATAAAATATGTGTAAAGAATTAGTTGCTAATTTTGGATGTGCCTGAAATGAGATTGTCAGCAAATTACAACTTCAAACCTAGAACTGCAGTGTTATGGATTGGACCTCATCCTTGGTTATTGAAGATATATTCAAAATTTATGAAAATTGAGAAACCTTATTACTTCTGAATTTTCCACATGTTAGACTTTCCTTATACTTTTAAGATAGTAAAAGTGTTATTGTATAAGATCATGGAAAGTTTGTCTTTCCAGACCTATTTTATGTTAGGATTTTACAATATTAAATTCATAAGATAATAGTAGAGACTAGAAAACAAATCCTTACTGATAATGAATTTCCTCACTAAGTAGTAAATACAAATGAATATTTATTTGTAAACCTGGGTGAGTAGGTAATAGCTCTTCAGTGATATTGATGCAAGGAAATTAATAATATTTAATCCAAGGCTGGGCGTAGTGGCTCATACCTGTAATCCCAGCACTTTCAGAGGCCAAGGCAGGTAGATGGCTTAAGCTTTGGAATTGAAGACCAGTCTGGGCAACATGGTAAAACCTTGTCTCTACAAAAAATGCACATATTGGCCAGCATGTGCCTGTAGTCCCAGCTACTCAGGAGGCTGAGGTAGGAGAATCACCTGAGCTTGGGGAAACTGAGGCTGCAGTGAGCCGTGATGATACCACTGTACTCCAGCCTGGGTGACAGAGCGAGACCCTGTCTCAAAGAAAAAAAAAATTAGTTCTGACCTTCCTCCAAAAAAGAATAAATTAAGTCCAGAAAGTTTGTTGATTCACTTGCTGTTGCCGCCTTTATAAACATAAAAGTCAGTAAGGCTAAGGGACACTTCAGAGTTCCTTCTGCAGTCCAGGTACTATGCCAAGTTCTACAGATGCAAGTAGTACATAAGACAGATGTGGTCCCTGCCCTCGTGGAGACTGCAGACCATGGCTCTTTTTTATGAATGGTAGAGACACTCATAAGTCAAATACCTACTATTTTCATGAATGTGCCAAAGGAGACAAACAGGAAGCTGAGACGGAAAATCATGGGGAGGCCTACTAAGGAAACCTCCCCCTCAGGAGTGGCCTGTAAGCTGAGGCCTGGGAAGAACCCCTGTGGGCAGGGCCAGTGGAACCACAGTGCAAGCAGCCGCTCGCCCAAAGGTCCTGTGCTGGGAAGAGAGTCAGAGATGCTGGAGGATCAGAAAGGGATCATCCAAGCGAGTGGAGGAGACAGTGGTCCAGGATGAGCTTAGGGGAAAGCGGGGGCCCCTGAATTGTTTACGTTATAGAATACAGTCACACATCTGATATATAAATAGCATGGAGGTACCCTCAGTAGATGCAAAACTCAAATGAGCTCAGCTGCTCTGAAGCCTGGGAAAAGAGTCAGCAATTTTTAAAATTATGACATATCCACATTTTTGCAGAAAAAAACAAAGACTAGTATCTAACATCTCCTTTAATATTTGCAGAGGATCTCTCTCTCTTGTTGTTCCTCTTACAAATGATAGGAGGCCACTTTTGTTTTCCAAATTCTGTGCCAGGTATCCTGCCTTTCCTGAGATACAGACACAGTAGAGTCAGGAGTGTGTGTGAGGGCATGCAGACTTCTTTTTATGTCTTTAGAATCCTTCTTCACTTTTGAATCATTTGGTCCAGGAGTTTAAGGCCTTTTCGTTTGGTCTTTGTTGTTCATTTGTTGAACATAAGTAACTGTGTTCATTATGCAGACACTGTGTCGTTGACAATTTGGTGTTGTAGATTAAGGCATCGTGACCATGTAACAAGATGGGCAAATGCACTTACCCATTCAGTGAGCTCTAACCTACAAGGTGTTTTGCTTCAGATCAAAATGGTAGACTGCGGAACCTTTGGTGTAGATTTTAGGTCCATCTTTAAAACCATAGGTAGAGATTGTGTCTGTGTATTCTTCTTTAATTAAAGATGGGAAGATGATGCAACAGAGCAAAGATGGCCATGAGTCCTTTTTATCTCTCTCCCATCCACACAGAGAGTTTATCTTCCCTCCCCTGGAGTCCAGGCTGGCCTTCTGGTTGCCTTGAAGTGATGCTGGGCCCTTTCTACGCATAGCCTTTCAAAGAACTGGCAGCTTCCACTTCCTGCCTTTTGGAATAGCTTGCTTTGGGGGTCCAGCTGCCACCTAAAGGCCCTGAAGTGGGCCACATAGAGAGAAGTTCCATCTTTCTAGCCATCTCCAAGTGTCAGGCCGGTGGGTGAAGTCATCTTGGATGTTCCAGCCCATCACTATCCAACTGTAGTCACATAAGAGGCCACCGATCTCCCCAGTCAGTCTCCACATTCCTGAGAGATAGTAAGTGGCTGTCGTGTTGAGCTCTGAAGTTGTCAACTAGTTTGTTACTAACATATAACCAGAAGAGACAGTGTCCTTAACATTTAGTCCTGGGAGGTTTGAACTTTGCCTCCTCCTGTAGGTGAGCTCCCTGGAGTGTGGGATGGAGGAGTGCTTGGCCCAGTTGTTTTCCCGGAAGCTGGAGGAGGGCAGCCACACACAGGATGTGTAGACCAAACAGTTCAGGGATGCACTTGGCTTAGACAGCTGATAAACAGCTGCAGTGCCCCAAGGGAGCTGAAAGAGTGGGTGTTTTGTTGTCAGGAGTAGAATCATTCAACTTGAAGGACAGAAGATTTGTAGTTGAAGGAAATTCACCATATTCTTAAAAGTTGCAGAAAGAGAAGAACTCTTAGCCCAGGCCTGCACCAAGATCCAGTACTTTTTAATCTGATTTAATAGGCAGATGATGAAGGACTTATTCCCAAGAATAAAGAATAGTTCAGTAGGAGGTTGGTAGTCTTAATTGTCTTCCTTGTCAAATCCTAGTGAATTTCACATCAGATATTGTGTCCTGTGGGGCTCTGTCACCTTAGCACTTGGTAATAAGTTTTTTATGTAGTAGGTGCTCAGTAAATGGGTTGAGTTTCTATAATAATTTGATTTCTGTAGCTTATAGCAAACTAAGTTTGCTATAAAATGAAATTTGCTATTGCATTCAAAATCACAATAAGCAGTATCAGTTGTAAATCATACCTACATATAGTTGACTCTTGAACAAAGTGGAGGCTGGGGTGTCAGCATCCTAACACATAGTTGAAAATCTTTTGACTCCCCCACAATTTAGCTAGTAGTAGCCTACTGTTGACAGAAGCCTTGCTGATAACTTAAACAGTTGATTAGCACATATATTTTATGTTATAAAAATTAAAAACTGTGTTCTCATAATAAAGCTAGAGAAAACATGTTTAAAATCATAAGGAAGAGAAAATATATTTGCTATTTATTAAGTGGAAATGGATCATTGTAAAGTCTACATCCTCACTGTCCTCACATTGAGTAGGCTGAGCAGGAATAGGAGGGGTTGGTCTTGCTGTCACGGGCAACAGAGGCAGAAGAAAATCCTTATAAGTGAACTCATGTAGTTCAAACCCATCTTGTTCAAGGGTCAGCTATACTTGAATGGATTTTTTTCCTTGTCATGATTAACCACCCACACACATCTTACTAGACCAAAAAAGAAAACTTGACAAGCAAATAATCTCCCATTTCTTGGATCATTTGAAGAGGTAACACAGGCCAGGTTGTACGTCCTGAAGATGAGTGTGTGAAGTCCCCAGAGAGTCTGATACTAGGCCTTCTTGCAGGGAGTAGTGATCTGGCTGCTGCATCAGCCTGCCCTCTGCCATGCCCTGACTCACCTGCACGTCTTGGGTGCTGCTGATGCCCAGGCTTCATGGCTGAGCATGGCACCCTTAGCATCCCTCACCCATTACCCCACGGAGACTTGTGGGTTGGAGGCATTTCCGTTGGAGAAGGATGGAATGGCTGAGGGCAGGAAAACTTAACAAGCAGGAAGTCTGCACCCTGGCTGCACATGAAAATCCCCTGTGGGCATTGAAGGTAAGGGGAGCATTGAAGATAGGGAGCGGTCAGGTCTTATTTCCTAAGCAGCTCTGCAGGCCTCTGAGCTTGTCAGTCATCTTTTTGGTGCTGTATGGACTAGTGCCAGCAGGAACAACTGGATCGTTTAAGTCTTTGGCCTCTTCTCACACTTTAAACCGAATGGTTTATTAAATTCTCATTCAAGGTAATAGCAAAAAAAAATACTGGTTTCATGTTTGGGTCTTATTTGATACATAAAGTACTCGATTTAATGTTAATTTTCTTTTTGGGTTTTTGTTGTTGTTGTTGTTGTTGTTGTTGTTGTTTTCCGAGACGGAGTCTTACTCTGTCAGCCAGGCTGGAGTGCAGTGGCGCCATCTCAGCTCACTGCAACCTCTGCCTCCCAGGTTCAAGCGATTCTCCTGCCTTAGCCTCCTGAATAGCTGGGATTACAGGCACCTGCCACCACACCCGGCTAATTTTTGTATTTTTGGTAGAGATGGGTTTTCACCATGTTGGCCAGGCTGGTCTTGAACTCCTGACCTCGGATAATCTGCCCACCTTGGCCTTTCAAAGTGCTGGGATTACAGGCGTGAGCCACCATGCCCAGCCCTAATGTTCATTTTCTGACAAATTCTATGAAACCTGGTGACTTAACTTTTCTGAATCTGTTTCCTTATTTGTAAAATGACAATACTTGCAGTAGAGTTTATGTAAGGAATTAATGAGGGTGACTTTAAGATCTTTGTAAATGCTAATGTGTTTTACAGTTGTGGTCAGCTATAATACTATTCTTATTATTAATAATAAAATGCTTACTAGGTGAAGTTAATAGCTCCCATCCATTCCCAAACTACTTAAGGAGGATTTTAAGCTGGAAACAGTGAAGGAAAGCCTCACAATGCATTGAGCAAAGACTTCCATCTGAACTGGGCATATTGCAGGGTCTCTAGTTGCTGGAATGCCTGTGTCCCTGGTTATGAGCTTTGATATAATCGTGCGAAGGCCTTTTGGTGGAGTGGACCATGTCCTGCTGTTGATCAAACATTTCTGTGTAGAGAGACTTTGTTTTTCCCTTGGGGAGTATTTATATTTTAGTGCCAGGCTCCGGGTTGGCTGTGCTACCCTTGGCTTTTCGGTGCCAGACATAGAGCCATGTCAGAAGGGGGACTGCATGGCAGGTCTCAGGAAGAAGGGCCAAGGAAGAGGAGAAAAGGAACTTGGCTATGGATGGGGAATCCTGTGTATCCTGGCTTCTCTGAGCCAGCTGTGCCTCAGAACTTTGATTTGATCTTTGTACCCCATGGGTTGTGCCAGGTGGGGGGCACAATGGAGAAGAGAAAAACAATGCTCTGCTGAAAACATAAGCAACAAATAAAATAGAGGATAGTAATCCTAGGGTAATCCCCGAGGCAGCAGAGAAAGGCAGGCTCTGGCTTGTATGTCAGGAGCTCTCTTCCTGGGGGCTGGAGGGAGGGTAGTATAGTCCCAGATGAGAGCGTAGTGGGTTGTTTAGAGCCTGGTAGCAGTGAAAAGAAAAGTCCACCAGGCATCTTGTTCATGTGGTAGAGCTTGACTTGTAATTGTGGCAGTCTCCCCAGGCCTCTCGGCAGCTAGGTGACAGTGGCGTGCTAGTTCATGGGTCACCTTCTCACCCTCTGGCTTGCTTCTCAGTGGGTATAAATGGTGTAATTAAAACCTGTGGTTTCAAACTTTGCTCCAAAGACTATTTCTGGGGTTCCACAGACATTGACCTGAAATTTATTTTTATTATTTTTAACCAACTCTGAAGATACTATACATTTAAAGATATAAAATGTATCATATGAAAATAGCCTGTTCTTTACGTTTTGAGATTCTGTTTATGCTGTTTTTTAAAGAAGTTAGAAATGCATTGGCTTGTTCTGCTAGCTTATTTTTAACTACTTCTACATTGTTGTAATATCATAACGGGTCGGACTGGCTAGGCTGTGGTCAGAAATCGCTTCTCAGTGTTTTATACATGCCCAAGGGATTCCAACACAGGGTGTCCATGGTGCTCTTTGAGAAAACTTTGTCTGAAAGAATAGTGAATGATGCCTCATTAAAAACTGCCTCAGAAATATTTTCTCCTGGCTTGTTTTCTCCTTCCATGTCATTGTTTGAGAAATATCCAAGATTCCTTCTTTTTTACAGTTAAAAAAAAAAATTGAAGCACGTCCATAATCCCATGTAGTTCTTTGATAGAATTAAACTTCAGATAGGCATAAGAAATTCGGGTAGTCTTTCTCTCCTCTGGAAATGCATGCCTTTCACAGTCAATAGTGTGTAGCGTGGTCGGCTCTGGAGTTGGGGTCTGACCCTTCAGCATGGCCCTCGCTCTCCGAAGATCAGAAACCCTGGAAGCCCCTTGTCTCTTTTTCATCTTCCACATCTGTCTGGTGGCCAGGCCCTGCCCCTCCTGCCTCTTTGCTGCCACTGCTGTGGCCAGCCTCTTATTCAGAGGAGTTTCCTACCTGGTTAGAGACTTAACCACCTCCAGACGGACCCCTTCTAATCCATTTGCCACATTATAACTCAAAAGTGTGACTTTGACAAATCTTATTCTCTCCTGTTCTGCCAAAACCCCATACGGTCCTCCATTACCAATCAGGTGAATTGACTTGCATTTCCCAGCATGTCCCCACACCCACAAACACTCCATGATACCGGGCCCATCCCTGCCTTTATTCCCTGCGGCCCCTCTGTGCAGGAGCCTTCAGCCCCTTCACTCTGCCCCGTTCCTACCTCCATCATTGTGCCATCTATGTTTGCATGTCTGTCTTCTCTGTCATATCTGTCTCAAACTAGGTTGAAAATTTTTTGAAGATGGAGATTTTCAGAATAAAATTGTTCACACAGTTATATATTTGATTATCTTTTCTTTTCTTTTTTTTTTTTTTTTTTTGAGATAGAGTCTCACTCTGTCACCCACGCTGGAGTGCAGTGGCACAGTCTCGGCTCACTGCCACCTCTGTCTCCCAGGTTCAAGTGATTCCCCTGCCTCAGCCTCCCAAGTAGCTGGGATTACAGGCGTGTGCCAGCACACCCAGCTAATTTTTTTGTATTATAGTAGAGATGGAGTTTTGCTATGTTGGCCAGGCTGGTCTCAAACTCCTGGCCTCAAGTGATCCGCCCACCTTGGCCTCCCAAAGTGCTGGGATTACAACCATGAGCCACCGTGCCTAGCCGATTATACTTTTTTAATGCGTTAGTTAAGATGAGAGAGTCCAAAGTGATACAGCCCCTGCCCCCACAGAGCTTCCAGTCTAACGAGAGAGGCAGGTACTAAAAAGATAATGCACATAACAGAATGGACTGAACTAAGTAGTAGAAGTTCAATTGGAGAGGAAGACACAAATGGATAAAAGCTATGGATTCTCAGAATTGAGGATGCTGAAAGGCTGCATAGGATGAGAGGTGTGAACAAGGGTCCTGAAAAAGGCATGGGATTTGTACTTGCAAAGAAGGACATTTCCAGCAAGAAGGCTTGGAAATGAGAAAATCTCGGGAGAGTAGGCCCGTCTGAAAAATTCGGTACCCGATTGAGAGGAAAAGAAGTACCATTGGGGAAGCGTGTTTAAGCAGGTATGCAGATGTTCTGCCCTAGGCAGTGGTGTCAGTAGGATTTTTTGTTGAAGTGAGGTCTGGGATCTCTTTGTAAGCCGCCTGAGAGCTGGGACTTTGCATTGATCACCTTTTTGTTACACGTGCTCTGTGATGTAATTGGCACTGCATGATTTGACAAGAATGTGTTTTATGCTCTAAATCAGGAGTTAGCAAACTTTCTGTAAAGGGCCAGATAGTAAATATTTTGGCCTCTATTTAGTCCGTTCTGAATGTACGTTACACACAAGTTTCTAAAGTACATTCACAAATAAGCATTATACACTTAGTTGTAACATACACGGATGTTGAGCAGAGAAAAAGCTCTCTGATTTTTGTGGTTCCTGCTCTAAGCTAGGCTAGGTGGTGGTGTCAGGGTTCCAACCCCTTCCATCCCTGAAGCACACTCAGCAAACCATCTAGTTTATAAGCCGCAGTGTGCTAGTAGGTACTGTGTGTATTTTCTTGGCGGAGGGAGGGGGTATTTGTTTTGTTTTTGAGATGGGGTCTCACTATGTTTCCCAGGCTGGTCTCAAACTCCTGGGCTCAAGTGATCTTTCTGCCTCGGCCTCCTGAGCAGCTACTGCACCTGGCTGCATCGCTTTTAAAGGCAGATGATGCCTCTGGCCTTTCCCATTGCCTCCGAGTGTGTGGCCCATGCCGCTGTCCAGTCCATGCCACTATCTGTGTGTTCCATGCCACTGTCCACTTGTGTAGGGAAGACAGCACCAGGGGCTGGCCTGGTTAGGAGAGCGTTCTGGGCAGTGCGAAGACCAGATGTGGCAGGGATTTAGGAGGCAGAGCGAGCACAAGCCTGGGCGTATTGGGCAGTTCTGTGGACTTGTCGGTTGTGCAGTGGATTCATGGAGCCTGTCGAGGAAGCTACCTGTGTGCTTCTACTAGGAAAGCACCGCCACAGAGAGAAGATGAGGGCCAGGGAAGCAGTATTGTGGGGAATTCAGAGAGAGGGCTGAATCTGAGAAGCATTATTTTAAAATTATGTTAAAAACATTTTTTCCGCTGTCTCCAACCATCATTACTATGTTCATTGTGGAAATATTAAGAAAGTCAGTATGGCATATAGTCCCATAACCAAGAAATTCATTCATTGTGACCTATTTGAGGGTCATTTAAAAATGACCGATGTAATTTAAAAGATTAATCAACAAAATGACTTATTTTATAATTAATTACTTTCCACTAATGTGACATTTCTCAAACTCTGCTGTATTTCCTTTTCTTCTTTTGTTTCCTGAGACAGATCTCACTCTGTTGCCCAGGCTGGAGTACGGTGGTGTGCGATCATGGCTCACTGCAGCCTTGAACCCCTGGGCTCAAGCGATCCTCCCGCCTCAGCCTCCTGAGTAGCTTGGACTACAGGCATGCACCACCATACCCGGCTAATCTTTTATTTTTTGTACATAAGGTGTCTCACTATGTTGAGTAAATGAACAAATGAATTTTGGCTTATGTCAGTGAGTTGGCCTGACTGGGCCTTGATCTACATGGCTTCTCTTGCACGTATTGTTGCCCCAGCTGAGTTCGCGTGTTTTTAGTAGGCAGGGTAAATTAGCAGTATGGGTATAACATTCTACATTTAGTTTTGTTACTCTATATGAGCTCATGAAATGGACTTCCCTTTCCTAATAATATAGAGAAAAGAAAAACCTAAGGAAATATAGAGAACACATTCAATTTGGGAAATTCCCGTCTGTATCAGTCAAGGGTAGGCTAGATCATGTTGATCATGCTGCATAACAAACCACATCTCAGTGAATTCGCCCACAAAGGGTGATTTTCTTACTCACAATACACAAACAATGTGTGTCAGCAAGAGAGCAGAATTCTCTGTCGTCACCAAGAGCCCCCAGGATGATGACAGCTAATCCCATTGTGCCTTCACCATCACTGCCATAGGTGAAAGGAACGTGGTAAATTGCAAACTGCCTTATTCATTTATTTATTTACTTAGAGACAGGGTCTCGCTCTGTCACCCAGCCTGGAGCGCAGCGGCGCGATCTCGGCTCACTGCAACCTCCACCTTCCGGGTTTAAGCGATTCTCCTGCCTCAGCCTCCTGAGCAGCTGGGACTACAGGTGCGTGCCACCACGCCCAGCTAATTTCTGTATTTTTAGTAGAGACAGGGTTTCACCATGTTGGTCAGGCTGGTCTCGAGCTCCTGACCTCTGGTGATCCACGCACCTCGACCTCCCAAAGTACTGGAATTACAGGTGTGAGCCACTGTGCCCAGCCCATACACTGCCCCTTTAAAGCCTGTGTTCGAAAGTGGCACACATCACTGCCGCTCATATTTGCCTGGACAAAGCAAGTCACGTGGCCATGCCATTTCAGATTGGGAAGTACATTTTTACCATTACCCAGAGGAGGAGAGAGATACAATATTTGAGAACAGCCCTAAAGACTACAGTATGGGCCGGGCGTGGTGGCTCACGCCTGTAATCCCAGCACTTTGGGAGGCCGAGGCGGGCGGATCACAAGGTCAGGAGATCGAGACCACAGTGAAACCCTGTCT